>NC_080075.1:3627605-3950105 GCF_949987535.1 Balaenoptera acutorostrata
TCTCCCTTCCTGGAACACTTCTTTGGTCTTTTGTCATTGGCCCTTTCCTGAGTGGCACTGACCTGTCAGGCCGTCTTTACCGCCCAGCTTGCGGCTGGAGCTATGCTCACAGGCTCTGATGATTTTCTCTGGGAACCGCCCTTGGACGCAGCGGGTTTGTTGATTGGCAAGATGGCTGGAGAGGAAAGACTCAGCTAACCCAGACCCCTCTTTTCTTTCTAGACTTGGCCCCAAAGCTCGCTTTTCCTGGAAACTTCTGGGATGACTCCCTCTCTATTTCTCTATTCAATCCTTTGTGCGCACATTTGACATCAGCGTGTTCACATGGCGCCTATTTCTACGCCTTGATTTCTTTCTGAGCCCTTGGTGTCTGCTTCATCTTCTTGATCAGAATGTAAGCCTGCTCAATGTGGGAACCATATCTTCCAATTCTTTTATTTTTTTTCCACAATACTTTCTCTCATACTTTGCGTGCTGAAAGCATTTATTAAGGTTTATTTACTGAACTACTTGGGGGGGGGGGGAAAGTAGCTGTTAGATGAAGCTGCCATTTCCTGAAAATCTTGGCCAAGTCGTGAAAATTCTCTGTGCCTCATTTTATCAATATTAAGAACAGCCACAATGATGCATTTTCAAATGTTCTATGAAAATTAATGGATAATTAATGGCGACAGTGCAAGATAGTGATTAAGAGGGCTGGCTCTGGAGCCAGGATGCCTGGTTTGAATCCTGGATCTGTGCAGACTAACAGTTCAATAATTGTAACACTCTAAATTTACCATTCAGTTTTAGGCTTAACAGTTATTGAATGTTTACTTTGTGCCAGCCACGGTGACAAGCACTTTATCAGCGTCACCACCACGGCCCCCGTAGGAAACAGATACGGTTATTATTCCCATTTTACACATGAGTAAGGTCAAGGGGTTAACATCGTGCTTGATATATAGTAGGTACTCAATAATGGTAACTCTGAAGCCGTCTGATGAATTTGAAGTTTGCTGAGAGCTGAAATTAAAGGAGTGACCAGCTCACATCTCCTGTCTCCCATCTTCCTCAGCTCGTCCCCGGGGCTGTGCTCTAGGATGCAGTGCAAGCCTGGGACAATGTATATTCAGCCTGGAGCACAGTTTACAGTGACGGCAGAAATAAACAGAGTGAAGCCTGCCCGTGTTCTCGCCAAGCCTGCTCTCCCACACGGCGCATTCCTATCTGAATGTCCCAGCCAAGGGCCCATAAAAGGGTTTTACCACTGAGATTGGCTTCTCCTCAAACTGTCAGAGCTATTGCCAAGTGTTGCTGTCAAACAGTGGTACATCTTTTCCTTTTCAAATTCTGAGATTCTCTACGGCTTAAAAAAAAAAAAGTGCGTTTGTCTATATGTGTTGTTTGTGTTTCTTTGTGTGTGTGTTCTCAGACACCAGGGGTGACTTATGTTTTGGTCTAATTTATAAATGATTATATCAGTAACTGAACTTGTCTGAACACTGAACACACACTATAGATGTGTCTAGAATTTAGTGAACAGTTGGTGTGCTTTATAAATGCTAAAAAACGTATTTGCCATAGTTTAGTATTTTCATTGTGTGATCCTCTTTTAAAGATTACAATGATTTTTTGTTTTAAACTTCAGTAATATAGTTTTATTTTTATTATTAAAAATAGACATCGTGCCATCTTCTTTATGTCTAAATCACTTGATTCAGTTTTCTCAAAATTTTAAGGTATCCATTATAGGACCTTTTAAGATCTAAACTCACTTTTTAAAGTGTCCCCAGTTTTATGAATTAAAAAAAAATAACCAACATTCAAAGACGATTAGGATGGTCTCACAACAATTCAATCTGGCATTATTGATTATTTTTGGTACTTTTAAACGAGAACACTTTCTGAAATAATTATATTCTCCCCTTGCTAAGCACTTATTTCATTAAATCCTAGTAAGAGCCGGAGGGAGAGATGTCATCCCCATTTCACAGATGAGGACAGTGAGGCTGAGAGAAACAATTCCATTTTCCAGGCCATGTAATAGGTAAATGTCAGAGCTTATTTCATAGCTGGGGTGTACGACACCAGTCTGAGCCCTTTAACTGTTGTGCTGTCTCGCATCCAAAGTTTCACATTGAAAGCATCAGGAACTCCTTTTGTGTACAGACTAGCATGGGAGCCAGATTACGGTGTCCAGATAATATGCAGACTCCAGGTAAATCTGAATTTCAGATAAACAACTCTTAATATTTTTAGTAGTATGTTGCATGGAACATACTTAATACTAAAAAAAAATATTCATTGTTTATCTGAAATTCAGATTTAACTGGGTGTCCTGTATTTTTATTTGCCGAACCTGGCCACCCTAGTCCGAACGCACTCAGAAAGAGATTGGGAAAGTAGATTATCTCTGGCTCCTCCTCTGGAAAATTCCCTTTTGTCCTCAAGGAGGTCTGAGTATCGTTGCTTGCTTCCCCACTTACCCTTCAGAGCCTGGCCCTTTCTTCCGTTCCTGCTGTCACTTGCCGTGATGAAGCTTCTGGAAGCTCCAGATGTCAAATGCAGCATCTCCACAGCGGGGAGCGCCCGAGGGCCTGGCCCTGCTCGGCTGCTCTGCCCTCCGGGCTGCCTGCTTTGGTGGGTGCAGTGCCTGGGCTGGTCCTGCGGATGCTTTGGTGGGTGCGGTGCCTGGGCTGGTCCTGCAGATGGTTCTCCTGCCAAAGCTGCTGACGGTCAGTGATCTTGGAGACTTAGTGATGCTGAGCTTTCAGGTTCAGGCTCTGCAGCCCTGCACCCTGGGTCTGGGTCAGGAGTACCGAGCACCGTCCGCTCAGGTGACTGTCTTGCTTCCCCATCCCGGAGGACATTCCCTACTAGCTTTTCCAGCTCTGTGTCCATAGGTCCCAGCTCCCAACCCCACAGACATGCGGGCATATCCGCACGCCGCGGTTTGTGCTTCTTCTAGGCAGCCCTCAACCCGTTGTGAGGTGCTGTTCTCTATGTCACTGAGCAAAGAGATGCCTGGCTGTGCGGGCCACTTATGCTTCATCGGGATTAGTTTTCTCCAGGTGAACATTAGCGAGCGTGAGGTTCCGTTCCCCGAGGTGCAGATCAGAGTGGACGTTTATAGGAGGTTGCCCGATACAGTGCAGAAGTAGACAGGCCTGGCGGTCCATCCAGCTCTTGCAGTTATTATCCGGTTGACATCAGACAAGTTAAATCACTGCATGCTCCACGTGTCCCCCAAGGGGTCAGGACCTGCAGCGATTCCTGAGAGTTTGGGAAAAAAGACATTCTGGACTTGATCCAAACTTTCAGCAATTCCAACAGAGATGGTTCAATTCCTGATAGAGGCCATACCATCACTTATTCTGCAACCATTAGGAGAAATCCCGGGGTACCTGCAGCACAAAGCCGAGCCCAGGCTCACTGGAAACCCTCACAGCGTGTCCAAGCATCTGGCCGCCCAACCTAGCCACTTCCTGGTCACGTCCTGGACCCCATCGTGGGATGGGCACCAGTGTGGGGTGTTGGGGCCAGATCTGGGTTCAGTGCCCTTGGGCGAGTTCTGAGCCTCAGTTTCCTCCGTCTATAAACTACAGATAATTGTTACCTGATAAACAGTGTTGTGAGAACCTGTCCCAGAGCTTCAGTCATAGCAGAGATTAGTTAGCGGTGCTCCAATACTATCAGAGTCAGCGTTCTTAGCACTGGCATGACACCAATGTGGGCATGCGGGCTGCCTGTGGACACGTGATCAGGTTCTCAGAATAGTTTCTTATACTCTTTAAAGCTGTGCTGGCTGCAGGTAGCCAGTAACCTCATGTGACCACTGAGCACTTTACTTTTATTTATTTTATTTTTCTTCTTGGCCACGCCACATGGCTTGTGGGATCTTAGTTCCCTGACGACGGATCAAACCCATGCCCCCTGCACTGGGAATGCGGAGTCTTAACCACTGGACCTCCAGGGAAGTCCCTCATTGAGCACTTTAAATGTGACGTGCTGTATATGGCAAATACACACTAGATTTTGAAGACTTAGTATGAAAATGAGAATTTAGAGCATCTCATGAATCAATGTTTGTATCATTACCTGTTAAAATGATAATAACTTGACAATATTGACTTAAAATATATTATTAAGGTTATTTTCACCTGTGTCTTTTTACTTATTTTGGATGTGGCTGCCAGAAAATCGAAAATTATAGATGTGGTTCACGTCTGTGCTGGTATTAGATTTCTATTGGACAGAGCTGCTCTAGGGAATCCAAGTTATAAGCCTAAAAGGAAATGCAACTCAGCTGAACCCTTTCGTTTTTGTTCCATTTCCCCCTCTTTATCTCTGTGTTCTAGGGAGACTTTGTCCTGAACAATATATTTAGAATATACATATATGTTTTTAAAAAATATATATGTTTTGCCCTACTAAATGGAAGAAAGCAGAGCGAGCAAGGACGAAATATGTAAGACACACCAAAGCAAATGCTGAGAACAGAATTTGATCCATCAAGAGAAGATGACTGTTATTTTGAAACATCTTTAAAGCCTGTAACAAGGTTAAATATTTACATCTGGACTTAGTTTTGCTTCTGACACAGCAAGAAACCTTCAACGTAAAAGACAAATTGCAAAATGTACCGAGGAGGATGACACAACCTGGATATTTGCTGGAATGTTTGCAGCGTTTTAGTATTGGTTCAGCTACTGAAAATTCATAGAGAAATAATCGAATATAGCACATGTATGATTGTGTGATTCTTAATTAAAAAAATTCAAGGTCTCTATTTGTGAGCCAGGATCCTGTACTTTTCCCAAGTTTTATAGAAAAGTGGAGAAAACCTGGAAATATCTGCTACATACTATACAGTGTCAATAAGTGCTAACATTTCCCTTTATTTACTAGGAATGTGGACTTCTGGTGAAGCTTTTTTTTTTTTTTTTTTTTTTTTGATAAACAGAAATACTACAATTACTTTTCTGCTTCACCTCTTTGCTCCGTGCAACGCTGTTGAACTTGCCCTTTTAAAGATTAATCAAAATCTGCATTTACAATCAGTTGAAGGCTGTCACTATAATTTTGAGCTCACGTAATGTGATAGGAGTTAATTTGATTAAAACAAAATTAAAACATGCGTAGTCCGCAATAGCAGAACACATTTGCAGGCTTCTCAGTGCCATGGCTGGTGTTGAAAGACTTGCCAAGGGAACGGTTTTGAGCTCGAAGGATCTTGCCTCTTAGTAGATGTGAAAGGTAAGTGGATGTGACTGGGTATTTTACTGTAACATTTGATACTCCCGTAAGAATCACGTTTTATTAAGAATCGTGAAAAAAGGAAAGGGGTAAAACAGTTTGGAGAAACCCTCTGCTTTTTCACTCCCCAGCCCTGCAACGCTTGTGGGGGTTGCTGATCTGCCTTACTTCTCCCTTTCCCTCACTTCTCTGGGTTGGCTTGGCTGTGTAAGTTTGGGATTGAGTCGGGGAATGAGAGTGACACACATGGTGTCCTCTGGGGCTGAGGAGGTGGCCCCATTCTCTCTCACTTGGTCTTATTTCACCTGATGTTGTGGTTTTCCTTCCCCTGTGGTGTCTCCTGCATAGGTGGTGTGGGGGTTTCTATGTGGTGGCACTCAGCTGGGGACTCCTCCAAAGACAGGCAGTCCCTTGGGTCCCTCCAGTGGTCCATGGCCCCAGTTCCCTCTCTGGGAAGGGAGTTCCCTCTTTTTATCTCTGAGCTCCTTCCATGGAGTTGTGACCTCTTTTCCTGCCTCTGGGGGGTCCGGGGAACTAGGGAAGGATTTACATCAGGTCTACTCTGCTGCTACCCCAGTAGTCCTTTCCCTGCCACCCTTTTCCACCCCGAAATTACCAGACCAGTTGTATGCACCAGTCCTGCCATTCTCTATGCTGATTACAGCCAGGTTATATGTGTCAAGCTTCTCCGAGGACGCCCTCACGTTCTCCTGTCTAGTGGTGACCCCTATATGGGGTGACATCTTCAATAACTCAGCAAGCTTCCAGCTGAGAAGTGAAGCCCTGGTGTCCCCTCCTTGCAGGCACTCCTACCTCAACCTCTGACTCTCTTAGACACCCACTTATCTGGCTTTGGAGAGGGGAGGGACAAACTTCTTTATTTCTAACCCCTTGTGCCTGGAAGGCCACCTACTCCATTGGTCTGCCCACTATTCTCTCCTTTGCATCCTTCTTATATAATTGGAAAGGAAGGGATGCCATTGGAGTGGTAGCAGGATGAGTTCTGCCATCTCTTAATAGACAAAAGATGGTGTCCGGCCATATAGATTGTATGGTTTGTCACTCACTTGTCAGTTTGGGATCTTAGAGCACCTTCCAACTCAAAATGAAAAGTCCACCCATCATCCTATTGGTATACTTTTGAAAATCCTTCCATCAGATATTTCTACTTCTCTTTTCAGGCACTTGATAAATTGCATTTTCCTACTTCATTAATTTATGTGTTACACAGGGTCCTCCAGAGAAACAGAACCAATAGGATGAATACACACACACACACACACACACACACACACACACAGACATTTCTGTAGATTTATTATAAGGAATTGGCTCACACAATTATGGAGGCTGACAAGGTCCATAGTGTGAGCCCCTCAGGTCTGGACCCAGGAGAGCAGTGGTGCAGTTCCCGTGCTAAGGCCAACAGCCTTGGCCTTCAGGCCCAGGAAAAGTTGATGTTTCCCTTTGACTCTGAAGGTGGGAGAAACCATATATCCCATTTCAGAGGCAGTCAGGCAGGAGAATTCTCTCTGACTTAGGAGAAGGTCAGAGCCTCAGCAGATCAGATGAGGCCCGCCCACCTTGGTGGTGAGGGGGCGAAGGGAAGTCTGCTTCGCTCAGTCTCCCAATTCCAATGTTAATCTCATCCCAAACACCCTCACAGACACTCCCAGAATAATGTTTGACCAAACATCTGCATACCCTGTCACGTTGACACATAGGATTAACCATCACAGGAGGTGTGGCCATGCTTTAGCCTAGAATTATCTCGCTTTGGAAGGGAAGTTTTTAGAGCTGGCATGTCATTTATTAGCGTCCCATTTTCATGTCCAGGTGATGGTGGAAGAACACATCTGCACAGAGCCTCCATCAGTCTGGGTCCTCAACTGTCTACTATAAGCCAAGCTTCCCTGCTATCTTTACATTAGATATGTAATGTGTGTAAGAAATTAATTTTTTTTTTTTGGTATTAAGACACAGATATTTTGCAGCTATTTGTCACTGCAGCAAAATATAGCTTATGCAGACTAATACAATGTTGTATTAAACACGAGAAGCTGAGTCAGAACTAGAAGATTCAGATCTTCTCCATGTGAGATGCTAAGAGATGCCTGAACGTAGCATTGTTCTGAGAAGAGATACAACATTGTGCAAAGGAAAGGGGAGGCAGCTCCCGAGTCAAGTCCTACCTGAGGTCAGTTATCGCCTTTGTAAGACACCTGCTCTGACTTCACGTGTCCTGCCTCACATTTCCTGCCCTTGTCACACTTTCTTTCATTCAAAGTTATTTCTACCATGACTATCAACTTACAAAATCAAATTGCTAGCTACCAACCATTGGTAACTTTTGTTTTCAGTTGATCTTTGTTGCCTTTAAAGAGCTGCATTCATGATTACAATTTCTTCACAGAGTTCTGATAGCAAGTAATAAACGGGTCCAGGTGCCTGGACAGAGCTTGTGGATTCTGATAGGATGAATATACTGTGATCAGACAGGCCTCAAAGGCAGTAGGAGACACCTTTTGGCAGAAGCAGGTGCAAGTGAGGGTGCCTGCCGTAGGATGAGAACTCATAATGTTCTTTGCACAGCACCAAAGTGAATGCCCTGTACTCAGTACATCTCTGATTGATTACATGTGGAGTTGCCTTGAGTCACGATCTCCTTCCTTTAAAAAACGATGAAACCAATTGCATGGATATATTTTTTAAAGGCCGCTGGAGAGAAGGAAGTTGGACTCTGCTCACGTGTGTTCTACGTTTTCACATGGGGTATATGGGGTCCGCTGAGCCCCAGGTCAGGGGCTTCCATACCCAAGGCCTGAGATCATTGCTTAATTTACCTGCTTGTTGAGGCAAATTTAGACAGGTTGGGACCTGGGACCTGGGATGATTTGCTGCAGTGCTTGCACCTGGACAAACGTCTCCTCCAGCAACGAAATACAAAGAAACTATAAGGGACGCAAAATAACTGCGTGCATGCACAGTTGGGGCAAATTATGAAAAACAAGATACAAGAAGGCCGAAAAATCCCAACTGCCGCTTCTGAAGAGCTGGAAGCAAAACCAGGGTACTGCACATGCCCCTGGGGTGGGCAGACCACCTACGCTACCCCCCATGCCCGACCCCTGGACCTACCCCTACCCTCACCCCGTATAAGGAACCAGTTCGCCCTTCCTTGGGGAGCGAGCAAGCAAGGGAAGCTGTTACTTGTTTTCACTCCCCCTGTGCTGCAGCAGGGATCCCAGTAAAGCCTTGCCTGAATTTCTCGTCTGGCCTCTTATCAATTTCTTTTGAAATTGATAATTCCTTCTTGGAAGGCCAAGAACCCTGGTCGGTAATAGACTGTCTGGTAGAAATCATTCAATTTTTCATTTTGCCAGGCTCCTGAGGGGAAACGTGTAGTAAAACATTCTAGATTTTTTGGTATGGGTGTTACTCTCTAACTGTAAAATCATGAACCGCATGCTTGTGAAGTATTCTGAATACTGGCCATTTAAATGGAAGGTTGCTTTGAGTAAAAACTACCTACCACACAACAATTAGGGTCCAACGAGCACTAGCCATGTAGAACTGAATCTGGGAGAATCTCAGGTCTCAAACTGCTTCTTAAGTGCCTACAGGCTAAAAGTTGCAAAATGGAATGGGCAAGTAAGTATGGTCATTAAAATTTAAGTAGATGAAAATTGCATAATTGCACACTGCTTTTTATCCTGACACACATTGTATTAAAAGTTACTGTGTAGAACCATCTTCTTGGGAAATAAACAGATGAGATGATTAAACAAGTGACTATTTCTAAATCATATCAGGGAGCGGCGGGGAGCATTTTAGCCACAGTCTTACAGCTCATTCAATGCCCAACTCAGGGTCCCACATGTAACCGGCACTCAATAAATATTTGTGGAGTCTATTAATGTATGAATGTAACCAAAAATCTTATCTTTCCGTTAAAATTGAAGTGAGCACAAAGGAGGAAGTTATTTAAAAATGTAGTCCAGAATCGAACACAAACTATCTCAATTTAGCTCTTAATTAGCATGAAGAGTACATTGTTGGTATTAGTTTTCAAAATTTGTTTAGTGATCATGAGATAGTTGGGAGTCTTTGTGGTATGTTCTGTAGGTTGAGTTAATGGGACAAAAATATTCTTCTCCACTGCATTCATGTACTTGGCATCTTTTCTCTGAAGCGCTTGAAATACCATTTTGGGGTATGTTTTAGAGATGCTAAGGAAAATGTCTGGACTATAAAATCCAAATTGGGATTTCCTTTTCAGCTTCAAGCTGCAGAGAATAATTCCACATTGAATACGCATGCCTCTCAAATCTTCCAGGGCCTGGGTGTGTCAGAGGTTGTTTATGTAATGTATATAGTTTTATGGTCAATAAATGCTTTCTGACCGACAGATTGAAGAGGGAAATGGTACAAGGTGGTGTGTCTATTCATCTAATTGTCTAGATGACCCATGGGAGTTAGAAAAACATAAACCTCCCACTGCTGACTGGGGGGGAAGCTGGGTAATCACAGCTTTCAAGAACTTGAATTTCCAATTAAAAAAAAATTCCTCAGAGAGAAAAGACGACTAGCCAAGGGGATTTTTCAAAGGAGAACCTCTAGGGTGATCAAAGAATTCAGGCAAAAAAATCAAAGAAGACCTAGTGTCCACTCACTGTGATTCTTGCTTTTCCTGAAGCAATTTGTTTTCATTTATCTATCATCTTTATTGAGATGTAATTCACATAACATACAATTCATCCATTTAAAGGTCATCAGTTCATCAGTTCAAAGTTTTCAGTGTATTCCTTGCTATTTAAAAAGGATAAATATTTAAAAAGGATTCCCTGCTCTTTAAAATATTCCCTGTATTTAAAAAGGGTAACCAACGAGGACCTACAGTATACCACAGGGAACTCTGCTCAATGTTATATGGCAGCCTGGATGGGAGGGAAGTCTGGGGGAGAACGGATACATGTATATGGATGGCTGGGTTTCTTTGCTGTGCACCTGAACCTCTCACAACATTGTTAATCGTTCATCGGATATACTCCAATATAAAATAAAAAGTTAAAAACAAACAAAGTTTTCAGTGCATTCACAGAGCTGTGTAATCATCACCACAATCTGTGGAGCAACTTTTCTTTTCTTTGCCCCTACAGAGGTCAAAGCAACCAATCACTCTGGCTAGGTTTCAATTTTGCTTTCCTGATGTGTAACCAGGGGTCCCCCTGTCCCCTAAACTGGTTCCTCTTATAGCCCTCCAGGATTCGTCCTCTCTGGGAGACCTGACATTTTCCCCGGGAATAAAGTTCGGTCCCGGAGTGAATCTCATGCCTTTCTACTCTTCCCCTGTGTATCCCATCAAGAAGCTCGTCCCTACCTCGTCCTAATGACAAGAAGTGGAGCTAAAAACAAGTTGTCTGACACGTTCAGAGTCATAGGCACCGTCCTGCTGGTGGGGTTAGAAGCCGGCGTTCAGGCTCCCTGGTTTCCCGCTCAGCTTCTTGCCGGGCCCGCGTGCCAGGCGGGGATCTGCTTGCTCATCTTCCTCTGCGGGTACCATGTCCATCACCCCCCTGATTTCAGGCCTGGCACAAAGGAAGCACCGACAGATGCTGGTCCTCCTGATTATAAATGACGTCATATGCCAGAGGGATTTTTCTTCCTTTCTCCCCAAATACTGAAGCTATCTACATGATGGGCCCTTCTGCTCTCAGTTTAGAAAATAGCACGTTTAACATATTTTACAGCATGTACTTCGTGGCATCCTTGTTACCCACAGCGCTTCACGAAGGCAGCTTTCCTCCATCCAAATGGAGCTTTGGATCTCAGCCGTCACCCAAGATCAAGGCTGGGCATTCACAATGACCCCGCAACTTCAGAGAGGTTAGGGTCACCAGGGAAATCCTGATAAATGCTTCAAAATATATTAGAAGAGCTACTCCCTAAGCTGACAGCAGAAGGGCCATCATGAATCCAACTCACGATTTCATGCCCGCCACTTACTCCTATATGTGAGCGCCTGAAGCTGACGTTCACAATCTTTCAGATGACATCAGACCCCACCTTGGGTAGGTGGGACAGCCAGGACTGGGTCCCCGGGGGGCAGGTGGCTTCAGCGTAGATACTCTGACCCATGGCTAAGCTTATATGTGGTCTCTTCCTTCATTCTTCTTTCCCCCTGGAATTTTGATTTTAAATGTAAGGTAAAAGGACCTTTCATTTTGTCTTCCTCTGTAAAATGGCATGATCAATTTTGAGTGCCATTCTTAGATTTGGTGATTATTCCATTGTTTTTAGACACCTGCTCCAAAACATTCAGCCTCTCCCCCTCTGTCGCTGGATTGCTCCTCGGGAGCTGTTGTCCGAGCTGCGAGCCCTGAAGCCTGGGTCCCGCCCAGGGCATCTCTCGCTGGACCACTCCGACCTGCCCTTCGTGTCTCAGCTGGTGTCTCCTCCGTCCTGAGACCTTCCCTAAACCCAAACTAGGACCCCTTGTGACCCGTCTCAAAGGGCTCTTTACTTTCCCTTTACAGTGTGGATTGGGGCTTAGACGCTGGTGCTGCGTCCAAAAGCGCTCCCGGCTCCACTGAAGACGCAGCCGTGCAGGGGCCGCGGTCACTCTGTGTTCCCCGCTGCATCCCAGCGCCTGGCGCAGCGCTGGTGCGCAAGATCGTTAAGAACAGGAGGGCTGGTCCAGAGCCGGGGTCTGAGCGGGCCTCCCAGAGGTAGGGAGCGGGGAAGCTGGGGCTCCAAGGACCAGCCGCAGGCAGCTGCCAAGGGGCTTTGCGGGAGTGGGCGGTGGGGCACCCGGTGGTGCAGAAGCCACACCCCAAACCAGGAGAGCTGGAGCGCAGCCAGGGGGAAGGAGAGGGGCAGGAGTGATGCGAAGACCATCAGGCTTCATCCTGAAGCCGTGAGCTGCCTGGAAGGGTTTTGGGCAGGGGAGCAGCTTGACCTCCACTTGACAGAGAATGCTACCTGGCAAGAGGAGAGGGAAAGGGAGGGGGCCAGTTAGGGGCTGTGGTGACACCCCCGTGGGGCAGGGTGGTGCCTGTGACCGGAGGTAAGTCACCGTGTCCAGAGACGGGGAGGCAGGCTTGGTGACACTGGTGGCCGAATTCCACTGAGCTTTTTTTTTTTTTTTTCTTTTTTAACTTTTGTTGGAGTAGAGTTGATTTACAATGCTGTGTTAGTTGCAGGGGTACAGCACGGTGAATCAGCCATACACATACATATATCCCCTGTTTTTTAGACTCTTTTCCCCTACAGGCCACTACAGAGTACTGTGTAGAGTTCCCTGTGCTCTACAGCAGGTCCTTGTTAGGTACCTGTTTTATATACGGGAGTGTGTGTACGTCCCATTGAGCTTTTTACTCTGTGCCAGGCACTGCCCCTCCTGGATTGACTCCTACAGGTTCCTGCCTTCTTATTTATAATCCCCATTGCTCAGCTTTGTACACTGAGGCAGAAGTGGCAGAACCAGCATTGAAAACCGGGCTGTTTCCTTGAGAGCCTGGGCTCTTCATTGCTGCCTTGAGAGCCCTTTGAACTGGAAACACAGGTGAGAGTTGTAGGCGGACAGATGTGAGTTAAAGCTGGGAGAGAAGGGGCAGATCTCCACAGAGGATGGAGGTGGGGAAGACAATGAGGGGCAACGCTGATTCCTCAGGAATTTCACATTTAGAGACGGGGTACAGCAGGAGGGGCCAGGAGCTGAAGCCAGAACAGACTGTCAGAGAAGAAGAAGGCCCAGGAGAAATGAATGTAAAGAAGCAAGAGAAGAGAACACTTCTGGACAGGGTCAGCCCGCACACGTATCTACAGATAAGCAAGAAGAACACCAAGAAGTGTCTGCCAGCTTTAGGGACATGAAGGTCACTGGAGGCCCCAGGCACCCGGTCCTTTCAAAATTCATCATACTGAGGTAGTTGCAAACATTTTACCCCAAGAGTTTTATTTTCTAGATTTAGAATTTTAGGGCATATCAAATTCCAAAGTGGTAATTACTTAACGTACACTGCTATTCTCTGTTTTCATTTACTCATGCAATGCGCTTAGAAGCTGAAATATACTTATGCACTTAAATAAGATTTTCCTCTGACTCAGTTGCCAATCTCCTGAGAAAAATCTGATAAACTAAATTTTAATTAATCTCCGTTATACCCTTCTCATCTTCCCTCAAATGAATTAATTTTTTCCCATAGCAACTGAATACATAGTTCACTCAAACACTAAGTTTTACTTTAGAACCCTTACTGCTGCTTACATTTTTCTCTGCCTGAATTTTTTTCCCCCAAAGTTCACATTTTTTAAACATAGGTGTTTTTTCCCTAAGATCCAGGGGATGTTCTATTTTATTGCCTATATTTTACATTTAATTTATTCACTGAGAAAATATATATTAAGCACCCTCTATGTGCTGAACAGTGTGTTGGCTCCTGGGGTGCAAAGATGGACAAGTACATTTCTAGCCACTAAAGGTAACAACCAAGTAAAGGCACAGATGCCTAAGTGGGCAGTTGAAATGTGATGCCTAAGATGCGGGCGGGGAAGGGGTGTTGGGACGCTGGGTCTTGGGGGAGTTCCTAATCCCACCCGAGAAGCTGATGCGAGGTGTAATGTAGTTGTTGCTGTTTCAATGCTGTCATAACCGAGTGAAGTAAGTCAGACAGAGAAAGACAAATATTATGTGATATCTAAAAAATGGTACAAATGAACTTATTTACAAAACAGAAATAGAGTCACAGATGTAGAAAAAAACTTATGGTCACGAGGGGGGAAAGCAGGGGTGGGGGGAGGGATAATTGGGGAGATTGGGATTGACATACACACACTACTATACATAAAATAGATAACGAATAAGAACCTACTGTAGAGCACAGGGAACTCTACTCAGTGCTCTGTAATGACCTACATGGGAAAAGAATCTAAAAAAGAGGGGATATGTGTGTATGTATAACCGATATACTTTGCTGTACAGCAGAAACTAACACAACATTGTAAATTGACTCTAGTAAAAATTTTTAAAAGAAGTGATTAGTGCTTAATAACAACAGAAAAAAAATGCTGTTTTGACCCAGTTTTGAGGTTCTGGCTAGAGGTTGGTCAATTCCCTTTCTTGAGCAGCTGATTAAGTCCATACTCCAAGCCCTTCACTTCCAGGGCCACTCGGCACCCACCCGAATCTCCCTGGGTCCAGGTACCGGATAACTAGGGACAGCCAGATGCCCAGAGCCCCAGAAAATATTCAAGGTGGTCAGTGTACAGCGAGCTATGCCACGTCTGCAGTGCATAACTGCCCCTAGAGCCCCAGCCTCCGGTGACTCTGTCCCTGGGGGTAAGCTCCTATGTGGCCCTGCCTGGTGGCCTTCTCCCATGGGAGCTGTAAGAACAGAGAGCTCTGCCTCTCATTTCTCCGAATGTCACTGTGCTGTGTGGCTCATCATCAAAAGAGCCCTTAAATCTTATAAGACTGCAGGTTGATTCTTTTTTTTTTTTTTGTATGTGTCAAGCACTTTATAAATGTTATTATTTAAAAAAAATTTTATGGGAGTATAGTTGATTTGCAGTGTTGTGTTAATTTCAGGTGTACAGCAAAGTGAATCAGTTACACATATACATATATCCACTCTTTTTAGATTCTTTTCCCATATAGGTCATTGCAGAGTACTGAGAAGAGTTCCCTGTGCTATACAGTAGGTCCTATTAGTTATCTATTTTATATACAGTAGTGTGTATATATCAATCCCAATCTCCCAATGGATCCCTTCTCCCCCGCTTTCCTCCCAGTAACCATAAATTTGTTTTCTACATCTGTGACTCTATTTCTGTTTTGTAAATAAGTTCATTTGTATCATTTTTTTAGATTCCACATATAAGTGATATCATATGATATTTGTCTTTCTCTGACTAACTTACTTCACACAGTGTGACAATCTCTAGGTCCAGCCATATTGCTGCATATGACATTATTTCATTCTTTTTTATGGCTGAGTAATATTCCATTGTACACATGTTCCATACCTTCTTTATCCATTCATCTGTTGATGGACATTTAGGTCGTTTCCATGTCTGGGCTATTGTGAATAGTGCTGCTATGAACATAGGGGTGTATGAATCTTTTCAAATTATAGTTTTCTCTGGATATATGCCCAGATTGCTGGGTCATATGGTAGTTCTATTTTTATTTTTTTAAGGAACCTCCATACTCTTGTGCATAATGGTTTTAACAATTTACATTGGTCCAGGTTGATTCTAAAATGTCATTTAGGAACTGGACAGGTGAGGAGATGTTGGCCGGCAGAGAAAGCAGTCCAAGCGGAGAGGAGAGGATGACCACAGGCGTGGTGAGGAATCGGGGTGGGGCTGAACTGCCGGTGCCTGAATGAGCGCCATCAGGGCTTTGGAAGTCTAGAGGAATATTTACGCAGGAGGGGAGGAGGCTGAGGTGGGAGGCCTGGGAGTGGTGGCACCAGAAAAATAGGAAGAGAAGCAGAATCCAGGAGGTGACAGCGAAGGGACACCCTTCGAGGTGTGAGACGACAGTGTGGAGGGAACCCTATGGAATGAATGGGCTTCTAAAGTGGGGAGTGACCTGCAGGGTCAAATGCAGGACAGGAGCCCAGAAAGGTCAATGTAGGAAAGAGTCCATAGAGTTTGGCCATTCGGAGATGTGGGTGGTCCCAGGGAGAGCAGGTTCAGGGCGGTGGTTGATGCACAAGCCAGATTGTGGAGGTTCGAAACACAGGTGGGAGGTGGAGGACCCGAGTGAGGGAGAGAGGACGAGTCTATGGAGGCCCTTCAGTAGGAGGAGAGGAGAGAGAGGGGACCGTTTGCTACAAGCGGAGGCCAGCTCGAGGGGCGCAGGGGTCTGCTTCCTTTCTCTCTCCTTCTTCTTTTCCTTTTCTTTCCCTTCCTTTCCTCTTCCCCATCTCTCCTTCCTTCCTTCCTTCCTTCCTTCCTTCCTTCCTTTCTTCATCCCTCCCTCCCTTCCTCCCTCCCTCCCTCCCTCCCTTCCTTCCTTCCTACGTTTGAGCACATTTACCAAAAGAAGGGCTGGTGATAAAGGAAAGGGAATAGTGGACAGAACCAACAGCTGAAGGAAGTGGTGAGGCCAAAGGTAGAGAGATTGACTCTCAACCCAAACTGCAGAGACTTCTCGCCTCACAAATGGCTGGTAGTGTGTGCGTGCGTGCATGTGTGTGTGTGTGTGTGTGTATGTGTACAGCCAAATCTCCTTCTTGGCAGATTCCATATCTGTGAGTTGGCCTGCTTGCTATGATTGATTTGCAACCCCCCCCCCCCCCAAATCAATGCTCATGGTGCCTGTACGGTCATTTGAGGACACGTGCAGAGTGATGGAAAATTTGAGTCCTCCAGTGTGCATGTTCCCAGCCAAGGTGGAACAAAGGGTGCTCTGCCTTCATTTTAGCTCCCACACCTTAAACGAGTGTCCTTTTCACAGTCTCATTTAGTAACACGTTTTCTGCACATTTGTGCCCTTTGCTATTTTGCTGTTTAAAATGACCCCCAAGTGTAGTGCTGTAGTGCTGGCTGGAGTGAGTTTCTAAGCACAGGAAAGCTGTGACATGTCCTAAGAGAAAACCTGTGTCTTAGATGAGCTTTGTTTGGGTGGGAGCTTTAGTGCTGCCGACTGTGAGTTCAGTGGTAATGAACCAACAATGTGTATATTAAGGAAGGTGTCTTTAAGCAAAAACAGCCATAACACAAGGTTAGGTATTGACCAGTTGATGAAAATGTTGTGAGCAGAGGCTCATAGGAACCTAGCTCTGTATTTTCCCCTGAGAGCAATGGTTCATATTTGTTAATTCAGTGTTTCCAGCAACTTTGTAGAACATAACTCTTGCAAATAATCAGAATTCTCTGCATATGTTAACACACATACATATGTGTCCATATATATACAATTTAATGACATTTCATGACATTGAATCTTCATACCATCTCCATGTGGCAAATCTTTTTATTTTGCCACTATATAAATGAGGATTTGGAGATTCTGAGAGGTTGATGAGTGACCCAGTGTCACTGACATGTAAGTAGCAGGGCGGAGATTTGAACCCAGGACGTATGGCTGTAGGGTCTGTGCTGTTAATTGTTTTACCACGTGTCTGTCTGTGTATGGATCTGGACTAGGAAAGGGGTATAAGTAAGGTGTTTTCTTAGCACCATTTGCCATCTGGTAGTACAAGGAGAAAAGGCAAGTGGATTGGTTGTGTGAGGTCAAAGGTGAGGCACTTCTAGGGTGAGATCTTAGGGTTGAATGTCTGGTCCTCAGAGATTCTGAGTGACAGGAAGACCATGAGTCAATGGCCAAGAGATAGTTGTTATTTAAACAAACAATCAAAACCAAAATGAAACCAAAACAGACAATCATTGATCCCCTCCCAAGTACCAGATACTGTTAGCAGCCCCAGGGTTACAAGGGTTCATAAAACACGGTCCCATCCTCAGGGACGTGGAATGTCACTCGGAGTCCTGAGTCATACATAGATGACAGTCAAACAGTGACATGTGCATCCTTCCAAAGGCAGGTGGAGTGCCTACCTGGGCCCACCAGCTCAGAAGAGGCTTCCTATAGGAAAAGCCACCTGAGCTCACTTGAGAAGAATAAGATGTGTGACTTTGAATCTCTTGAAATTCAGATGCCTCAACTTTGAAATGAGGATCAAAATAGTCTAGCGTTGTTTGAGAATCAAACGTGGTAATTCAGTGAGAGCGTTCCATCTCAGGGATTTTTCATAGTTGTAAGAGACATTTCTTAAGATATTGAACATTTTCTAACCCCACCTGACCCAATAAGCATTGCTCTAATTCTTCAGCCTTCTTTCTAGAAGTCTATGGCTGCTACTTAGAGTTCAAAAGCAGCAGTGATTATATTTACTAAGCAGTTCTGGAAAAGCAACTCAATATTAGGAAATTATAAAAATTATTGGAGTTTAATATGACACAAAATTATTACTTGCAGTGAGCTCAGGAAAAAAGGAAATATTGGGTGCAGATATAGTTATCACAATAAAATTCTATGTGACTTTTATTTAAATTTAATATTTTTCCCCAATCTGGTTATTTCAGTGAGTAGCATCTTCAGACTCAAGTATGTATTCGAATCTAAGACAGTATCTTTACTTAAGAAAGGAAAGTTATCTTCAGGAAGAAGCTCTGTCTTTGCAAGTAGAAATAATTGACTGAACAGGCATAATGTGATTCACTTTTAAAGTATGTTCTCCGCTATGACACTTCAGTAGTAATAGTAACAGTCTTTCTTATTTTATGCTCCACTAGGGCATATGTAGCCAATTGTATCGCCAGTGTAAGTCTGGATTACTTTCTATTACTTTCTATTGATAATTTTTAATAACTGCAGACATTTGGAACTAGAAGGCAGTCAGTGGTGCTTGCAACAAAGCAGGGGCAATTAAGATGGGTGAGGGTTTTAAACTCTGCATTGGTCTGTGCGCACCGGGAGAGGCAAAGTCAGCCATTAAAAAAATTAAACCATTTGGGGCTTGGGTTAAGGTCTGTGAACTGTTTAATGTCATAATTGCCTGCTGCCTCAATCATTAAACTGAATGAACTTCTAAGCTGAAATGTCATAAATGCTCAGCGTAAAGATTTATATAACCCAGGTATCCGACCTACCACCATGCCATGTCTGTGGCAGGAAGTGTTTGTTATGTCTTACTCAACCTTTGGGGAAAAAAAATAAATAAATCCGGAAATGTGTTTGTTCTGGCAGTGATCAAAACATTAAGAACCAATTCTGTTATCTGTATGGTGGGTTCAGAATCTGTGATAAACATATCCATTTCCTATAAAAAATAATTTAGATCCAAATTCCTTTCGTGGATGTGTGTGTGTGTTTATTATAACAAATGAAAATGGTTAGTGTCATGTTTTCCCCCTGCACATTTTGCTAAAATGTGAGAGGAACATTTCTAGTTAAAGTAAATTCTGTTTTATGAAGAAGTACATTATTTGTGGTTGTCACTTACATTTTGATGTAAAAAAAAGCCCGCAGATTTTATCATGTGCATATTATAAAATGTATGCTAAATGTAAAACAATATTTTGTAGTTAAGTATTATTGGAATTTCCCCTTTCTATAAAATGTAGGATTATTTTAAAGTCTGAGATTTATATAACTCAAAATAATGGCATATCTCTTATTTAAAAATTTAAACTCAACGAATTTCAGAGACATTGTGACAAAAGTTCTCTTGTGAAGTTCTATCAAATTTAATACAATACTAACCTATGGGTTGCACTTCTCAAATTATCAAAATTGTCTGTATTAAACTCTTACAAATCAATAACAAAAATTAAAAAATAAATTAAAATGGGCAAAAGACCTGACTGAATCCTTGACAAAAGAAAATATGTAAGTGGTAAATAAGTATGTGGAAAGACATTCAACATCGTTCGTTTCCAGGGAAATGCAAATTAAAATGACAATGGAATATTATGACGAATGTATTAGTATGGTTGAAATTTAAAGTGACTTAAAATGCTAAGAGTTGGTAAGAATGTAGAATACCCAGAGCTCTTATGCACTGAGGGTAAGGGCATGTATTAAATGTCTAATATATACCAAGCCCAAAATTAGGCACTGACAAAAACGAGGAATTCTAAGAGGATGGCACTGCCCGTGAGATGGCTGGTCTGGTGGGGGAGCTGGTCAGGTGGGCAAATGATCACAGCCCTGGATCAGATGTAGGTTATGCAGGAGATGCTTCAGGAGCCCATGGGCTGGCACCTCAGCCAAATACGTCAAGGGGTGGAAGAGACGGGGGATTTTAGGTGGTGCATCAGCTGAACCTGAGCAGACTAGGAGGTAGAAGAATATTACAGCAGAAGAACAGCAGACACTAAAGTATAGACCTATGAAAGACTATGTCTGACTTAGGACACTTCTGGCAGCAGGGGAACAAGAGAAGGGCAGAAGTAGCAGGTGGGTGACCACAGAGAAAGGTAGAAACCACATATTTGAAGGACCAGGTACAATTCCATGCTAAAATATTTGGTCTTCATCTTGAAAGCTATGAAAATCCAATAAAAATTTTAAGTGCCATGATCAAATTTGGTTTTTGCAGTGACCACTCTTTCAGCACCAGTGAAAATGGGTTGGGTGTAGGTAAAACTGAAGACAAGGTGATTAATGGACGGAAAACCATTTATAACTCACCACCAATGAGCAGTATAGAGTTACCTAGAACAGTGATCCAGATCTTGGTATCTGGAAGTTTCCCCCAAACATGTGTGTGTGCTCTTTTAGGATTTTTTTTTCTTCCTAAAAGTGCTGAATACTCCTAAGTAATGCTGCTGAGGAAAGCACAGGCAGAGGATGACAACAGTATTTTTCCAAAAGATGATCACATTCAAAACAATATTTCATCACAGAGAGACTGCCTTCCAGAAGAGACCCTCGGAAGCTGAGGGTCAGGCAGCCTGTTCTTGGCTCTGTTGCCCTCTAGCATGGCTCAGTGGAGACCCCCTCGAACCCAGTGAGGCTGGAGAATCAAACCAATCTGAAGCTTTCCTCTGCCAGGATTAAAGGTGGTCTCTAAAGAGCTTGGAGCAAGGTAGCTGGTCCTCAAAGTGCACACTGAGAAGAGGTCCCCGTGTGGTCATGAAGACTGTGCAGGGGACTTTGGCTCTGTGAATCAGTGTCTGTCGGGAAAACAGTTACTGCCAAGGTGGTTTATTATGGGAGTCTAACACAGAAGCAAATAACAGAGGTGTTGGAAGATATGAAAATTGGGGAAGTGAAACAATCCAGAAGTCAACAACTGCAAGAAGTGGCTGCTACTCCAAGGATGGGAGAGGTCAGAGGAAGAGGGTTTGCGGCCTTGGAGGACGAGTCTGCTTTGTGGACAGACTTCTAGGAGAGAGAAAGCCACTGTTGGAGGAGGCTTTGGAAACAGAGGTGGGGTGGAGATATTACTATGGCTTCCTCCCCCCTCCAGCCCTCCTCCCCATTGACACACACTTCCACACCCCTAATATCCTGCCATGGCTTCCATTGGCTGAAACAAGCAGGAATCCAGTGGGCAGGGCATTCAGGGAAGTCTAGTCTGCAGGTGTTAGCTCACTGTGCTACAGAGCAAAAGGATAGGGAGGGGGGTACATGAGGGCAGAAAGACAAATAACCTTCCCAATAAGGGTGGTCTTCACAGTTGACCTTGACACATCTTTCCTAAGGTCAAAAAAGAGCAGTCAACTTGTCTGTTTCCAATGAGAAGGCAATAAAATTATTGCATCATGAGATCAGAGGGTCTCAGAAGTTTCCCATGGGTGTCCTGTTACATGATTCAAATTTATAAATACAGTTCAAACAAGTCACGCTTAGTTTATTTAACAGGAGGTATGGTTTTGTTTTCCTACCCACAGTAGGTGCACAATAAAGTTTGCTGAAAGAATAATCTAAACATGATCAGGACACAGAGGCCCTCTTATCTTTGTCACTTCTGAAGTCTGAAAGCAAATTTAGAGCTCAATTCTCAAAGTTCCTTTAACTAGAGAGATCTCTTCATTACTGAGGGAGAGACTTAATCTTTGAGGAGGAGGTGCTTAACAAAAATTTTAAAGAAGCAGAACTCTGGGTCCATTTACAAAGAGGCAACATCAACCCTGAGATAGGCTATGATAATTAATGCATGATGGTAAAATTTTGAAAAAATAAATGATTCAAATAATGATAGTGAAGAAAAGGGGCAAAGGAAAAGGCGGCTAGACCCCTCCTACCATCACCTTATTCAGTCCATTGTTCTGCAGTCTGCTCTCCTGCGTACATCACGAGAAAAGTGTTGCTTCACTCAGAGACTCATAGGTCACTGGGTTCAGGACACATTGCTGAGCTTCCTCTCCCACTTTATTACCCCATTTTATTACTCCCATTTTATTACCCTTTGTGTTTATCTAATCCTCGCAAGTTTGAACTTGCCTACATATTATCTTTCTGATCTAGCATTCAACTACACGCATGGAATTCTTATATTGAGTTTGACACTGCTGAGAATATGGACCCCAAAAAAACCAAACCAACAAGAAAATTCAAAAGAAACTCAAGGTATGATTCTTAGTCTCAGGGAGCTGATAGATCTTGACATCCTCTCGTACTTTTTCTAATAATTTCTTCATTTAATAAGCACACATAGATCAGCTGATAACAGTTCACATTCCTTAAGCAGTCACTGTGTAGGAGGCACTGTGTTAAGCATCTGACATGCTATTGTTTTTTTTTTTCTTTTTTTATCAATGCTTTTAGGTATGTCATATTGTAGTTATCACTTGGCAGAAGATGCAACAGAAACAGAGAGAGGTTGTGCTGGCCTGTAGGTGGTGGAGCCAGGGTCAGAACTCCAAGAACAGAGGCTGAAAAATAGGCTTGTGGCTCATAGGGTGTGGTGTCAGCTCATGACTAGTCAGCATGGCATCCTGATCCATGTTACAGTGGTCTACTAGGTGCCAGGCACTGTGCTAAGAAACAGAACACCAAGCGTAGCCAGGAATGGCTCTGGAACAATAAGAGTTGCAGTCTAATTCATGAGACGGTGTACAAAATGTATCCAATGGTGCTACAGATGCTGAGAGATGGAAGATGGTAAAAGTTGCCAAAGGAGAAATTTTTAAGAGGATGGTCAGGATGGTTCTACCTGAGCAGTGAGAGAGACCTTGGGCAAGTGAGGTTTTAGCTGAGTCCTGGAGCTTAGCTCGCTGGGCAGGTGGCAGAGGATGATGAGGGAGAGAAAATGTCACGAGAGCTTATAGTAAAGATGAGTGGGAATCAGAATGGTACTTAGGGACATAGATTGTTCAGCACACCTGTATGTTGGGTGCCAAAGGAAAGATGGCAGAGACAAGCACCAAAGAGATGCGGGGGCCATGATCATTTCACCAAGAAGGGTGGACTTGATCTTGACAGTAATGAGGCATCAAAGGACTTGAAGGAGGTCTTGTTTTTAGAGAGGCAACCAAGAGCAGAAAGAAGGAGATTGGAGTGGTACACAGCAGCCGTAGATTCGGTGTGAAACAGTGAGGACCTGGGATGGGTCAGGAGTCCTGGGACTGCCTTGGAAGTGCAACCAGAGTATTGGCCATATAACTGTCCCTGGGGCTGAGAAAAAGAGGAAATAAGAAAAAACATGAGCTGAGAACAATGGATTTCAGAGCCAGTCTTCAAAATAAGAAAATAGGAGAAAAAGTTGGTTTGGGGTAATGCCTTTTTTCTTATCCTCCTGCCTTTTCTCCCTTTGCCGTTTTGTTAAACTTGTATCTCATCTTTCATTTTCTTGTGTCTCTCAAAGTAGACCTGAGAGAAGGTGGTGGTTTGTGTTACATGATTTGAAATTAGTGTGGCAAGAATCTTCAGTCAAGCATGGATCCGCACGTGAGAAAATTCTCACTCACTTCCAGAGAACCAAATATTCCCTAATTAATTTAAATATTGGTTATTTTTAAAAAATATTAACAGAATGAATTGGACAAATCTGAAAGATAATTCAAAGGTAGATTTGAAGGCTGTGAGCAAGTGGATAGTAATCTGTGTGAAAGAGATCCTAGATGGGCAATAGGTTTCTGACTTGGATGTCAGAGTGATAGTAATTAGGATGGACTCTTTAGAGAAAACAGTAATTTGAGGGTAAACATAGGGGTTTTGTTTTATACTGAATTTGTGTGTAGATTCTACTAGGCAGGTGGATCCTGGGTTCTTCAGCACAGGAGCAGGACTTGGATGGGAGACAGGATTCTGGGTAACATCAGCAGATAGATAACCATGGGGTCAATGTTACACCCAGGCTATTATGAGCGAAGGTGAAAGAGGACCAAAGGCAGAACCTTACAGATGACAATGTTTTCAAGTCAGGCAGAGAAAGAGGAAGGAGCAGAAAATATTGGGCAGGAAGTTCAGAGAAACAGAAGCACCAAAAGAGCTTAGTTCGTGTGATCCAAGAGAAGATAAATTTAAAAAGGAAGAGGTCAGGACTTCCCTGGTGGTCCAGTGGTTAAGACTCTGTGCTTCCAATGCAGGGGGCACAGGTTTGATCCCTGGTCAGGGAAGTACCACGGGCTGAGTGGTGCAGCAAAAAAATAAATAAATAAAAATAAATAAATAAATAAAAAGCTCACAAATAAAAAAGGTAGAGACATACAGACAAAAAAATAAAATGAAAAGGAAGAGGTCAGTGAAGCAGAGGCCAATGGATTGGAGTTGGCTACTGAGGGACCACTGGTGACTTCTGACAGCAAATTCAGTGGAATGTGGGGAATGGAAAGCCGATTGCCATGGGGAATAAGGATGTTTATGAAGTCTGTGATTGTGGAAAAGTGTTGCCACTGGGAAAACTTGCTTGAAAAATCAAGCAGAGTAAGGTGTGGAGGCATTCTGCTCTTCCTGATTGCAGGGCTTGCCATGATTGCTGGGGGTTTGGGTGAAGAGGTAGATGTGTCCACCAGGCGGTGGAATTTATGCAGCGAAGCTGGGGGCTGAGGATGGGGGAAACACATCAAAGCTTAGATAACAAAGCTGATTATAAATAATTCCATACACCACCCCACCAAGATCCCAAAGTATTTCAGTCTGTCCTAAGAGTTCCAGTACCCAAACCACAAAATAGCCCAGGGACGTAATGGCAACCTGAGACCACGTACAAATGAGATTAGCCTATGTGCCACTCTATTCCTGCTGCTGCTTACTGACCCCAAGTCTCTCCAGTAACATCAAATCCCTGTAATATCAGCGAAGTATGTTCCATCTGGGAATGTTTAGATGTTTTAGTGATAGCCTTAGGCTGAGATAGATGGTAATATCTACCGAGATGAGATTCACCGTTGCAGGAAATTCCAAAGGCCATGCTTTCATGGGCCCCACCTTTTCAAGATGGAACAAGTATGTGATAACTACGTGAACAAATTAGGCATATCACCCCAATGATATCGAGACAGGCAAGATCACATGGGTCCTCGTCCAACCTGAACCTTCACTTTTCGGCATCCCGCTTGGTCAGACCCTCTGTGAATCATGGTTCATGGTCTACTGATCTGCTATTAATACAATTTCTGTTGCTCTTTGAGCTTTTAGCCCCACATGTGTAATTCCTCCGAGAAATTCAGTACGTTATCTGAAAGGTCTCTCAATGCCACTGCATCAATGCAAACCAGACCACACTGAGATGAACAAAGGGAATTTAACTTTCATAAGTTGGTTTTAAAAATGCATTTACTTTGACTGCACTGAAAGAATCTTAAAAAGATGAAAAGCATCTTTAGCATGCCAAAAACATCTGGTTTCATATTTTCAGACCAAAAGGAAATTGCATGAAGACTAAAATCTTATGTTTTGATTTATATGATTATTGGAGGGCTGAGAAGCTGCCAGTCACCAAGTAAAATTTTACGATGATAAATAAATAAGGAAAACAATCTGACAAGACAAGTTGGGGAACAAAGCTGCGTTTCAAGTTTAATTAACTGATAACAATGTTTATGATGGAAGAACTGTGCCACCAATTATACAGTTAGTAAATGTAGGCTCCCAATGAGAAGACAAGCCCATAAAACCTGACAAAGGGCTCTTCCTCAATTTGCTCTTCCTCTCAGCCTATCCAAGCAAAGTTTTGCTTCGTACAGTAAATCCTGCATCAATTAAGACCCTCTCTGAACACGTGCATGAGCTGGTCTCTTAGAGGTGGCACCTCTTAGAGGTGGTATCTCTAAGTAGCACATTTTAAATTGAACAGTAGTGGGAGTGATGCTTTCCTAATAAGCTGAGTGATGGTGTCTCCTGCAATTGACAGGCACTGGTAGAGCAGAAATGTAGCCGTCAGGGAAGAAAGAAAAAAACAACAAAAAAGAAAAAAGACTTGTTTTCATCTTTTTAGCACTATGCTCTTCCCTCCTCCCCCAAAACCTCAGACAAAATTCTAACAAAGTGTTCCTGTAAGAAGGCTTTCCTAGAGCCTGCCCATCAGCAGTGAGCTGGAGGTGGAAGTTTTGCTTAATTGTGTAGGGGAGACCGGTCTCTCTGCTGCTCTGAATCTTGCATTTAAAAGCATTGCATACTCAGTTGCTGCAATTCAAAGAATTAGGATCACAGCCATTGTTCGTTCCCAGAATACAGTTTGCTTTCAGTTGACCACTGAGACTATTTCATGCCATGTTTCAGCATTTCTCATATTTTCAGAGGGGGAACTTTTCTTAGCAGATTTTATAAGCTGATTTACTCCAAATACTGAAAGAGAGAAACCTAGGCCGATACGTACAAGATATTATGTCCGATTTTCCACAGCTTTTGGAATGCTCTACTATTACCAGATTGAGGAACTATTTAGCTCCCTTGACTCTTGGCCTATTAGCCATTACGCTCGACCCCAGCAGAAACCTTTCAACAGCAATAATTCTCTCTGTGCTTTTGGTCTCTCTGATGCTGAGACCCCACGCAAATAAGTTAGCACACTAAGCAGTGCATTCCAAATATTAGGTACCTTCCCAATGGATGCCTAATGAAATTGAAAATACATATATATATCTGATATCAAGAGGTAGAGTATTCAGTCACATGCTTTTGTTGGTAAAACTCAATATTCCGTAGTCAGACAGAAGGCCTGCAGAATGCAGAACAGTTGTGGAAAATTCCTGGAACTTTAAGCTCAGATACAGTTGCCATCAAAAACATTCTGAAGTGCATTTGTTGATCCAAGAGGAAGTGCAAAGCATTTGGAACTTTCGTTTTCCTAGAATCCGTTCAAATTTCTGCATGATCACTTCCTATGTGATTTTTATTTTCTTTCCTCCAGTTGTGTTTTCCATGAGTTCATTTGGTGCTATTAGTCGCTTCTTATTAAAATGATTAGCAATCCATTCAATTGTTTGGTCAGCTATTTTTTGGTCGTTTCTCTTTTTTAGGTGTATATGATAATTGTCAGCCCTGCCCTTGATGAAATCAACTTTTCCCGCAGGCGGGGAAGCCGCGCTGGTTCCTTTCGCGTCTGTCTGCCTGCGTCTATGTGCGTGGAAAAGTTAACATCCTGTCTTCATTGCTGTTGGGAATTACTACTGGCATGTTTTGACTCATTATCTTGAATCTTAATCAGCTGATGAAAAAAATTTAGTTTCGTCAGCTGATGAAGGCTCAGGGTAATGAGTCAAAACATCCGGTTAGGGCTTCTCAGCAGCCAGAAATGGGACTCGAGTATTTCACCTGACACAGCTGTCTCTCAATGCTGCCCAGCAAATGATTTCTTCAGCCTCTCTATTTATCAGAATGTCACAGCCACAATGTGGCACCGGAAGGGATCGGCAGGCCACGAGCTCTGTCTTCTCCTAAAAAAGATGCATCGTACTTTTATTATGTTTTTCTCTTGTGGTGAGTATACAGAATCCAAGATGAGCGCGTGAAGCATTTTTAAGTGTGTAATTCAGTGGCATTAAGAACATTGCTGGGCAACCCTCACCCTTGTCCATCTCCAATATTTTTTCATCTTCCCAACTTGAAATTCTGTCCCACTGAACACTAACTCCCCATTTTCCCCAGCCCCAGCTAACCACTTTTTGCTTTCTATGAATTTGACTATTTCAAGTTCCTCCCATAAGTAGAATCGCAGCGCATTTGTCTTTTGGTCACTGGTTTATTTCACCAAGCCCGATATCTTCAGGGTCAGCCATGTTGCAGCAGGTGTCAGAATTTCCTTCCTTTTTAAGGCTGCATCATATTCCATGATATGTACAGAACAAATTTTGTTTATCCATTCGTCTGTCAATGGACACTGGGGTTGCTTCTAACTTTTGGCTATTGTGAATATGCTGCTATAAATGTGGGTGTACACATATTGGTTTGATACCCTGCTTTCCGTTCTTTGGGGTATATACTCAGAAGTGGCATTGCTGCATCATACTCTATTTTTAATTTTTTAAAGAAATGTGTAATTTTATTTTTAAAGTAACCTAACCTGGAGACCATCTGACGGTGTTTGTGGAGCACGGCTTTTGATACCTCTGTGAGCCTCAGGCTTCCCGTTAGGAAGAAAGTGTGATCCCGGCCAGAAATCGCAGGCCAGAAATGCTCCCTGCTGTTCATAATCAGAAAATTTGGTGAAGAAAAACCAATTGGAAATGATGAGTTTTCAAGTAAAACAGAAAGGGAATATATCTTTACAAAAAATATAAGCCAATGTTTACAACAGTATGGTTTTCCAGATATTTTCTTAAAGACGCCATCATCGACCGCGTGTATGTGTTTTAAAGTGATACACCGGAAAGTCTGATAGAAGGGTGTTTCCCTAGTGGGCAGTTCAATTAGAGCAGAGACTGAATAACATCTTCTCCCCAGTACTGCCTTTGCTCACTATCATTTGTGACTGTCACCACTGCTCCCTTTTCCTCATGTTTCTTTTCCAAATTGGCACTTTATTTAGGTCAAATCTCCTTTGGTTCAGTAGCACAACCAGAAATCCACTCAAAAGAAAGATGAAATAAATGAGAACACAGAGGGACTTCACTTACACAGCAAGGGGAGTCACAGGAATAAGCATTGTACGAAAAATAAAAGCAGTCGTCAGTCTGAAGTAGAAAGGTGTCAGTCAGGTCTTAGAAAATTTGAAATGGTGAATGCCAGGCTGATGATGGGGGGATGGCTGTCTATAATTTCAAGTTACAAATACTACGTCTTGAAGTGTGGATGATAGGGTGACACTGGCATTTCAGGCTGAAAAATTTCTGAACCTAAGGAACTTTCAGGAACACCAGCCTCCACCATCCACAGTTGGGGACCTAGAGGCCCTGTGGTCACAGAGCTGTTAGGGGCAGAGCTGGAGATAGGAGGTGGTGAGGGTGTCAGAAACCCCACCCAGAGGACAGATTGACTGCTTTTCGGTCATCTGTACGTGACTAGAAATTATATTTGCAGGCTCTTCTCATATTTTGTTCAGCATCCTTCTGCCAAAATAGGTCCCCAAGTAAGTTTTGATATTTCCTGTGTTCCTACTACCCCTTCCAGGTGAGATGCCCACTCCACACCTAAGCCTTTCAGTATCCTACCCATCACAGATGAACACCTGCAGGGTACCTTTTTTTGGTTCTCCCTAGTTGACCATTTTCTCTCTCTGGTGCATTTCTGTGACACTTTGCTTTATGTTATTACACTAATATTTCACTCAAATTCTTTGAACCCTTACCTTCTCCTGGGGGATCACGGTTTGAAACTCACTTACCTTTGTAGCTCCTAATAGGTATAGTAGTTGTTTAGTGGGCATTGGAAGAATGGAAGGATGTATTTTAAAAAGAAGCCAAGGAGAACACCTATGAGAATCGTCTATCCCTCGATCCTCTAATATAGTGGGAGGGAAAAAAAACCTCCCCCCAGATTATTTGAATATATCACTCAATTAGATTTTATGAAGGAAAAGTGTAATTTTTACAACAAAGTTTATAAACTTGACTTGTTCCCAAGTATTTATATCATTTACTTTCTCTGCAAGTGTGACAGTCTCTCGCTCCTTCTGGAGCATAAATGACTTGAAAATCTCCTTCAAGTCTTCAATGCCATCTTCTCCGCAAGGGCTGCCCTGACCATCCCGCCTGAAGATCTGCCAGTCCTTATGACTCTGCCCATCCCACTGCAGCACCTCCCTTTCTGTCTCCAACTCCACACACGTGTGTGTGTTTGTCTGTATGTATGTCTGTTTTACATATTCTAAGTTAAACACATCCTCACACACACCTTCCTTATTTGTGTGTAAACACACATTCCTGGACCGCATTCTTGCTCACCTTTCCAGCTCCATATATACCTTTTAATTAACCACGTTATGAAGCAGAGTAGGACTCTAGGACGGGGAGGGGCACATGTTGCTGGCCGGTCTCAGAGATCCATCTCTATACGAGGAGGCATTCATTAAGCAAGTGAGCAGCTTCATAACATATTTCAGGTACCAGTTTTCCCGTGGTATTTCCCTCGGAATAACATGAAGACATTTTCATAACTCATCAGACCATGCCAACAAGACTGCAAACTGTGTGGTCAACTTGAAACGTTTTTAGGCCCGGAATTAAAGTTTGAAACTGAAAAGTGTGATAGCATTCTGAGCCATGCGAAACGTTCTTAGCGGTAAGATTCAAGTAGTAAAGCATCATCTGTCTCTCCGAAGGTGAGGCAGGAGGCATGGTGCGGTGGCAAACTTTTCACAAGAGGGCGAGGTCCTTCAGGCCTGATCAGGGGGTGTGTGTGTGTATGTGTGTGTGTGTGCGCGCAAACGCACACACGCACACAATCGCAAACCCATTCCTCTCCAGGGCCATCAATGCCCAACTACTGAGTCTCTGTGCTCCTAGTACTGTCTAAGTATATTTTTGGGAAGCACAGAATAGAAAATGTATTGCCTTAATTGGTCAATTCAATGCAATATCTGGAAACTTGAAGGAAAGAAGAGCATGGCTGTGAAGGGTGTATTGAATAAACAGATAGTCACAATCACCTGAATCAACAATCATAGATAAAGTTGAGCTTTTCAAGTGGCAAGAAAAATCAGAGTTCTGGGATTTGCATCAAATTTGTTGGCCCGTTTGACCATTGCTTTATTTAATAGTTCATTCTATTTTTAAAAAGGAGCTCTAAAATTTGTTTCCTTTTGCTAAATTCATTCTTCAAAAATCATATATTTCGATTTAGTAACAGCCTTCAATCTTTGGCAAAGGCCTTTAAATTTTCTGTGCTTTTTCTGATGGTGTAGGGGGAAAAAAGCACTACCTTAATTGCCATGGTGTATTTTTCTTTTAAAATCTTTCTTTTCCTTTGAAGGAAAAGTCTTAAGCTCTCTGAGATTATTTTGGCATAATTTCTATTCGCTACCCCAATTTATTTTTCTGTATTTATTATTCTTATCAGTATATAATAACGTAAAGTGAAATAATGAAGAACGATACATTCTTTCTCACTTTGAACATGAAAAAGAAAAAAAAAAGAAAATCTGTCCATAGAGACTGGAATACTTGGGATGTGACCATAATCTCTGTTAGTTCAATTAAATTAATAAGGATGATGGTTCTCAATAATATGCTGCCGGTGTCATGTGTTTGAAGAAGTACAGAACCACCTGTATGATATTTATTCTTTTTCCTTGAAAACATCTGATAAACCCCTGCAAACACACACAAAGTGGGGAATAGTAGTGCCGTACCAAGAATTAGTAGGTTAAGAGCATTCTGGTGTTCTTTAGCTTACACATAAGGCATCATTACTTTTAAGTCTGAGAAGTATGATGGAAGCATGTGTAGATACTTTTGACTCTGCCTCTTTTAGCTCATTACAAACCCATTAAAATCTCCACTCACACTTTTTATTAATGCAGCCAGGCCACAATGTTAATGATACGAACTTTGATTTGTGACAGATAAGTCTTGTATTGTGTAAGATGTTGCCGGCCATATCTTCAGCACTGCTGAAACTGGTGCTTCTTTTTAATTAAAATAGTCTAGGATTCTTCAAACATCTCAGACAATCTAATCTTAGTTTATTGAACACTTTGAGTAAATATTGATCTCATTCATAAGGTTCTGAGATTTCTAAATCTTTATTGTTTAAATAATTTGGTTTTGAATTTGCACAATTTGGTAAGATGATTTGGGAGTGCACACATTGAAATATTTATTCTAATTGTAAATCAGCTATACTGTAATACTTCTACTACTAAATACTTTAACTTCTTTAACTTTCATGGTAGTTTCTAACAACACCAAAGACACTCTAACCTAGACAAAATTTTATTTATAATGCCTTCTTAACCAGAAATTTTGTTTCCTAAAAAATAAACAACAATTGATTTCAAGCTAAGTCTACTTTTCTGATCATGACTTAATTAAGCAGACAATAATTTGTCTGAAATATTTATGTCATAAAAAGTAATGTTGGCTCCAAAATTACGATGTTTCAAAAGCATTTAACTTTCTATGCTTTCTGAAATTTTCCAGAGCTGTTTTCTAATCAGAAACTCCTTCTGCAGTAAGTAACCCTTCTCTACAAATGATTTTTTGGGGTTAATAATCTGCCTGGTAATAACACATACAACCTTTATAACACTCTAAACCAATCACTGAAAGTCAGAAATACAGGATTCTTTAAAACTTTAACAAACAAAATTTTTAAGATATTTGTCTTAAACTTTTTTACTTCAAAATTACATTTTCCTTAACCTAAATTTTTATGAAATTCGATATGCATTTTTATAATTCCAATTATGCACAGGATCCTAGTTTGCATATACTCCATTCTCTAGTTATATTTTCATATCACATGAATTAGTTATGATGATGATAAAACGCTATTGTTTCTACACTACTTCCATTAACCCCATATCAAATCTCTCTTGGTGAACTATTAGAGATATTTGTGGAAAAATGAGACAACAGCCACTTACGTCTGAAAAAGTTTTCAAATGGTAGAAATAGGAAAAAAAATAAACCTCAAATAATCAAGCTGGAAATTTTGATTAAATGGAGGTGAATACAAAATAAAGAGCTTTGCAAGTATCAACGTGAACAGAAATGTGTGTGCATGAGGTTGAGCCTGAAATCGATTAAGAAGAGATGGTAAGGGCTTCCCTGGTGGTGCAGTGGTTAAGAATCCGCCTGCCAATGCAGGGGACATGGCTTCGAGCTCTCATCCAGGAAGATCCCACATGCCACGGAGCAACTACTGAGCCTGCGCTCTAGAGCCCGCGAGCCACAACTACTGAGCCTGTGTGCCACAACTACTGAGCCTGTGTACCACAACTACTGAAGCCCACGTGCCTAGAGCCCATGCTCCGCAACAAGAGAAGCCACCACAACGAGAAGCCCGTGCACCGTAAGGAAGAGTAGCCCCTGCTAGCTGCAGCCAGAGAAAAGCCTGCGCACAACAATGAAGACCCAATGCAGCCAAAAATAAAATAAATAAATTTATATTAAAAAAAAGAAGAGATGGTAAAGTTGCAGTGTCATCATGAGCCCAGTTTTACTTAAGTTCTCACACTTTTCCCTTGCTTTCAATTTCTATTTTTATGAAAAAATGTGTATTTTTGTAGCTTGAGAAGGAAAAAAAAATAGAACCATGATACATTTCAATATTTATATGGACAACTTCACATGGTTTTTACTATTTAAATATGTTTCTAGTCTCTGAGACATTGGCGATATTCCTGTGTCTCCTATGTGAGGCCCATGTGGACCCTTCAGTCCCCCCATATATGAAATAATGGACAGTTCTTGGAACATGGCAGGTTCTACCTCTGGATCTTGGCTCTCTGCCTTTCTTCACCTAGAGGTCAGGCATCACCACCTCCAGGTAGATTTCGTTGGGGCTTCATCTGCCCAACCCGGAGGAGGACACATGCAGAAGAGGGGAAGGCGGAAGGGCACTGCTTTCCTCCCAACTCTGTGCTCCTGGAACAAGTCTAGACTTTCATGGAACTACAGGGAGTGGGGATGCTTTGTACCAGATGAGATATTCAAACTTTTAAACTGTCCTGTATTGGACTAGGGCTCAATATAACGACCAGAACACTGCAGAATCAAAAAGGAGAATTTGACAGAGTATGGTTGAAGCAGGATTGACAATCATACAATAGTTTCCTATTTCTGTGTTGAGAAGCCTCAAGGAACCAGATGCTTATCACATAGTTTATGCAAATTGTACTTGGTTCTGCATTGCATATATGTAAGTTCTGTGGTGTGAGATTAGGCTGGAGGGGTTGATATTGTACTGTAACTTGAGGCCCTTGGTCCTTGAAGTTTTGAAATGTTTTAAGTCCAGAATCAGTCAGTAGGGCTTATGAGATCTATCTCTATTTGCAAGGTATTGTCACTGGTGGTGGAACTGGGTGAGAAAGTGGAAAGTGCAGAAAACTTACACCAGCTTCTATAGCTACACTTTAGGGAATGTGGGATAATTTTCAGGTCTAGTTTATTGTACTTTCCCAAGTAAAAAGGAGTGAAAACTATCTGTTTTTAAGTTCCTTTTACTATCTCTCTGGAGCCTTTTTAGATGAGATATTTTTCGTTGATCTAGTTTGTCTGAGATGAAATTTCCAGAACCCAGGGAACTCCTTGATGGATATGGGTCATCTGGCAGAGCCCACCATGTTTAATTTCTAAATTACAGCTTTGTTTTCCTTTATTTTCTCCCTGACAAAGATTTGGATTAGAAAATATGGCTTAAGTTCCATAAATGAGGGGAAAATGCAATAGATAATAACACAGTCCATTATACCGAATTTTTTTTTTTTTACTTTAAAATAACTTTTATTTTTTTTTTAATTTTTTTAATTTTTTTAAATTATTTCTTTATTTATTTTTGGCTGTGTTAGGTCTTCGTTTCTGTGCGAGGGCTTTCTCTAGTTGTGGCAAGCGGGGGCCACTCTTCATCGCGGTGCGCGGGCCTCTCTTGTTGCAGAGCACAGGCTCCAGACGCGCAGGCTCAGTAATTGTGGCTCACGGGCCCAGCCGCTCCGCGGCACGTGGGATCCTCCCAGACCAGGGCTCAAACCCGTGTCCCCCGCACCGGCAGGCAGACCCCCAACCACTGCGCCACCAGGGAAGCCCTAAAATAACTTTTATTTTGGAATAATTATAGACTCACAGAAAGTTACCAAAAAAAAAGTACATTGTGTCCTGTGAGCACTTCATCTGGCTTCCCCCAGTGGTGACATTCTACAACTGTTGTGCAATAGCAAAACGAAGAAGTTGACATTGGTATCATACTGTTAAATAGAAGAGAGACCTTATCATTCAGTTTTCACTTGCCCTTATTTATGTGTGAGTGTGTGTGTGTGTGTGTGTGTGTGTGTGTGTGTGTAGTTCCATGCTATTCAATCCCCAAATTTTTGTTTTATTGATCAGGTCCCCAGGCTTCAGGATGACATGAATTTAAGTTCTCTCAACAGGTCAGATGGTCTGACCCCTGTCATAGTTTTTTGTTCCTCACCCTTGATGAATCACCCCGCCCACAAGCCATCCAGGCACACACACAGACCCGTGCCCGGAGAAGGGATGTCCCTGCAAATCACAGTTTCTAATGCTGAATCATGCCATAGTGATTTTTACAACCAGGATCTCAGAGAATGACCTAGTTTTTGTGAACATTTGTATTTACTAGAATCATTTTCCATTAAAAAAGTTATTACCTCAGTTACCAGTTTTGGTTGACTAACTCATAGATATATTTATCTCCTCCCACCCGACCCACAGAATAATTACCATATGAGAAAACAAACATTGTATTTTTGGTACAATAATTGGTAATTGTATGGTTCCTTTCTTCTGCTTCTCCACAAGCTTTCAACACAACACTTGGGAACGAAGCAGTGAGTGTAGAGACAGGAGCTCAAAACTGTTGACCGACAGCCTTCCAAGAACAGACGCCTTTGGCTGACAATGATGGTGACTTTACCTCTCCATCCAGACCCCAGATCTCCATGTTTTAAATTTCATAGGCTCTGCACATGTTCCTGACCATAAGACTTTTTAAAATTGAAGTATAGTTGATTTAGAATGTTGTGTTAATTTCTGCTGTACAGCAAAGTGATTCAGTTATACATATATATACATTCTTTTTCATATTCTTTTCCAGTATGGTTTATCACAGGATGTTGAATATAGTTCCCTGTGCTGTGCAGTAGGACCTTGTTGTTTATCCATTCTATATACAGTAGTTTGCATCTGCTAATCCCAAACTCTGAATTCATTCCTTCCCCACCCCTCCTCCCCCTTGGCAATCACACGTCTGTTCTCTATTGTCTGTGAGTCTGTTTCTGTTTCACAGATAAGTCCACTTGTGTCACATTTTAGATTCCACAATAAGTGATATCATATAGTATTTGTCTTTCTCTTTCTGACTTACTTCACTTAGTATGATAATCTCTAGGTCCATCCATGTTGCTGCAAAAGGCATTGTTTTGTTGTCTTTTTATGGCTGAGTAGTATTCCCTTGCATATATATATACCACATCTTCTTTATGCATTCATATGTTGATGGACATTTGGGTTGTTTCCATGTCTTGGGTACTGTGAATAGTGCTGCTATGAACATAGGGGTGCATGCATCTTTTTAAATTATAGTTTTGTCTGGATATATTCCCAAGAGTGGGATTGCTGGATCATATGGCAAATCTAATTTTAGTTTTTTGAGGAACCTCCATACTGTTCTCCATAGTGGCTGCACCACCTTACGTTCCCACCAACAGTGCAAGAGGGTTCCCTTTTCTCCACACCCTCTCCAGCATTTGTTATTTGTAGACTTTTTGACGATGGCCATTCTGACTGGTGTGAGGTGGTACCTCATTGTAGTTTTGATTTGCATTTCTCTAATAATTAGTGATGTTGAGCATTTTTCATGTGCCTGTTGGCCATTTGTATCTGGCCATAAGACTTTATCATCAGACTGTCCTCTCCTTCACTGCGGGGCACATGGCTTGAGTTTATTTTGCAGTGAATACTGCAGGTCAGCAGGTAACTAAATAGGGGTGGGGACTGTAGGTTTGGGGAGCTGTTGCCTGAGCTTCAGTGACTCAGAGAAGCTTCATCAGAAGGTTCTGATGGATCCAGGGTCAGACTAGGTTTTCAGGAGGGTCCCAGACAAGCCAAGTTGTGGTCAGTTGACCTGTCCCTTCTTCTCCGACAAGAAAGCTCAACCCCGGGGCACAGAGATGCCCCTGCCTGGACGCTGGCCCATCCACCCTTTGGTGGATTTGCCCTTCTGGCCACACCTTCTGCTTGACTCCCTTCCCGACCTCCTTCCCCTTGTTGCTTCCGCAGAGTTTCACTTGGTCAAATCCCTAAAATGTCAATACTGCTAGTATCTGCCCAACTACGCTTACGGGGGCTGCAGGAGAGCTAAGTAAGGTATTAAAAAGGAAAGTTGCTATGAAGCTGCTTGCATTCAGGTTGTATTTCAGAAATTATGTTCGGGGATTGACGTTCGTACAGGATAAAAAGGAATTTGAAAATTGGTTTAACTGCAGAATGAAGACAAATCATCTGAGAAGAAACAGGAGGAGTTGAGGTTGAACTCTTTATATTTTACCATAACTCTTTATTATATTTTGCTGACTTTATGAATTAAACTAAGCGTTGAAGACAAGCAATGATGGGGAGGTCTTTTCTTTTTTTCCTATTATTTTATTCAGAGGAGTAAACTGGAAATTTCTGAAATGATCAGTTAGATACTTTTTGGTGACAAAATCTCTATGATTTATGATGATTATAAGATTTTTTAATCACCAGGGATGTTTTTACATTTCAGGTTTCATTTTAAGAAAAAGTTTCCAGTTGTCACAGATAGCTGAAACGTTTACCTATTAGAGAAGCTAAGATTTTAATTCAGGCTAAAAAGCAAACATGTTTCAGTTGTAAATAAGACAATTTATTTGCAAATTTTCATTGATAAAGTTTTTGTTTTACAAATTATCATTGACTTCAGAGAGCTTTTAGGGTATAAAACAAAAAGATTTCTTAGAGAAATACTATAATCACTAGTTTCCAATACACATATAATTTATCTGAAGAGGATTCTACCCAAACTAAAATTACTGATGATAAAACAGCTGGATGGATATTATAATAGCTAAATTATGGTTTCATTGAAATCATTGTCAACAAAATTTAAAACCACATACCTCGTAGGAATTAAATTGACAACAATTAAAAGAAGTTTCACATTTTGGTAAACTCAAGTTGATTTCTGTGTTTTCCTAAATTAGGATAATCATGGCTACTTTTCTCTGAAGAATATGTTTTCATGTATCTCCTCTCATTTGTTACTATGATATCTCTGCAAGGGATAGATGTAACAGCCTTCAATTTACAGATGTGGAAAGCGAGGCACAGATGACCAACTTTGCCTAAAGTAAAGTTGGGTCACCATACTGCCTTCCACTGAAACTTTTATGATTTTGGTTAAATTTTTTGTTCAATGGGAGGGTAGGGTGTGTAGAATATACAGAAAATGTTAATTGTTGCTCAACCTACACCTCCCTTCCTTCCTTCCTTCCTTCCGAAACTGAGAACAGTAGGTACCATTTACCAGTCTGTCTGTAATATGAAGGCAAATCTGATCTATTTTAAAGTACAATTTTGGATGGGTGAGTTTGGAACAGAACTCCCTTGATTGTAAAACATAATCCAAATCAGACTAAATTTTGATAGCATCTGACACAGGTTTGCAATCTTCCACAAAAGCTTGTCTCAATTTGCCCCATTAGATAAGAGATAGAGTCACAGATGTAGAAAACAAACTTATGGTTACCAGGGGGGAAAGGCGGGGGATGGATAAATTGGGAGATTGGGATTGACATATACACATTATTATATACATAATAGATAATTAATAAGGACCTACTGTATAGCATAGGGAACTTTACTCAATACTCTGTAATGACCTATATGGGAAAAGAATCTAAAAGAGTGGATATATGTATAAGGAAAAAGAGAAAATATCATCTTGTTTAGGAATTACAAAGAATTTTAAATTTATACGACAGCTCCTATGGCTGAAAGGAGCAGACCAGAGCCCTGGCTGAGAAGGATTCTGAAATCCAGTTAGGAACCAATGTGACAAGAGGGCTGTGACAGGTCAGGGACCCTCTGTGGGGGACCCAGGTCTACCTGGGCAGCAGGCAGGGACAGGAGGTGGTGATAATCTTTACATACAACCATTTATTTGCTTCTGATCTGTACTTCAGTGTGGATTAGCTGGGCAGTTCTGGCCTTGGCCTGGGACTACTTAATCAACTGCTCTCAACTGGTGTCTTGCCCCTGGCTGGTTGATTCAAGATAGCCTCACTCACATGCTGGCAGTTAATGGTAGTTATTGGCTGGAACAACTTGATTGTCTTCTTGTGGCCTCTTCAGCTGGAGAGCGGGATGCTGGCATGCTCGAAGAAAGCAAGCCTCATTGTACAAGCACTCATAAAGCCTTTGCTGGCATCCCATTTTCTGATGCCCTATTGGCCAGGGCAACTCATGTGGCCAAGCTCAGTGTCGATGTCCGTGGGGGGACTGTACAAAGGCATGGCGACTGGGAGACAGGAGTCCCTGGGTGTCATTACCGTAACAATCCCCCCGTCCCCCAGCACACAATGCAGCTGCTATTTCTGATACGCTGGGGAAAAATGAGGTCTAGGGGTTTGTAAAGCTGGGTTCAGTCTTGGCTGACTTCACTTACCTTGGGTTTCCATTTCCCTCCCAGGTAAAAGGACATCATCACATTTGCTCCTCTTGCATTTGTAAAGATTCTTTGTCCCGTAATGTTTCAGAAAGCTTTATGAAAAGATAAAACCTCACTATAATGGTTCAGTTTCCTGAACATATATCAATCCTTAAGTATTTTATTGAAAATAGTAAAACACAAACGTCAAGTTCTGGCCTTTTAGGAGCTGATGGTGTAGTGAGGACGATGGGCCATGAACAGAGAACAGAAACAAAACAAAACCTACGACACAGGTGGGCTTCTGTAAATACTTTATAAGTTTCATAGACAATGAGCAAAGAATTCTTATGAATTCTTCATAGGAAGGAATGCCCACTTTGGGGAAATCAGAGAACATTTTGTGAAGATCATGTGTAAGGAGGGCCTGGAAAGATGCATCACATAAAGCCTTCTTTTTTTTTTTTTTAATTACAAAAGTAATTCATTTCAATTATAGAAAATTTAGAGAAAAGGGAAAAGCATGCAAAAGACCTTCATTTTTACCATGCTTATATACACACACATTTTTAAAAAATGTATTTGTGAACACTATTTTGTTAATAACAACATATTATGAACATTTTCTACAAAATTAAATAGTTTTATTACTTTCCACTTAAATGGTTGCATTACATTCCAACTAATGTTGTGTACCATAAATAATTTAACTGTCTATTGATGGATATTTAGGTAATTTATTTTCCTGTCTTAATGGTGCAATAAAAATTTCTGCAAGCAAATCTTTGCTAATAAATTTTTAAGGATAAATTCTTAGAGGTGAAATAATTAAATCACAAGGTATACAGATTTATATTTAAAAGCTTTTAGTATAATGAATATAATGACAAATTGCATACTTGGAAAAGCTGAACCAGTTTACGGTTTTCTTACTTTAAGGGTTACATTGTCTTGAACACTTACCAACATAACTATTGCAATTGTGAGTTTTACTTTTCAGTTTGAGGTTAAACAACTCATACCTAATTTTAACTGGTGCTTCTTTAATTACAAAAGGTACTGACCTTTTTTTCTATCTATATTTATTTTCTGTGAATGAGTTTTTCTGAAGCCTTGGTCCATCTTCCTTATTGCTGCTAATCTTTTGTAAGAGCTCTTTAAATATCAAAACGAATAGCCATTTATTTATCTGATATATGTCACAATATTTTTAGTTTTTTCATTTTTTATTTTTATAATAATTTTTTACATGTTTAATTTTTATGTTTCTCTATAACCTTTCTTTTTATAGCTACTTTTTTTTTTATTTTTATTTATTTATTTATTTTTGGCTGTGCTGGGTCTTCGGTTCGTGCGAGGGCTTTCTCTAGTTGCGGCAAGTGGGGGCCACTCTTCATCGCGGTGCGGGGACCGCTCTTCATCGCGGTGCGCGGGCCTTTCACTATCGCGGCCCCTCCCGTTGCGGGGCACAGGCTCCAGACGCGCAGGCTCAGTAGTTGTGGCTCACGGGCCCAGCTGCTCCGCGGCATGTGGGATCTTCCCAGACCAGGGCTCGAACCCGTGTCCCCTGCATTAGCAGGCAGATTCTCAACCACTGCGCCACCAGGGAAGCCCAACCTTTCTTTTTATGGCTCCTGTTTTTGGTATCATGTACCAAATGTATTCCAAAAAATATTATCTAAACTTTACTTTTATTTCTTTCTAGAAGTTTTATTGTTTTATTTGTTTCAAGTGCATCCGGAAGTCTAACCTCACTGTGTGAGTGTCTGTATAGGATGTGCCCACACATGCAGATGGTTAGCTGGTTGAACAAGCGACCGCCATTGAATATTTTCATGGATAAATAGAATTATTATAAGCAGAGAGGCAGTGTAGACCTGCTTGTCATGGAAAGCCCAGTAAGAAACACAAGTGGGTAGATAATAAGTAAAATATGTTTAGGGGATACTCATGTGAACTGGTCCATTCTTAGAAGTGGATTGTAGAAAACAAGTTGAGGAAGGGGATGAGATGATAAAAGGTCTTAAATGACTGACTAAGGAGCATAAGATCAATTTGGCAGGTGTGCTCTGGGCTTTTCTTCTCTAGAAATTAGAGATTGTGAAGGGACAGAGCATCACACAGGAATGGGACGGAGCAGGTGCTGGCACAGGATCCTGCTGCCCAGGGCAGGGGCTCCACCAGGGCTGAGACTGTGGTGTAAGCTCTCCAAGAGTCACTATAATGCTATGGACCCTACTTCCACTCCCACCCCCATCTCACTGCTCCCAGGGCCACGCCAAGAGCTCTGGGGACCCTCTCCCAGCCCAGGGTTCCCTCTTTCCCCAGGAACTGCAGGGAGGTCCTCTCCCAATCCTGCTCTTCTGACTACTGGCTTCACTCTCCAGAGGTGCTCCTCCATTTCCCTGATACCAAGGGATGATGTAAGGACCGCATGCCGTGCTGTTCTCTTTCTGGAATTCTGCCCTTCAGCGACAACATAGAATATTTCTTATGGAGGATTAGAAATAAAAAGCAATGGTTTTCTCTGTTTCCCAGAGGATAATCTGGAAATGCTTCACACTCATTGAGAACCAGCACAGCTTACTTGATGAGAGTTTGGACTCTGAAATCACTTGAATGAGACCGGGTTTAAGTCTCATCTCTGCCATACGCTTGCTGTGTGACCTTGAGCTGGTTATTTAACTTCCCTTAGCCTCAGTTTCCCCATCGATTCAATGAGAATACTAATAGGATCTACCCGGGGCAGACAGGGCTCTGCTGATAATGCAGAGAACTTCCTGACATTATCCCTAGCTAAGACAATCAGATTTTAAATCTGATTTTGAACAAATAAGGTGCTCATGGTAGGTGGATTCCTTCCCTAATACCAGGGAGTGAGACTTTATGGGGACTAAGTCACTCATAGCAATACCTTTACCTTTTGCTGGGAATTGGTTAAGAGATAGGCACATGATTACATTCTGCCTGACGGGACCTGGGAGAAGACTGTCAGAGGGCTTATATATGCGAAAAATGTTCCTTTTTTTTTTTTTTTTTAATAAAGAAATAAGATGTATCTACAAAAAGAAAGCTCTCTTTCTTCCTTTCTGTTGTTGGAGGCATTGTGTGAAGAGTAGATGCTTGGGGCTGCAGCAGCCATCTTGTAAGCATGAGGGGAAATTCAAAACCTGCACAGAGAAATAGATCCAAAAGCCTGATATTATTACACCAGTGAATTGTTAACCTTTGACCCTCTTCATTCAGCATTTTGTTTTTAAGGTAATAAAAATCCTTATGTGTCTGAAAGCTCTCAGTAGGTGTTAACTAGTATTATGGTTATTACTATTACTATAATTATTACAGCGTGTTGAATATTTAATGACCACCAGGCACTATGCTCAGTGTTCAAGAACACCAGGAGCTCAGATAGGATAGACCTATTTGTAATTCTGGGAATTGCAATTTCCAGGCAAGGCCATTGCTTAGTTAAGGATGCAGCCCCATCTTTAATGTCAAAGAGCGAAGACAAAGCATTGAAGGTATAAGGAGGGTTATTTTGGGTTAATTCATGGTCCAGGTCAGAGTCAGTGTCATCACTGCATTCAGACCTGAGCTCACTGGAAAGATGGGAGTTAACAGAGAGTAGAATAAAATCTAACACAGGGTTCAAGGTTAGCACCAGTTAACCATGTCCAATCTGACAATTTACCAAGTTTTTAAGAAATATTTTTTTCAAGAGTCTGAACTACTCAGCTATTATGGGATCAAAAGGTTAGGATTACCCATCACTATTTTTCAGGAAAAATGTTAATGTATTTTTCTACGAAGAGGTATTCATGACCCACAAACTTCTGCGGAAAATTGGCTATTGGTGGTGAGGAGGTGAGGGTCAGCAGAGCTAATTAATTTCTGAATTATTTTGAATCAGGACCAGATTGTAAATATTTTATATTCAAATTCTTGAAAAAATGAAGGAGAAAAAAATAAGAAGAAAAATAAATAAAGCTTAAAAAAATCTTGGTAAGTGTATTTTAATCGCTGTCATCACTAAGTGTTAAGCATTCATTGAGTCTGCAGGTGGTGTGTGTGCCCAGCTGTAGAAATGAGTGACCTGGGTCCTAGCAAAGATCCCCCAACTGCATCCTTGACTCTGTCCTGAAGAGACACTACCGAACTGCTCACATCCCGATATGTATTCACCAAATTACGCTGTTGTGTTTCTCACTGCCTTTCTCAGATTTATTGTATGTCTCCATCTATATCACCAATTCTTGTGTTTTCAGTGTCACTAATTTTTTTTTTTTCTATTTGGATTACCGTTGCCAGCTTCCTGCCCAGCCTACTTCTTTAGCACGTCTATACCCACCTCAAATGACCACATATTACTTCAATTCATTTTGACGCTTAGTTCTGTAGGTGGTTTTCCCTAAGTATCAAGTCCATATCATCTCAGAGAAGCCTGCTTAGTCCTATTTTTTAGGCTAATTCTACTGAACGACTTTCCCATTCATATCAGAGCTCCTATCTTTAGGAGGTTAGAGACACAGATGGGTTGCTTCCTCTTAATTTTGTATTAGAACTCTTCTTTTTTCTTTTCTTTCTATCCTTCTCTATGAAACTTTCACAAAGGCCATTGATGAGTTTTAAGCAGGATTTGTTGATATCTGTTTCTGAAATATTATTCTGGCTTCTTTGAAGAGACTGTTTAGGGAAGAGTGAGCATGGAGACGAGAGAATTCAGTTAGTAAGCAATGCAAGAAAGAAGGATGATTTGGAAAAGAGACATGGATGAGCTGAGATATAGTTTGGAGGTAGAATAAGCAGAACTTGTAGACAGATTAGATGTGGATGTAAGAGAAAGAGGGGAAAGGCAGCTTGAGGAGCTGGATCTTCACTGTGTCAGGTAATGAAGTGGGAACCAGGAGAAGAGGGTCAGGTTTCAGGTGTGGCTAGTCAAGAGCTCTGTTTGAGAGAGTGTTTAGACATTTCATTGGAGGTATAAGAAAGGAAGTGGCAGTTATGGGTGCTGACTCAGAGGACAGAAATGAGCTAGAGACCTTGTGAAGCAGAGATTATTATACCCCAACATTCAGATGAGAAAATTGAGCCCCCAAAATGTTACCTGTGTCTTGGGCCACACAGCTGTTGGGTAGTAGAATTGGGATAAACCCACGTCCATCTGAAGCGGTGCTCTTTCACTAGTTCCTTTGTCAGTAAGAGCCCACATTGTCTTAGGCAGAGATGTAGCCAAGGAAGAATATGAAATGGTCTCATTCTCAAGGCGTTTATATTCCAGAACACCCCACTCCTAGGGCTAGGGTTGCAGAAAGAGGAAAAAAAGCTAAATGGCAAAGGGTAAGCAGTGTTATCTGCATTTTACAGAACATGCATGGAAATTACCTAGTTTATAGCTTATGTGGAATATTTGGGATTAATAAAAGAGTTAGAGTGGTTACTTACTTTATAAAGTATTTTCTCAGCATCAAAACCCAACAACAGCCAGGATTCTTGTAATACTGAAAAATTTTTAGACAATTTCTGATTCACTATAAATCAGCATAGTGAGGGTATGTGATGCTATCTTAATAAATATTAGCCAACATTTCTAAGAAAAAAGTTTTATTTTTACCTTATAGGGGAAACTCATATCTCCTTCCTTGTTGTCTTGGGACTAGGATAAAATGTTAATCAACTTCAAACAAAACAGGAGGAAGAGGTAGCTTAAAAGAAGTTCACGTGAAAAATGATATGGCTATTTTGTGACCACAGTCAGGATAGGATAGCATAAGCAGAAAAAAATATTTTAAAAATATATATAAATAAATTATTCCTCCAGACGTCAGTAGCTTTTATAAGATAATTAGTTGCTCGGGTGAGTTAGGTGGCCTGTCTCCATTTTGGACTTGAGATCTCCAAGGTGGCCACGAGAGTGGAAGAGAAGGAAAAAGAGAGAACGGGTGGTTTTTATCAGCCTCTGCCAGGAAGTAGTTGCAAGGCTCAATCTAACTGAAAGAGAAGCTACAGGGACCCCATGGAATATTTGGACAGTTTGGTTCTACTGGAGGGGCTGATAATGATAATGTAGCAAATTCACATGGAAGGCTGAAGTAGTGGATACAGAGACAGGATCAAGATGAGAGGCAGGCTGGCTGAACCCTGCCTTCATCGTTGGGATAGGTTGCCCCCCCCCCCCAACCCCAGCCACATGGAAAGGTGACTGGCTTGAGTGCACAAGAGGAAATACTGGGTTAGTGAGTGAAGATTCTCTCACTATGAGGACTTGAAGCCGAATCCGGCCTCTGGACCCCGACACCGAATTGAATCTCGGAGACAGAGTTTTGGGTGAAGTAGAAAAGAATAGCTTTATTGCTTTGCCAGGCAAAGGGGGACATAGCGGGTTAATGCCCTCAAAACTGTGTATCCCAACCTGGGGCGGGGGGGCCGGGAGGAGTCATATAGTCCAGGGGTGGGGTCGCTGATAAGGATCAGGGTGCAGGGCCCTCATTCCTTCCACCCAGAGATCATCTGGCCTCAGGTGATGATGGGCAACTGGGACCTTCTCTGGAATGTGCTTCATCAGGTAGTTAACTTCTCCCATTTGGTAAGGGTTTCAGTATCTGCAAAAGGCACTAAGATACTGTTGTGTGTATCCCTTGAGGGGGAACCAGGACCCTGCTCCAAGGCTGCACTATTATTTCCTGACTGCTCCTCCCTGTCTCTGCATCCCCTCCCTTCCCTGATTAGCATCTGTTTGAACCTGTCATTGGAACTCAGGGAAGGTCCTGGAGGCTGAATGAAGCCTATTTCCTGCAATCAAGAAATGGGGGACACAGAAAGGCTTTTGTGCCCAGGAGCCCACAGGGTCCTGCTCGGTTTCAGACTCCGTAGAGGTAGAGGGTTAGTTAGTTTGAACACTTGGGGATGCGACCCAACTATCTTCTTCAGCTAGCTACAGATTTATCCCTCATTATACTAGATGTGGCTGACAGATTCTGTTTAATGGAAAAAGGAAACCTCTACCTCCAAATAGAATGGTGCTTTCAGAAATACAGTGAGCTTACATATGTGAAATCATTCGCGCAGCAGCTGCACAGCTGTTTGTTGGGAATATTATGAGGGAATTTCTGCACTGAGTGAAGTAAATGACCTCTGAATATTTCGAACTGAAGGAGTCTCTGAGTCTATTATTTATGGCGGTCTCTGTTAACACATGTACTTTCTTGGAAAATATGAAGATAAGGAAGTTTGAAGATGGAAAAAGATGATAACGCAAATCTTTTCTTATAACTTTTTTTTCCCTCAAAATTGCAGTTAGTTCACTTCACAATTGGAAGTTTGCACATTTTCATCTGTGTCTGCTGTAGATCTTGAAGTGTGATGAAGCAGAGCTCTGTTCATTTACCTTCCTTGACTCCACACTGACACTGATATTTTTGTGTTTGTGCAGAATGTCCTTCAGCATGTTTTTTAACTTTTCAGGAAAGGACAAAGGAAACTGCCAGATGAGGACATAGTTTTCCTTACTATTATTTTTTTTAAATTAGAAATTCTATTTCCTTTTGGTCTCTTTTTTTTTTTTCTTGATCCTGCAAATTTATAGTTATTGCCTTAAGTTAGAAGAGTTCAGTTATTTCATTCATTAAACGCCAATCATTTAAATGCCTACCGTCCATCTTTGCTCATTCTCTCCTCCCTCTCTTCTGCCTTAGAGAAGGAAACATCCTACTTGTTTCCAAGTCTATGCCCATCACCTGGATTTTGATCTTATTTCTTCCTGCCTCCTGTATGATTATCCCCTTAATTCCTTTCCTTCCTTCCTTCCTGCACTATCTTTTAACTGGTTCCTTACCCTCTGTGTGGCAAAAGGCCAACTTTCACCACCATGTTAAGAGTAAAAGCTTAACATCTTCCCTCAACTCTGCTTATCCCTGGAGGATTCTCTCTCCCTGCATCCCTCTGTCCCTCCAATAAAGCTCATGTCAATGCCCTACCTTTCCCTTTAATTGCATAGGCTCAAAATTTCTCTCTTTAATTCCCCCTTCCCTCTTGGTCCACCAGGAAGTCATCACCCCGTCCACATGACTTGCCTTGCCATCATTAATCCAGGTCCCAGTTAGGTAACTTCTACACCATTGCAGCAGCTTTCCTTCTGGTCTGGTTAGTAGCCTTCTGACTATTCTGTTCTATTCGACGACACACATTCGTCAGATTCATTACCTCCCAGATGCCCTCTGATCCTGTCATTCTCCTGACCAGAAACCTCTACTGTCTTCCTATGAAACTATTGTAAAAAGTTGTAAGCAGCATGCTTTGTGAAGGTTTCACCCCCTTCTCTAGCCTCATCTTTAACCATTATCCAAGATGGGTTTAATATAGCATCCATCCCCAAAATTCACCTGTCCTTCCCTTCCTGCCATTACTTCTCCTTAACCTGCCCTCTACCCCTTCAAGTTCCCTTGTCCAAATGGTACTGACCTCACGAGGCCTTTTCCTGAAACAATCGCAGCTCTCTCTGACCACCCACATCATCTGTTTGCGCTCAAACATCTTGTGTATTGTTGATGCTTCACACTCCTTGAGGGCAGAAATTGTATTTATTTGGTTTAAACACTTAGAGCTCCTGGTGCAGGACATTGCTATTGCTAAACCAACAAAACAATTGCTGGGGGAAGAAGAGACACTGCCCCTTCTTTGTTTAATATAACTGGTCTATAAAACTGGGATAAATCTAGATCCTTAAACTTGATTTTATTCATGCTCTTCTGTTGTTCAGGATGTAGTCTCTGATTTTTGAATCTGGTAAATTTGTATGCCTTTCTTTTCTCCTGCAGTAAGTTAGTTGTTATTGTTGTTGGTAGGGGTGTTATGGTCATTATTCTATAGGAGTGTTACCATCTCCTGTGTTTGTTGGTGAAGGAGAACAGTTTCAGTATGAATCTTGGATTCTCAGATATTATCTGAAGTGCTTTTGTCATTATTAGCGATTCCTACTCCTTTCATTTCTCTAAATGGCGATGCTTCCTCCTTTAGTCTTTAAACCTGTAATCCTGCAGGGTACTTCTTTTCTTACAGCAATAAACAATGCTAAGTTGACTTTTATTTTTGGGTTTTAATATTTAAAAGTTGCATCAAAGCTATGATTCTTATACCTCCCTGGTAATCTAATGGCAGTTGGATTTTTAATGTTACCTAGATGAATCCAAAAGAATGTTCAGAAATTTGTTCAAGATGGGTAAGTCCCAAACAGCAAAGCACCAGACTTCTATTTTCAACCAATCCAGGTTATTCTGATACTAAATATTTCATTTTTTCCACTCAGCTGGATTAACCCTGTTTTCCAACTCATATCAATTTTCAGCATTTCCTTCCTCCAAAGAGATTTCTAAGAGTTTAAACATACATCATAACCATTCCTTTAATTAACTCTTCTACATCTCTGAGAAGATGTTTGTGAATAAGCATTTATATCGTTTCTCTTGGAAATATGAGGAACAATTGGATCACATTTTTATTGCAACAGCACAGGAAGTTAAGTAACATAACTAAGTAGCATAGACTTCTACACATAGTCAGTCCAAAGTAATATTTGTTAAATTCAGTCACTGGACAAATAATAATTTTCCAGTCACAATGTTCAAGAAGACGCCTTCTCTCCTCCCATCCTTGCGGATTTTCTGTTTACTGGGTGGAGACAAGAGAGGTAAACAGGAATCATTTATAACAGACTTTGCATTAAAGCTTCTACTATGAGTACGCGATGGATGGGATGTCTAACCTCACTACCTACATTATAGAGAAGAAGTAAAAAACAAACAAACAAATTGAACTTTAAATACGAAGTAGGAGTTTACAAGTTGGAAAATGTAGGGAGAAAAGGTAGTCGTAGGGGAAAGCATGCACCAAAGCCTAAAGTTGTGAAAATACATGACACATATATTTACTAATTCATTCTAATTAAATATTGAATTACACACTGTGACTAAGAGCCTTGAGAATTCATTTAATTCCTTTTTAGAGGAACAGGAGGCTGTGTCAGAGACAGAAAAGGAGTGGCCTGAGAGGTAGAGGAAGAGAAGAGGGTGATCCCCCTTGGGACTTCAGTTTAGAGAAAGTGCGGTTCATTTCACCAGGTGGGAAATTGACTTGCACACAAGGCAGTGATTGAGGAGGCTAGAGTCGGTTCATGTCTTGAGATACATGTTAAAGCCATTTAGATTTTAGACTCTAACATCAATGGTTCTCAACCAGGATGAGCCCTGTAGTTGTCTGTGAAGCTTTTAAACGATGCCCTCTGATTTAGATTTGATTTGGTAGCTCCAGAATAGAGTATCTGCACTTTTTAAAATCCCCAGAAATGAGTCTGTCATATATTCCAGGCTAGGAACCAGGGAGGTGCTGAGAAGTCATTGTCTGTGTTATGCAAGTGAGAAATAGGATTGCAGTTGCATTTGGGGAAGGTCATTCTTCCCTAGAGACCACTGATTCTCAAACCTGGCTGCACAGTGGAACCTTCTGTAGTCTTTTAAACACACAGATGCCCCAGACTCACCCAGGCTAACTAAATGGGAACTGCCTTTGGTGGAGGCTGAGTGTCTGTATACTTTGAAAGCTCCTCTAGTGATTTTTGTACTAAGCATCATGGGTGTAGAATAGAATGGGGTTGAAACTTGAAGCAGTTAGGATTAGTTATTGAGAGGACCATCCAGGCATCCTAATAAATTCAGACCCATGAACATACAGTTCAAGGAGTGCTCTCTGTGTTTACAAACGTGTGAGATATGGTTTTGTTTGGAGAGTTCTCCTAAAGGTAAATCCTGTCAGCCTCCCATAATTTCCTAGAGTGACACCTGTGTTTTGTGCCCCTTTTCCTCACTTTCTTGTGTAAATGTGTGATGGTCTCCCTCCCAGGCACAGCCACTAGAGAAAGGTCAAAAGAGTCTGACATAAATTCAAAGAAATCTGACCAATTAACAAGTGAAAACCAGAGTAAAATAATACATTTCTCTGTATTTCAAAGTTAGAAAAACTGGGGAGGGGAAATTAATTTAGATAAATTAGCATTTGTTGCATGCTCCCATTGTTCCAGCCACTAAAGGTGGAAGAACTTCGGGGGATCAGAAAACAAAGTGTGAGATCAGGGACATACAATGAGGTTTCTTTCAAAAGACTTCCCGCTTATTCCTCTGGGGCTGGTGGCCTTTTAAAGAGGCTGGCTCTCACATCTGTGAACCCTCCCATACCCTATTTCCAATCCCCAGTCCTCTGGTTGGAAGAGGTGGGCTTGTCCAGGTGAGAAGATCAGAGATGCTTAAAAAATATACGGTGTGAAAAGTGGGTTTCCTAGCAGGTTCCTGTTTTCCATGGCTCTCACAAAAAGCAAGTTTCAGGGGGCGCTGAACTCATTGGTGCGGAGAGAACAGTCATCTGTCGAGTTTTCTTCTTGTCCTCCTACTTTGGGATAAGAGAAAAGAATCAAAGAAGAATCCAAGATGTCCTAGAGAATTAACAGTGGTGAAATTTAAGGGCATAGGGCAGGCTAGAGAAAGCAGCAGAATTCGATGACAGTTTTGCTAAAAGAAAGTCACAAGTTCCTGCCAGGACAATCATTTTCCTCCAAGCAGTGTTGCTCCAAAAAATGGACAGCAATCTTTGGCTGGTCAGTTCTTTTTTTTTTTTAAATGTTTTTTTATTGTGGTAAAAGTCACATAATACAAAACATACTATTTTAACCATATTTAATTGTACAGTTCAGTGGCACTAAGTGCATTCACACTGTTGGGCAACTCTCACCATCATCCATAGCCCAAATTTTTCACTTTCCTAAACTGAAACTCTGTCCCCATTAAACACTAACTTCCCATTCCTCACCCCCCGCCCCCGGCCCGGGCCCCTGGCATCTACCAACATACTTTCTAACTCTATGAATTCAGTTCTTACTGGACAGTATGGTCGATAGTGTTTTCAGTGGTGGCTGCAACAACACCGCCCTTTCCTATGTTCTTATTTTTAAAAAAAATAAATTTATTTGTTTATTTTTGGCTGTATTGGGTCTTCATTGCTGTGTGTGGGTTTTCTCTAGTTGCGGCGAGCGGGGGCTACTCTTCATTGCGGTGTGCGGGCTTCTCATTGCAGTGGCTTCTCTTGTTGCGGAGCACGGGCTCTAGGCACGTGGGCTTCAGTAGTTGTGGCACGTGGGCTCAGTAGTTGTGGCTTGTGGGCTTTAGAGCGCAGGCTCAGTCGTTGTGGAGCGTGGGCTTAGTTGCTCTGCGGCATATGGGATCTTCCTGGACCAGGGATCGAACCCATGTCCCCTGCACTGGCAGGTGGATTCTTAACCATTGTGCCACCAGGGAAGTCCCCCTATGTTCTTTTTTATTTAAATTATGCTATTTTGAGATAATTGCAGTTATCAATAGCTATTGTATTGTAGTGTTTGTTTTTTGTTTTTTTGTTTTCCTCAGACAGTAATTTAATTAAGAAGTTAAATAAGTTGGGATAAACATGCAGCTGTAAAAAGCATTACGGAGAGATCCAGGTAACAGTTACCCAGTTTCCCTGAATGAACATGTCTTGCAAAATTATGCTATAAGATCACAATCAGGATACTGACATGGGTAGTCAAGATGCTGAACCGTTCTGTCATCACAAGGATCCCTTATGTTACTGTCTTAGGGACACACTGACCACCCTCACTCTACCCCCATCCTGACTCCAGAGACCACTAATCTGTTCACCTTTTCTATGATTGTGTTGTTTCAAGAATGTTATCTAAATAGAATCACAGTATGCAGCCTTTCAAACTGACTTTTTTAGTAAGTCTAATTCCCTGGAGATTCATCCATGTAGGTGGATGGATCAATAGCTAGTTTGCTATGGTATTTATGTGTCTCCTGAAAATGCATGTGTTGAATCCTAACCCCTGAAAGTGATGGTATTAAGAGGGTTAGGGGCTTTGAGAAGTGCTTAGGTCATGAGGATGGGACCCTTAGCCATGGGATTGGTGCCCTCATAAAAGAGGCTCCAAGCTGATTACCAGAGTGACTGCACCATTTTTCATTTCTACCTGCAATATGAGTGATCCCATTTCTCTGCAACCTTGTCAGTATTTGGTGTGTTTCTAGTTTTTATTTTAGCTATGTTGATAGGTGTATAGTGATGTCTCATTGTGGTTTTATTTTGCATTTCCCTAATGCCTAATGAAGTTGAACCTATTTTTACGTGATTATTTGTCATCTATATATCCTTTCTTGGTGAAATATCTGTTCATACTCTTTTTCCATTTGCTAATAGAATTTTTTTTCTTATAGAATTTATCAATTTCCTAATTTTCTGAGTTTTTCATCATCTTCTTGAGGGTTGAGTCTATATGATGGAATGCTGTGAGATTTAGGGACTGGGATAAAAATCTGCTGTGGCCAATGACTTTTCACCCAAAGAGAATGACAGAGTCCCCCCATCTTAATGGACTTGCCACCATGACTGCAGGTCTCACTTTTGAGTTTGAAGGGGCATTTTCCATGAGGCAACATGCCTCAACCATTACATTACTCTCCTTCACAACAAAACTCTTGATTTTTTAGCATTGCACTTTTCAAGTGGCTAAGACATATACCATTTCATGAATAAGGCAGGGATAAATATTTCAGTTACAAATAAAGAAATCACCAAAGACCTTGCTTATTCAATAGCATATCAAATTACAGAACTTGGTTCTTTCGTTTTGAACATCTCCTACCTTTGGTTGAAACATAGAGTGATTTATTCAGATGAATAAAGGATTAAAAAGATACACACTAGGACATAATTTGGAAAAATATCCTGAATGATTTTGCTTAATTTTGAGCCATATCAATTCATCAGGCTGTGCTTCTAAAGTGCTAAAGTGATGTGTAAGATGCCAGGCACACTGGTGACTTCAAAAAAGAGAAAGATAAAATCTCACTTTCAAGTCTAAGTCCAAGTTATAGAGATTTTATTAGTACTCATGAAAAAGTGTCTGTAAGAAAGGACAGCTTATAACTAAGTGGAATGACTGAGGAAAAAAATGACCACAGGGATTTAGAATCGAGAGTGATCCCATGGATTGTGTTAATCAGAGAAAGTTTCTGGAAGGTTGTAGATTCAGGAAGGGCCCATTGGATGAGTGGGAGGTGGACCCTGTAAAGAAAGGCATGAGGGTTAAAGGAGGCGAATGACGTGCAGAGGCCAGGCTGTCAGTCACTCTTGTTGGAGAAGTGGATTTGTTTCAGATGGTACTTTAGCTGAGGACAGAGTCTGAAAGACTTGAAAATTAGGCTGAGGAAATCTCTATTTTCTGAGAACCTGGGGACTTTGCAGTGTTTCGAACTGAGGATCGGTGCAAATGAGGGGAGGGTTTGTGCACACTAGTTTGCAAAAGAGGCTGATGTCTGGGGTATGGCCAGGACTAGATGAGGATGATGATGGTTGTGTATGTATGTGTGTCGGGGAAGGACCTGGAAGGGACCACCGTGAAACAATACATTTTTAAAGAATAAATGTGCTTTGTAAATGCAAGCCTATTGTAAAAAGTAAAACACACATGAAAACATATGCACACGCACATGAGTTAATCTTTTAAAATTGTGTTAATTCTGTGGTTCGGTATCACACTGCTCTCTCCAATATTGCTCTAAATACGGTTTCAATTTACCCATATAGAGTTGAAAATAAATAATATTAAGTCCAGAATTGCAAAATCAGTGGTTTGACTGTGGCCTTGTTATCCGGCCCTGCATGATATCAACACTTACAAGGCTTGACCGAATATATGGGATGAGAGAGAGAAAAGAATCAAAGATAACACCAAAGTGTCTGTTCTAATTGACTGGGAGAACAATGACAAATGCATTTATTTTAATTTAAAATTTTTGCATTATTTTTATATTCATAAGAAGTTTGTGTCTTATACATGGTATCCAAAATAATATTATAAGTAATATGCATTATAAGTCAAAAAGCATAGATAAAATCCTTGTCAAGCATATACTGGCAGTGTGAGAGAAAGCAGATAAGTGATGGATTTTGGGGAGACATGAAAGGAGGAATTATAACCCAACAGTGAGATCATCATAAGCATAAAGGTGGTTTTTGATTGAAGTAATTGTTACCTTAATGCAATTCCCAAACACCAACAATGTTGTCTAGTTGCACATAAGTTATGACTCAAGTCTAACCTAATAGAGTTAGATAAGTGTGTTACATTCTGGAAGAAACTCATATTGAATAACATTCAATATAATTTAATAATTATATTTTTTATTATCATTGTTCTAGTGATAATTTTAATCCAACGATATAGCCAATATCAACTGTTTTGTGAATTCATATGTAATGACAGTGATATAAAATGGGAAGGGAGACATTAATAAATGTTTCTTAAGTGGAAATACATGAGTGAATGCATAAAGGGATATCTGCCATCTATTTCTCCTTCAGAGAACCTGACATAGGAAGAGAAGTGAAGCCAAGTTGACAACCCATGGAAATGGCCTTGGAAAGTCAGCTCATCTTCAGCCTGGGCTTACGTCAGGTCATCATGTCAGTTTTGCTTATTCCCTGAAATAATCTTTCATTCTAGTATGTAGCTGACGTGGAGAACACAAGATCAAAGGAGAGGAGAATAAAATGATAAACCTCGCCTTCTGGATATTATGCGTATATCTCATTTAAACTCATTGGAACACTATTAAACTTATTAGACAAAGACCAGTATGCATGAGATTTAAAAGATGAGGCTCTAGGTAAACACTTTGCAATTCCCATGAACAGTAAAATCGTTGAGTGTGCATTTTTTAAAATAAGTAGATAATGAGATGTGATATCATTATAATAATGTCTAAGTAAAAACAGCCAACTTGCTGACATCCAAATTGCGCCATACATAGCTTAAAATAGAGTTGATGCAGTTCCTAAAGCCCATCACTCTGCCGTCGCATTCATTTGCCTCTATTAAAGGAAGGGTTTATTCCACCTCTTAGAAATAATTATAGGCTGAGAAGTCTCCGCTGTGGTCTCCTACCTACTTTGCCTCTAAAACTCTGGTTCCCCACGGCTTTCCTGGCAGAGACCCATCCACTGATGTGGAAGACATGGCTCAAAGGACGAAAGCCCAGCTGAGATGGTGGCTTTCTGGGCAGGAAGGGCCCTGAGTGACTCAGCACTTATGGTAGGATCCTCTTGTGCTTAACTTTTGGGCAGAATTCTAGGTTCAGTTATACTCAGCGCTCAAAGCATGTGTGATCCTTGGTTTACCAACCCATGACTTTTTTTTGTTTCTTTCTGTAAAGCTTGAGGTTTAAGTACAAGAAAACAAACTGAGAGGAGAAGGCGAAGGAAGGTCCCAGGTGAAACCCCTTCCATCATTGTCATTCCCAAACCAACCACAAATACCCACTCAGTGCAGAAAAATCATTGCTAACCAGCTGGTCAAACCTATGCTCTAGTTCTATAGCGACTCCTGACCTAAGGCAGCCCTGAGCTTTCCCAGTCCTTGTTCACCAACCATCCACCGAGCACCACTCCTCTAGGTGGAAATAAATTATTTTAAAACCTAGAGCTCCTGCTTTCGAGGAATTAGCTGCCTAGTTACAGAGCGGAGATGGTGCTAAAATAGGAGATACTGTTACGGAATCAAGACAGATAATGTCAGATCACAGAGGCTATGAGGTACAAACTCCCAGGAGGGGCAGAGGAGGTCACCCACTCTTCAAACACTCCATAAGGAAGGTTAAATTTCTGCTGGTCCATGACTGGAAAATGTGGTTCCAATAAAGGGAATGGAAAGAGAAAGGGCAGAATAATTAGTCCAGGGATAAATGGGCCTGGTGATACCATGTTATGCATTTTGGACTGGAAGTGATTGGTGCCTATAGCAGGTGTTGCTGTTGCCTTGCCTCATAAGCCCTTAGTCTACTTCTGAGCTCAACTGCAACCTGGGGACACAGTTGCGTTCCTTAAGGATAGCATCCCACCTAAGCACTCGCGTCTCTTTGCTTCTCTGCCTGAAGCTTGTTTTCTCATAGGAGCTTTCTCAGCCCAGGGACAGGGCAGTCAGGAAATGCCTGAGTTTTAATGCCCCCAGGATAACCCTCAGTCAACCAGGAATGGAAATCAATGGATAAATACCCCTGCTTCCCCAACCCTCTTTCTACACAGCAGTTCCTCAGAAGGTTGGCAGAAGGGAAAATGATGGTAGAATAGACAGAACAATGACACTTAAAGATATCCCCATCTTAATTCTCCAGAGCCTGTGACTATGTCAGCTCATGAGGCGTAAGGGACTTAATCAGATGTGATTAAACTAAGGATCTTGAGACGGAAAGGTTATCCTGGATTATCTGGGTGGACCAATGCTATTTTGCAAGGGTTCTTGTAAGGGAAAGAGGGAGACCGGAAGGTAGGTCAGAGTCAGCAATTTGAAGATGTGGCAGTGTTGGCTTTGAAGACAGAGAAAGGGACCCCGAGCCAAAGGATGCAGGCTGCCTTGAGAATTTGCAAGGAAATGGATTCTCCTTCAGAGACCCCGGAAAGGAGTGCAACCTGGTTGACACCTTGACTTTCCGGGGCCTTGTCACTTCTCACCTGAGCCACTAAAATCCCCTAGCTGGTCTCCTTGTTCGCCGTGTCTCTCTGCTCTAATCCAGCCTTCAAAGAGCTAACAGGCCACTCCTGCCAAAAACACACTGATGAAACCCACAACGGCTCTTGTGACATGGATATCACTTAGAGTTGATTTTCTGAGATACAGGCTCTGGAGTCTGGTTACTCCTTTGTACATTCTGAGATCCCTAAACTTTGCTGTGTAAAGGATTCTCTTACACCCTCAAGAGTACATTAAAAAACATGTATTTTAATATTTATTTATTTATTTATTGACTTTGACCACGCCGCGCGGCTTGTGGGATCTTATTTCCCCCACCAGGAATTGAACCTGAGCTCCTGGCAGTGAAAGCATCGGGTACTAACCACTGGATCACCAGGGAATTCCCCAAAATAAGTATTTTTAAGCTCTACCCCTCTGGTAGACTGACCACATTGCCAGCCCCAATGAATGACCTTCCAATATCCAAGCCTTTTGTGTGGTGACTTCATTGCTACTCCTATCAGGAGGTAGAGTCTATTTCCCACGTTTGAATAGCTAATTGTTCCAACTCCCAAAGATTCTGATGAGTTCAGAGACCGAAGTTGAACAGCATTTGGAGTACGACAGGCCAGGGTGACCGACGTGAGCATCAGGTGAAAGGTGCAGTATGTTAGGGTAGCACAGGCCTGACCATGAGCTTGCAGAGCAAAGATGTTATTCTCTGGACCCGTAACTGGGCCAGGCCTCAGAGGGGAGAATATGCAGATACAGGGGCACCACGCCTGGAGGACCTGTTGAACAACTGCACCAGCTCTGTGTCCATGAGAAGCTAGTCTGTAGTCGAAATATGGCTCTACGAAGCCATAGCTTTATAATTTATAGACAGGACAAAATATCTCTATTCTATTATTTTTGATATCATAGCTCTTTTTTACTTTAATATTTTTTAAATTGAATTTTTATTTTATACTGGGGTATAGTTGATTTACAATGTTGTGTTAGTTTCAGGGGTACAAAGCAAAGTGACTCAGTTATACATATACATATATCCATTCTTTTTCAGATTCTTTTCCCGTATAGGTTATTACAGAATATTGCATAGAGTTCCCTATGCTATACGGTAGGTCCTTGTTGATTATCTATTTTATATATTAGTGGTATGTATATGTTAATCCCAAACTCCTAATTTATCCCTCCCTTGCACGTTTCCCCTTTGGTAACCATACATTTGTTTTCTAAGTCTGTGAGTCTGTTTCTGTTTTGTAAATAAGTTCATTTGTACCATTTGTGTTTTAGATTCCACATATAAGTGATATATGATATTCGTCTGTAGAAAGGTATCATGGCTCTTAAGCAAAGGCTTACTTGGAAGGCACATAAATGTGGTAGAAGTGGATGGCTGAGCTCTGTCTTTTCTTCCCAACCCCGCCCTCCTCGAGGCCACTGAGAGGTCTCTGTGGACCAGAGTTAGAACATCATTGACCTGCACGACGAAATTTACATTCCTCAGTCTGGTATGCAAAGCTTCCACAATTTGATTTTATTGTCCCCGTTGTTCACTGCTGCATAAAAACTGCTCCAAATTTAGTGGCATAAAAAGATCACTTTCTAATTATGCTCTTGGGACCTGTGGGTCAGGAGTTCAGACTCGGTACAGCAGCAATACCGTGTCTCTGCCATTTTGGGTCTGGAGTCTCAGCTGGGAAGATTCAAAGGTCCCTGGCTAGCATCTTCTGGAGGCTTTTTCACTCACATGTCTGGTGCCTCTTTGTTATATGGGAGGTACGATGACCAGCTATGGAGGGGCTATTACAGAGGGTGCGTACCTTCAGGATGGCAGAGATGAGAGGAATCCCAGAATTGTCCTCTGTCCTGATGAGATTCAGGTAGTAAAGCATCAACCTGGAGGGATGATCCCTGGGTGTTGTTAGCTAATCACCTTCTGGAAACACCAGAATCCTCAGGGAAGACTTCAGAATCATGGTGGAGGCATTAGATGTCCAATTGCCGATGCCTCTGGTTATAATTAATAGTTAGGCTACTCGGACATTATTCAGTGAGACAGTGGACCCTTCCCTGCTTGGAGAGCACAACACTGTACCATGTGGGGGTACAATGGCCCTTAATGCTCACGTAGTGAGAGAGAAATTGAACCCAGGTACAGCCAACTCAAGACAAATTGCACCAATGCAGCACTTGTCCCAAACTGGTGTACTGGCTTGACCACTTGCGTGAAATGATGCATCCCTGGATATACTTATGGCTGGAAGAGTCCGTCTTCCCCTTTCTCTCTTCTGTCTCTTAGTGACCCCAGAGTTAGGAGTGGGGAATGGTTTGCATCAGCACAGGTGCAGAGAATATTTTTTCCCTACGACTCTGATTTTCTCAAGCAGGTGGGATATCTGGACTGCCGTCTGTGTCAAAAGCTGGGTGGGCACCACTCTGTAGACATTGTTATCTGTTGGCTGGGTGTCCTGTGAACAGGTTTGCTTTTCTTCAGGATGACAGAGGTTCCCGAGCCACTGGAAAACATTTGGAGGTAGTGTTTCCAAAAAGGCCACAGAAGATAGCCTTATGACACTTTCTGGGATAATGTATAATTCCCAGCTTGTTCTGACAAATGGCCGTCTCCTATCTGCCAGGAATAGTCACCAGCCATTTCTAACCATGCTTCAGTGCCCGCAATGGCTGTGTCAGTAGGAGGCCTAATGCATCTTAGGTGTTTAAATGATAAGAGTTGTCCATAGGCTGGGGTATTACGTTTAGGGACATCCTTTGGGTTTGCAGCACAGACAGAGGGGTAAAATGTATCTAACCTAAGACTGATCTCGGAAGAGTTGGCCTCTTGCAAATCTCTGTGCAAACTGGCTCCAGTGCTTATGGTAAAACCAGTTGATTTGGTTCCTAGTCCTAGTGCAAGGTTTGGACTTCAGCTCTTCCCTCCATGCACAACCCCTGCATGCAATGCCAGAGGGGGAATTAATGCTGTTCCTCACACCAGCCGCGGAGCTGGCAGTGGACGGCAGGAGCCAAGGTTCTGTCATTTCGTATTATTTTTGCATCCTGGTCCCTATCATATCAGGAAAGGGGTGGCACTTTCCCGATCACACATCATAAAAGCTGCACAGTCCAAGGGTGAAGTGCCTTTCTCAGTGATGACATTAGTCCTTCTAGATCTCAGGGCTGTCCTTGCATGAATGGGTGATGAGAAATCCCACCTGCTACCGGTCATGTCCACCTGAGTTTCTCCAGCGTTTGCTGCCCCCGCAGGCCTGGACTGCCTGCATCTGGATGATGTGCAAGCCACGACGGGCTGAAGAAGCATTTGTTTTCCTAACCACTGCCACCGCAGGCAGGTTTACAAAGACAAGTAGCTATTAACACGGAAATCAAGCCAGGCTTTGAAACTTGGTGAAGCTTCTTGTCTCAGCCCACCAGGAGCCCAGTGGTGCTGTCCAAACTCTAAGACAGGCCAGAAACCCAGCTGGGGACGTCTACAGCCACTGAAAATGTAGCCCTCTGGATTCAGCCTAATCATTGGCCTACATCTTTGCTTAATCAACAAAAAAGACTCTTTGAAGTAGCCTAATTGTTCTTTGTGCCACATTCTCAATGTTTCGGAACCTGCCCATGAAACAGCAAAAATGATTGCAAAATTTTCCTCTTTGGGGGCCTGGTCAATTGATACGTAATGGGCATCAGGGAAGTAGTGTGCCTTGTCAACTATACTTTCAAATGTTACGGGATAACCCATGAGCTGTGTATCGCTGCAGATGCCTCAACTTTCTGACTTTGTGGGATGAGGAACATCATACTGAGTATTAGATGCTCATTTCTGCTGTCTTAGCATCTGATAGCACTGAATCCTTGCTGGGTCTGGAAAGCATCCTGAGATGCAATGACTTCCTAAGTAATCCCTGGGGCACTGCGTGTTGGAAGACTTGTCCAGCCACAGAAATGGTTCCATTTGTAATGATGGAGAGCTAGCTGTGCTTGGAACAAAGAGTGAAACCACAGAGACGCTAAATTAGTCCTAGGTTTACAGGGGCCTACCAGTGGATTGAAGAGGCAAGACTTGTATGCAAAAGAGAATCAAAGAATGATATGCATATATCTAATCCAATGTTAGAGTGAGGACAAATACATCACAGCCATCAGAGGTGCTCTGTCTTGGAAAGAAAAAATGATTCACTGTTCCTTCGATGGGAAGACGTGCACTAGCCAGTGTGACATTGAAGCCTGTAATCAAACTATTACAGATTTCCATGTATACTATTAAACAGATATTGACTTTCATGAGGTTATATCAAGATTTATTGGCCTGAGAGGTAAATATTGACTGATAAGATGCTGAGGTCAATAATTACCTCCAGGGACAATAAATCTTTATATTCACAGACACACAAATTCAATAGTCAGTGTGGTTTGTTAGATTAAACAGAAATTCCAAGTCATTAGAAATATCTGGAAATCCCTTTTTATAACCATGAATTCTGACAGTTTATAATTCATCTTAAGACAGCATATTTTCAACCAGATCTGATATAACTCTAGAAGAGAATGTTAGTTTACTTTTACTCATAGCCCTATGGAAAAAAAATCATTTTATATATGTCTTCAGGTTGACTAATTCTATTCCAGCAGCTAAGCCAGCAATTGCTGCTTGGTAGGTACTCAATATACATTTTAAAAAATGAAATTCATTTCGTGAAATGTGATATTTAAATTCTTACTCAACAACAAAAGCTGATTAAAGAGTATATGCTATATAATAATCATCAATGTTTTAAATTCACTCACTCTTTCACTGCAAAAATATTTATTCAGAATTTATTTTAGGGTAAAGGGCATACCGGGCAAAAAATTTCTGTCACTGATGACATTGAAAGAATTTGGATTGTTCCTATGAGTTCTTCATCTGAAAGTTATTCAGAATTTTATTTTAATCAGAAGTTAACATTTCAGTACTTTTAAGTTTGCTGTAATTGAGAATTTAAGTTTATAAGGCATGAAGATACACTACACACTATCATTTCAAAGAGCTAATTTTTATGTAGACAACCAATTATTTTGAAATTGCGTCTGGGTTGAGACATATTGCCAGGTACCAGGGAGATGGCAAAGGGGACCGGCCAAGAGTTCAGGGCTGGTGTCTGGGACTGCGAACCATGAAGAACTGGCGATCCAAATGAGTGCTCTTGCTTTGCTGCAAAACTGCAGTGCAAGAGCCCTATGTTCGGTGTGTGTCGTGGGCTGGCCTTTGTCCACGCCCGCCACTGCCCAAACCGCTGGCCACTCACATCACTGTCTCCTGGCCCACATGACCACTCCACAGGCCCCTGCTCTCAGCTGGCCTTCATTCTCCTGTAGCAAGAGCCAAAAATCCGTCCTGAGGTTGGCTGTGTTACCCTGGGTTTTGGTGACCTTGTGGGAGATTTATGATCATACTATAACCATGTGCTGACCATCCTGGATTAACAACTGTTAACAACGTGTCATGTTTCTGCTGTCTTCCTGTACAGGAATCAGGATTCTGGATACTGTAACTGTTTAGTTTACTTTTATCATTCTCTCTCTCCCTCATTAAGGGTAACAACCAGCAGGAGTTTGGAGCTGCTTCTTCTAGTATATTTTGTTTACTTTAAAGCATATGCACATATACATATACATATATGTCTATAAACAGGTAAATATTGTTTTACTTGGGCATTCACAAATTACTTAAATGTCTCATATATATCATCTGCATTGTTTTACATCTTTTTTTTTCACACACTGTGTTTTAGATATCTAGTCAATAAACTTTTTACAATAATTGGTGCATAAGCTGAATCCCTTAAGATTGGAATGGATAAGGGAAATAATCACATTCTGATATTTTCCCTGGTTCATCAAGTATCGGTCTTTAGATCAGTATTTCTTAAACTGACATTCATATGTACTGTGGAAATAGAAATGGGCTTTGTTCGGGAGATGTGTGGATGAACTTGTGTGTGTGTGTGTGTGTGTGTGTTTATAAATGTGTATTTACATACAAGTGTATTATTTCTGGGAACATGCTCCATAGCTTTCATCAGATTCCAAGAGGACTTCCTAAGTTCCAATTTTTGGAACTACCTTTCAAGAGCTCTAATTAATTTCAGTGCCACAACTGAGGTAAAAGCTTGTTGGTACTAAAATAATGAAAAGAGGAAGCTATGTGCCTTAGTCCATTCGGTCTGCTATAACAAAATGCCACAGACTGAGTGGTTTATAAACAACTGAAATTTATTTCTCACAGTTTTGGAGGCTAGGCTGTCCAAGGTGAAGGTGACAGCATGGCTGCCTTCTGATGAGAACTCTCCTCTTGGTTCATGACCAATGCCTCTTGTTGTGTCCTCACATGGAAGGGACTAGGAGTCTCTCCGGAGCCTCTTTTATAAGGGCACTAATCCCATTCATGAGGGCTCCACCCTTACGACCTAAGCACGTCCCAAAGACCCACCTCCACTACTATCATCTTTGGGGGTTAGGATTTTAACATACAAATTTGGGGGGGGACACAAACATTCAGACCATAGCACTGTGATGAAATCTCCTATGTTGGAAAATATAGAGATGAGTTTTTGAAATCATAAATATCTGTTTATTTTAATCTATCTAGATATTTTATGTCACATGGGAATATTTAACGCAAAGAATGTAATAATTAAATCAATTATTACATCTTTGAATTTTAGAAATAGGCATCAGCTACCAAGGATCTTATACAGGGAATTCAATGAACAAAGAGGTGATTGGTCTAGTGACCTATTAATTATTCCTACGAATAATCTTATCCAACCTCTCTATTTTATAGATGGGGAACCTGAGGCCCAGACAACTGGAGGGGTTTATATACAATTACCTTTTTTAGATTCAAGATCATTGCAGTGTCATGGAGAATTTCAAAGGTCAATTTGGTGTGGGGAGAAAAAGAGACGTGGTCATTTTTTTCAAATCCTTGTCAGACATGGGGAAGTGGGCTAAGAGTAAAAACTGACTTTCTTGTTATTCTCTAGAACTAACTGGCTTAGGAAAACCCAAAGCTGTGAATCAGGAAGCATGATACAAAATTAATTTACACAAATGTTAGACACTTGATAAGTTCAATTTTCTAGTCATAGATACAAATGCAAACATCTAACAAGTGTGCTTTCAGAATGTGTTTAGTGGAAATATTGGAGGAGAGTACAGATGGATCTGTCCTCATGGAGCCATTAAACGCTTTGAGTTCTGAAGCAATGGGATGTTAGTAAGACACTGACCTTGTATTTTTGTTTCTTAGTTGCTGAAAAAGGGCTTTGAGAAAGAGCTTCTTCTCTCACTCACATCAATCATTTAGCTACTTTTGGAAAAATAATTTTAGAGGCAGAAAGGGTAGAAGTTAATCTTGCCCTATAATTTTGCAGGTGAAAAATGAGGTAAAAAGAAGTTGAAAAATTCACCTAGACTCGTGGGTTAATCGTGGCAGGAGACCCTTTGTTCTTGCTTCTCCTCTCTGCAGAGGTTGCTAGAGAGTGGTGTGTATTTGCTGGTTCAGGATGCAGTTCTGTGTAAGTGTCACATTTCAGTGGGTGAAGGAAGATCTGTGCATGCAGTTAAAATGTGATTGAGAGGACAGAATTTTTATCTGACGCTTCCAAATCCCTACAAGTGGACTCTAAATCCTGATTATTTTTAGAGCAACTATAGTGCTAACATCCGTGATGAGTAATGAAGGGACCACAGTTTTCAAAACTGTAAATGAACAGAACTAACAGCAAAGGACACCCGCTTTATTACGGCACTCATCGTAGCCACTCACTCTTGGTTTATCTATCTTCCTTTCTTTTCTTTATTTTCACCAACTCACTTTTTTAACTTTATTTTTTAGAGCAGTTTTAGATTTACAGAATATTTGCAAAGATGGTAAGAGAGTTCTCATTTACCCCACACCCAGATCCCCCTATTATTAAGCATCTTGGATTTAGTGTCGTGCATTCATTACACCTAATGAGCCTATACTGATGCATTACTATTAACAAGAGTCAATATTTCATTTCCATTCCTTTAGTTTTCACTTTACGTTCTTTTCTGTCCTAAGATCCCATCCAGGAACCACATTTCATTTGGTTGTTACGTCTCCTTAGCTCCATTTGGCCATGATAGTTTCTCAGACGTTCTTTCTATCTTTCTTTCTTTTTTTTAAAGACCTTGACAGTTTTGATGGATACTGGTAAGTTATTTTGCAGAATGTCCTTCGGTTGGGATTTGTCTGATGTTTTTCTCATGATTAGACTGGAGTTATGGGTTTGGGGGAGGAAGACCACAGAGGCCAAGCACCACTCTCATCACATCTTATCAAGGGCACCTACCATCAAATGTCCATGTTGGCCTTGACAACCTGGCAGAGGTTTTGATTCCTCCACTGTAAGTTACTCTCCCCCGGACCCCCTTTCCATTCCGTCCTCTCTGGAAGGACGTCCCCATGTGCAGTCCGCACTGGGGAAGAAGGGGAGTCACTCCATCTTTTTCAAGGTGGGGAATCTACAAAATGCTATGAAATTTTCTACAGAGGAAATTTGTCTCTTCTCCCTTATTTATGTATCTATTGTTTATTCAATCATTTTTATATCTGTACGGACTCAATATTTATTCTGTACGTTGGGTTATAATCCAATAATACTTTATTTTGTCACGCATATGGTTCCAGCTTTGGTCCTGGGGTGTTTTTGCAGTTGGCTCCCATGTCCCTTGGACGTACTCCCCATTGTAGGTTTTGGTCGTAGTTGTTGTTTTGAGTACTTCCTGACTTTCTGGAACTACAACTTGCTCTAGGCTCATCTTGTATATTTTCTGTCCCAGTCCTAGAATACTGACCCATCTTTCATAATTATTTTAAATGTATTTTAGAGTGTGATATTGTGCGTGTGTGTGTGAGATTAAAACCACTGGCTGGATGACCTCCACTTCTCCTTCAGGTTTAATCTCCACCCTTGTCCCCCTGCCCTGTGTCCAGAGAGGCTGACCTGTATGGAATGATAAAGAGGCCCTTGCCAACTGGGCCCTGGCAATGGGGCGCCCCAGGAGGAGACAAAAGGGAGCGCTGATAATGAGTCTGGCTATTTGTCTGTTGGTTCTTCCTCTGCAGTGGGGTCTCCTTGGGCCTCATGCCCTGCTGAGGGTCTCAGTTCACTTAAGCCAGTCCTCTCTGCATGGGGTCCTCTGTCTCCAGTACCCCTGCCCCACAACCCCTTCACCCCCCCCCTTCCAACTCCCCACTTTGGCCTCTTCACTGGTCCAGGGCACTGCCCTAAATCTTGTACTTTTCTTCCACCTTGCCCATGCTTTTGTAGACAGACCTTTTATTGAGCTCCTCAAATATCCTAATTTGATTGTATCAGCTCTTTCCTGCTGGGACTGTCTCCAATAAATTTTTGGAATAAGGTATATTTGAGGAAGAACTGAAGAAGAAAAGGAGTGAGTGAGAGTCAGAGAAATAGCAAGAGAGACCAAAAGAGAGAAGAGATTAAGAAACGGTTTGGGATTGACGTGTACACACTGCTATTTAATATGGAAAACCAACATGGACCTACTGTACAGCACAGGAAACGCTGCTCAATATTCTGTGATAACCTAAATGGGAAAATAATTTGAAAAAGGATAGATCCATGTACGTGTATAACGGAATCACTCTACTTCATACCTGAAACTCATGCAACATTGTTAGTCTACTATGCTCCAACATAAAATAAAAATTAAAAAAAAGAAAACGTGATCAGAACATACAAGTATGTCTTACACCAACTTGAAGGAAGATGCTTGGATCAATGGCAGAGGACAGGTTTCTAACTTTCAGCCAATCTATACATTCTTATTCCTCTCACACTAAAGAATAATTTTAGATCTATGTGGGGATAGACAATTTTGTTTTAGAATTTAACTTTAGAGCTAATAATTTTAATATGTGGAGTTATTATTAATGCCTTACAGTATCCTGACAATGTGTTAGACACTGAATTCTCAAGTAGATTCAGTAAACATTTCTTATTCATAGAAAACAACCAGGAAAGTTCCAAATTTATGCATTTATGAGGTTTTATATTTCCATTTGATTACGTTGGCTATCTTCTTAATGAAGAGAAAAATTTTATCATAGACAGTCCTTTAGATTTTGCAGTAAATATGGTGAAAGCGTGTTCTCAGGTAAAAGAATCTTGAATCTCCAGGTTGTTTAGCATGCTGGCTGCATTATAAAATTTCCAGTGAATACTGAAATACAAACATAGTTAACTACTTACAACAATCTAAAGATGCATCTTTTATTGCATACTAACTTTGTAGGTAGGCACTTAATATGTATCACTTAATTTAACTCTCAAAGCGATCCGTTCTGTTAGAATTGTGAGTTTTATAGATGAGAAAATTAGATGGAGAGACTAAGGCACTTGCCAAAAAACACAGAAAGACCACAAAAAACAGAAATCACACCACTGGGACTGGAAAACGGGTCTTCCTAACTATAAACCCCGTGCTTTTACAGTTATACTATTAGTTAATGTTGCCATTTACTCTTGGGGGGGGCAATTAATTTATAAGTATACAGACACTAAAATATGAAAATACATTCCCGGGAACGTCTCGTTTTACACGGTGCACTAAATTTTTGGTTAATGTTGAAAATGCTTTTACTCTCTGTCCTGTGTTTTAAATAAACTTCAACTTTTCCTTTTCTCGAAAACACTTAAAATAGTCTATTACCGATGCTCACATACGACTGAATAAGACAGAACAACTGGCTCAAACATACTTTCATGGTTTTGATTACCATTTGGTGTCAAGGTATTTAATTGTGGTTTTATTTCAGAGAAACAAACAGTCAAAGTTATATTTGTGGGAACAAGAAATAAAAGTGACTTCTTTTTCTCCTTCTGAAGTTTTGAACTGGGGTCGTCTACTTAGTCTGATCAGACTTTTGCTTGGTGTGAAAGAGAATGGAGACACATTGTTTTAATCCCAGGAAAAGTAGCTGATTTGCATACATTCAGTGTGAGTTCACACAGGCCTGTTAACATCAGTGTTTAAGGAGACTGGGTCTTGGACAACTCTTTTGACTGTAATTTAAATAATGATTTATTCACCGAGCTGTAATGCAGTTCTTTCTTTTTCTCATCCATTCCACAAATCAGTTTTTTATTGAAGTATAGTTGATTTACAATATTGTGTTAGTTTCAGTGTACAGCAAAGAGATTCAGTTATTCATATATATATATTCTTTTTCAGTCCTTTTCTCTTATAGGTTATCACAAGATATTGAGTATAGTTCCCTGTGCTATACAGTAGGTCCTTGTTGTTTATCTGTTATATATATAGTAGTGTGTATCTGTTAATCCCACACTCCTAATTTATCCCTCATCCCCTCTTTCCCCTATGGCAACCATAAGTTTGTGTTCTATCGACAAATGAATGGATAAAGAAGATATGGTTTATGGATATATTAATATATATATATGATGGAATATTACTCAACAACAAAAAAGAATGAAATAATGCCATTTGCAGCAACATGGATGGACCTAGAGATTATCACACTAAGTGAAGTAAGCCAGACAAAGACAAATACGATATCACTTATATGTGAAGTCTAAAAAAAAAATGATACAAATGAATGTATTTTCCACACGTAATTTTTGAAGACTATATTTCAACAGATCTTTTCATGTGTTAGGTGTCCTACCAGGTACTGCAGTGACCACGCTCTATGTAAACCCAACCTTTTCTTAGTATTGGTTGTTATCGTGTCTAAACACACTATTCAACTATGTTACAAATTTAAAATGTTGTGAAGGGCTCCCAGAGCCCCAGAGGATCAGGCTGAAGAGGTGCTTGGAGACATGAGACCTTCCAGAACGATGCCATCTCTACCTGTTTCTGGAGGCTGGAAATCGGGGAGCTGGGGACTTTCTCAAGGTCAAGGAGCAAAAGCAAGGACCCTTGTCCCCTGACTCCCAGGTCTGTTCTCAAACAGGATGCTGGCTTGCACAGGAATACTGAGGGAGTCATTCATTCATTCATTCATTCATTCATCTGTTGGCTCAGTCAGTTAGCACATATTTATTGAGCATCTTCTGCAGGCAGGTGAGGCACTGGGCTAGGGGTTGGGTGCTCACTGTGAACAGAACAGAGCATGTAGGGCCCTCACGTGACAGCGCTTCTGTCCAGTTAAGGTAAGACACTCACTTCCTTCACTCAATGAGAAGATAGTAAGTAAGTCTAATATAATTCATTAAATGAGTGGATTCAACTCTGAGTACAGGAGAAACTGTAGAAAGCTGATAATCAGAGAATGGAATAGGGAGGAAGAATAGAGAATACGGAAGCTTGTTTAAGGTTGTTTTGGGAAGGGGTAGGCTGGGTTAGGATTCCTTGAGGATGTGAAGCTCAGTTGTAAACTGCAGGTGGGGGGCTTGCCAAGTGGACGTTGAGATGGCGGTAGGCGAGCCTGTTTCCTGCCCCAGCAACGGAATATGCAGAGAAGGGAATTTCTAACAGAAATTCATAAGTTTATGAAGAAATAAATAATGATCATATTTATGCTGTGCCGACTTGGTGTCACCACGTTCTCAAAGCTTTACATCTGCTGATTTATTAATCCTCATACCAATACTCTGAGACAGAGGAGTATTATTCCCATATTATGGCAGAGGAGGACCCTGAAAATTACAAAAGTTAAAGACCTCACCCAAAATCATACGGGAGAGATGGATGAGATGGAATTCCAACTACGACGTGTGGGGTCAGTGTTCCTGCCCTCAGCCACGATCTTACTTCTTTCAGAACGTAAAGCAGGTAGTATTTTATGCCTTCTTAGTCCTCTATAGTTGGAGTTCAATTTCTACAGTTGGGAAAAATTACTGAAACCCCCAAATAATTTGAATTTATGCCCTGTCATACTGCATTTGCTTAATGAATGCAAGCTTCTATATTTCCTTTCATTTGTGGGTTTATGAACGTCGGCCTCATACTTTATAGGTGGTTTGATTTTTTTTTAAGATGTCTAACTTGCCATAATTAAAGGGACTGACTTGGGACAAAAACACTTCTCTCCTACTTGTAACAATCCAGCACCAAACATACAAAAAAAAAAAAAAAAAATACACAACCCACCAGCTCAGACAAGCAGCACTTTATACTTGTAACGCTCCTGCTATTTAATATATGTACCTTGCCCAGTTTCTGGTCTGGTTCTCTTCCCCTAGGTTTTCCTCTGTATCATTTTTGTGGCTGCTTCATTTCTGTTTAATATTTGCTTATTTTTGTTGAAATCCCCAGTGCAGAAACCCACAAACCAAACAAATACTAACGGAAAACACTGAGCAGCTCGTATGTCCTTGGAGACACTCAATTTTTTTGTTGTTGTTGTTTGTTTGCTCCCATTTGTCATCCTCTGCTCAGATAGATCAACAGTTTTTAGCACACAGGTCAATATTCTCTTAACCCAGACCTAATCTGAGGAGAGCCTCCCTATGTTTCACCTTGGCCTACGCCTCTCTTCTGAAGTTGCCTCTTTTTTTTTTTTTTCCCCCAGCAATAATTTTGTCTGAGTAAGACAGCAATTTTTCATCCTTTGGTCAAAACTGGTGACAAAAGAGGGAATAATGATTGCTGACATACGAAATGATGGATTTGACACATGGCGTGCTGAGCTGGGAGCTTTCACGTGCCAGCGTAGTAAGACTGATAAGCCGGCTGATGGTGTTCCTGACACAGCTGATGAGCCCCACCCCCGCCTCTAGTACCAAAACAAACACCCTGATCTTTTCTTTTCTTTTTTTTTTTTTTTGGTCTTTTTCTTGAAGAAGTTTTGTCTCTGACTCTGGACAGGAATTAAGTCAATGCCCCGCTCTCCCAATCTAAGTCCACATTTGCCCGTCGCGCAAAAATAATCAATGTAGCTTGTCCCAACCAAAGAATACATCTTTACCCACTGAATTGAAGTGCTGTTTTTATTAAATGTTAACTTTCTGAATATAAAAAAAAAAAGATCAATCTATGCCCTTTTCTCTAGCGCGGCAAGGGCAATACAACACGCTACTTGAGGAAATATTAACAAATATAGCCAGTGAGAGGGAAACAGATGGGGCGAAGAAATTGAACCAGCAGATTTCTGGATGGTAGTCAACGAGTGGAGTTTTCTAATACTGAAACAGAACAGCTCTTTAATTTTTCTGAGCATCCATAGAGGAGAAAACACCTCTCCCCAGCCTCCTGGTCTCCCTATGAAAGACCTCCACCAAGGGACACAAAAGGGTCCCTTTCTTAATCCTTCTGGCAGAAGCGAATTAGCGCTTACAAAAGCGAGTGCCAGGAGGGAGGGCAGAAACGTGCTCCTGGCCCTAGATCTGGTTCCCTGGGACAGACACAGTGACCTAGATGCCACAGAGCAGGGCTCCAGCCTGGGATCCTGTTACATCTTTACACACAAAAGCTTCTTTCAGAATCTAAACTAACCAAACAGGAACAATTTTTATTCCTGCCTGGGCTCCTCCAGAGCATGTGTTCACATTTAAAAGCCTGCCCCATGTGCCATTTGCCTGCGTCCAGACTTATTTGTATTCTTTGATTTGCAAACCACGGCTGCTCTCGTCACCGGTAGCCCGTAAACAACAGTACGTACAATTTACCTTGTAAAATAAACCCAGCTCCAGGTTCCCGCTCTCTCCTTTCCCTGGCCCACTGTAGCATTTGCCTGGGGAGCTATGGCTTTTTCCCCATTGCCGATTTGCCAGGGGCAGCTCAATATCACCCCTCTACCCTACAGGATGAAATGTATAAATATTCTAAAGAAATGTATAAATAGTCTAAGGTGATGCTATTTACAAAGCCACAAAATGGCTACTTTGAACTTTCGTTTAAAAGACAGTTTTAGAAAGAATTTTTCAAACTACCTCAAAAAAGTGATCCTGTTTTTTTTAAAACTGCCAAGCATCCCAAGTCCATACATGCTAAATGCATAAGGAAAAAATTATAGATACATGATCGAATGCATGTTTCAATCCTCAGAGCCAGTTTTCTTTCTTTTTCCATTTTTTTTTTCTTTTTTGGGGTGCGTGTGTGTGTGTGTGGGTGTGTGTGTGTGTGGGTGTGTGTGGGTGTGTGTGTGTGTGTGTGTATGTGTGTGTGTGTGTGTATGTGTGTGTGTGTGGGTGTGGGTGTGTATGTGTGTGTGGGTGTGTGTGTGTGGGGGGTGTGTGTGGGTGTGTGGGTGTGTGTGTGGGTGTGTGTGTGGGTGTGTGTGGGTGTGTGGGTGTGTGGGTGTGTGTGTGGGTGTGTGTGTGGGTGTGTGTGGGTGTGTGGGTGTGTGTGTGGGGGTGTGTGTGTGGGTGTGTGTGTATGTGTGTGTGTGGGTGTGTGTGTGTATGGGTGTGTGTGTGGGTATGTGGGTGTGTGTGGGTGTGTGTGTGTGGGTGTGTGGGGGTGTGTGTGGGGGTGTGTGGGTGTGTGTGGGTGTGGGTGTGTGGGTGTGTGTGGGTGTGTGGGTGTGTGTGTGGGTGTGTGTGGGTGTGTGGGTGTGTGTGTGGGTGTGTGTGGGTGTGTGGGTGTGTGTGGGTGTGTGTGTGTGTGTGTTGATGAAAAACATTTTTCTTGTGATACATTAATCGGCACATCCTATGGTATTTTTCACAGTTTCTACATGTTTGACATTTTAGCCAAACCTGTTAGGAGGGGGAGTCAAATTGGAGAACTACAATATTTAGCTTTCAATAACCACTGCCAATATAATAGTTGAAGGAATGTAAAGTTCCAGGGGGATGATTTTTAATATGATTTTTAAGCACACAGAGATTTTACTACAAAATAGTTCATGAGAGATAATAAAGCGACTCTTAAAAGATGTACATAAATATTTTGAGATGTGTCTTGTGAGGAGAAAAAGAGGAGGGGAAGTTAAATAGGGGGAAAATCTGGCAGAAATCAAGTTTCCCATAATGAGAAATACTCTGTAGAGAACAGGTCTAGAATAAGTTGCTATTTTTTATTCTTTTCCTTATGAGCTAGATTTCTCAGAAAATCTTGAATTACCTGAAATTTTTTTGTTTGCGCGTGTGTTTAAAGTGAACCTTAAGGTCATGAGTTAGGGTGCGTGTCCTTAGCCTAGCAGCTCCTAAGTGAGAAGTGTGGGTAGTCTTCTGGCATTTTCTTTTTAATAGCAATTCCAAGTACAGAATTGCTGAAATGTAGAATCATTTTTGAACATGCACCCTGAGGCCACAGGACAATCAGGAACATTTCGAGGGAGTCGATAAAATAAAAATAAAAGCAGCAGCCGCGTGCTTTGGAAAGCAGTGCTATCGGTCTTGGTGGCCTCGCCCTTCACCTTGGTTTGTTTTCTCATCAGCCAGTAACTCCTCTTGAAGCTGGAGGGACTCAGAACCCAGCCCAGAGCCCAGACCTGCCTCTGCCTCACTTAAAGTCTTTTCTGCAGAAAAAAGTTCCTTCTGTAGGAGAGAATTTGTGGACACTTCCTGCCTGATAGACGTGATTCGGTCAAGTGTCCTGCCTTTCTTCTCAGAGTCCTACTCATCGTAGGACACAAAGAGTTAAGATGACGTGTCTTGTTGTAAAATTAATCAGATTCGTATTAGCGGTAGTAGATGTCATGCTGGCGCCTTTTCCTTCTCACACATTACAGTTTCGAGTCTTTGCTATGAGGGAATAATGAAGTCAGGATATGCAATGCCATATACCGTGCATCTTTTCTGTCAGTTTGCATAAGAAATGAATTGTCTCTGCTACTAAGGGGGTCATAAGAGCAGTGAGTTAAGAAGACTGCTTAAAGAAATGACATGTCAAAGGAAACAGAAACTGATTTTTTTAGCATTTTCTAGGTGGATTGTCCTTTTTTGGAAATAAAATGTCCACAGATACCCCTAGGCGGTAAAGTCTGGTTACTTTTAATGGCTACTGACCGAGGAACTTTCAAGTTCTCTGAACTTACTTACCGAGATCAATAAAACACAAATAACCTCTTCCAAGGCAAACCTGAACACCACCAGGAGAGGGACAGCCTGCCTCCTGTCCTACACTGGGCACAGGGGGGCTACCAGTTCAGTGCTGGCATCACATTGCCCGGGGGAGAATCACTCAGTTCTGCCTGAGGACAAGAGTTATCTGGACCAAGTGATTCAACCTCATCCAGCCCCTTCCATCATAAATGAAGAGGATAATAGTACTTATCTCACAGAATTCTTGCAAAGATTAAGGTTGTTAAATCACATAAAGCTTTTGAAATATGCTGCCTCATAGACTGAATGTCTCTATAACTGTTAGCTCTTAATATAGATTCATTAATTCTTTAATTTACTTAAAGAATATTTATTCATTACTTGTTAGGTTGAATATTTGGGAGATACAGGAAAAAGAATTGACTTGGGTCAGATGGATTGAGATGGGTAATGTTCTAAGAGGTGGTACTACATAAAATCACTCTATGTAGTAGAGAAAAGAGAGTACAGTAGCTCATAACTTAGTAAAAGAGGCAAAATAATCCTCACATATAAACTCCTGCAGGGGTGGGTGGTAGCATCAGAAGTGACCCATGAGAAAACTGAATAACTACACGAAGAATGCAATTAGACCCCTCTCTCACACTGTCACAAAAATTAACTCGAAATGGATTAAAAATGTAAATGTAAGATCCAAGACTGTAAAGCTACTAGAAGAAAACATTGGGAAAAAGTTCCTTGACCCTGGTCTTGGTAAAGCTTCTTTGGATGTGACATCAAACGTGCAAGCAACAAAAGCAAACATCAAACTAAAGAGCTTCTGCATAGAAAAAGAAACCATCAACAAAATGAAAAGGCAACCTAAAGAATAGGAGAAAATATTTGTAAACCCTATATCTGATAAGGGGTTAATATCCAAAATATAAGGAACTCCTACAACTCAATAGCAAAAAGTAAAAAAATAAAAAATAAAAACAAACAAACCAAAAATCCAAACGATTCAATTAAAAAAATGGGCAAAGGACTTGAATAGACATTTTTCCAAAAAAGACATACAAATAGCCAACAGGTACAGGAAAAGATGCTCAGCTTCGCCAATCATCAGGGAAATGCAAACCAAAACCACAATGAGGTATCACCTCATACCTGTTGGAATGACAGTCACCAAAAAGACAAGAGCTAACAAATGCTGGCAAAGGTGTTGTAAAAAGGAAACCCTCCTACACACTGTTGGTGGGAATGTAAATTGGTGCAGCCACTATGGAAAACAGTATGGAGGGTCCTCAAAAAATTAAAAATAAAACTAGCATAAGATCCAACAGTTCTGCTTCTGGGTATATACCGGAAGGAAATGAAAGCAGTCTTGAAGAGATATCTGCACCCCCATGTTCACTGCAGCATTATTCACAATAGCCAAGACGTGGAAACAGCCTAAGTGCCCATGGATGGATGAATGGATCCATAAAAAAGAAGGAAATACTACCTTTTGGACATTGACCTTGAGGACATTATATTAAGTGAAATAAGTCAGATGGAGAAAAAACAAATCTTGTACATTCTCACTTACATGTGGAATCTAAAAATGTCAAACTCATAAAAATAGAGAATAGAATGGTGGTTGGCAGGGGCTGAGGGTAGGTGGGAGAAATGGGGAGATGTTGGTCAAAGGGTACAAACTTCCAGTTATAAGGTGAATAATTTCTGGGGACCTAGTGTACAGCATGGTGACTATAGTCAGACACACTGTATTATATACTTGAAAGTTGTCAATAAAGTACATCTTAAATGTTATCACCCTCTAAAAATGGTAATTATGTGAGGGGATGGAAGTGTTAACTAACCTTATTATGTTACCGTTTTGCATGATATATGTGTATCAAATCATCACTTTATACACCTTAAACTTGCATGTGTCATATGTCAATAATATCTCAATAGAGCTGGAAATAAAAGGAGTCATCCAGGAGTCATTTTCAGTATTTCTCTAGCAGTTTTCACTTTATGTAAGTGATTTCTTTCCTCCTTTTCTCTCTGGACCTCCAGCACTTTTTATAACATATTACTTAGTTTTCCATTCTCTCTCTCTCTCTTTCTCCTTCCCCCGCCCAGAAACATCCAAAGTCTGTATTTAAATCTCACTGTAATCCTTTAAGTTAAAGCAGTTGCTGCTTCTCAGATGAAAACATCATTTTGTAACTTTTGCCAGTATCACATCATTTGGGAGCCTATGGGAAAGCAAGTGCAACTTGGGGTAATAAAGGTTTCTGTCTAAAAGGTAAACTATGTTATCCTTTAAAACACACCATTTGATACCTCCTAATGCCAGAGTCTATTGCTATAGTGTTTAAACCAGCTTTATTGATTTATAATTTATATATAATAAAATTACCCCTTATAAGTGTACAATTTTATGAGTTTTGACAATATATGTCGTGAAACCTTCACTCCAATATACAGAACATTCTTGTCACCCCAAAAAGTTCCCTTGTGCTACTTTGCATTTACTCTCCTCCCTGACTTCTGGCCCCCAGCAACCCCTGATCTATAGTTTGTTTTTGTTTTGTTTTGTTTTGTTTTTTTCTGATTTTATATGAATGGACTCATAAAGTGTGTGGTCTTTTGTATCTGGCTTCTTTGACTTAGCGTAATGCTTTGGAATTCATCTATGTTGTTCGTGTATCAATGGTTCTTTTAATTGCTGGAATTCCTTAGGATGGAAATATCAACATTTATTTATGTATTCACCAGTAGATGGAAATTTGGGTTATTTTTAGTGTTTGGTAATTATGAAGAAAACTTCAATTTCATTCTAGTCTTTATGTGGTAGTATTCACTGGGTAAATACCTAGGAATGGGATTGCTGGGTCATTTGGTAAGTGTATGCGTAACTTTTTAAGGAACTGTCAAATTGTCTTCCAAAGTGGTAAACCAATTTGTGTTCCCATCGACAGTATATGAATAAATAACTTTTTGACTTTATAGCCGACTTGATTCAATCCCAATTTTGAGATCATCTGCTATGACTGAGCAATGTGTCAGGTACCGTCAGGGAGCATTAGATCCTCCACGATGACCGATCAACATTCACAAACAATGTTAACACAAGGTAGGTTGTCATAATCACTATAATAAGGATAGAAGCAAATTCCTATAGGAATTTATGAGAAGGAAGAAAGGATGAACTTCCATAAACTATTACTTAAAACTAAATAAGGTGATCATTTCTACAGTCAGCCTTGTTCAATTCACTTTACTTTGGCCAGACAATGAAACCTTTAAAGCTGTTTTCCCATGGGATTGTTATGAGGTTCAAGTGAGCAAATATAGGTGAAAATTCTGTGAAAAACACCAAGAGCTACCAAAACATAAAGAGTTATGCTAGTACTTATCACCATCTTTGTAATCACCAGTTTTACATACCATGTTTAGTAGTCCTGGAATATAAAGATCCTTATAGAGCAGAGCAAGTCACATTGAATGTGTTCAAATCACTTGGGCATCTTTTTAAAATCAGATTCTGAATCGGTAGGTCTGGAACTTGGCCTGAGGTTATGCATTTCTAGCAACACCCAGGAGAAGAAGATGTGGCTAGAGCCAGGCTGGGGGCTGTCTTTTTGGTAGGGCCCATATTTTTTTCAGGTTTTGCCAACAGCCTTGGCTCTCTTATTCAGCTTTGACCACCAGGACTATGGATTCTTCCCAATAAACCACTGTGTCCCTGAGTAACCCAATCTCCCATGTCGTTTGGTCCAGTAACAAGTACCCTGGCTCACTGATTCTTGGATTGGAGTGGATTTTTAATTTCCCCTCAACCACCAGAATTAACTCATTAGATTCTTGGACACCTAAAATCTCATGGAACAGTCTCCTTTTGATTGAATCTCACCTACAACACTGCATCCTCTATTCATTTACTGCGTCTGACTCATAATTGCAGTAAAAATGCTCAGTATGTTTTAGGGCCATGTGCTTGTCCAATATACTTCCTTTCCCAAAAACCATGAAGCTGAAGAAATTAACATTGGACATGAAACGTATTCAACTGTTCAAATCAAAAGGTGAAAGGTTAAGACAATATGCTTTCAACATATGTGATGGACCAAAAACTAAGTTTTCAAATATACAAATAATTATAAATTATTAACCAAAATAAAACTTCTAATGGGGAGGAATTAAAAAGAAGAAGTTATATATCAGGAAATATAAGGAAGAATATAAGAATATAAGAGGAAGCAGCTGTAGTGTTATTGATATCAGATAAAGAAGAGTGCAGAGAAACAAGTATTGGAACAGTCATGGATATTTTATCCACCAGATAACACCACAAAAGGCTATTTAAATTTTTTTTTAATTTAAAATTAAAGGAACATTTTGATACTCCTTTCTCTATCTTCAGCAGATAAAGTAGATAAAAAGAAATACAGATTTAATAGGCTTGTATCAAACTTTGCACTCTACAAATAAAAAATATACATTGCCTTCAGAAGTATTTGAGACAATTATTGCAGACTCAGTTAAACATTGGTTGAGCCCATTCAATGAACCAGGAGAGTTTACATATTTATTTATTCCTCAGAATAATCCTGTGATGTAGCTCTTGCTGCGGATTTATTGACAAGGTCACAAAATCTCACAGAGTAAGAAATTATTAGGTTACATAGTCTGAAAGTGATAGATATAGCCAGACTTGACATTTTCTTAACCTTTTTGGGGGACAAATTTTAGACTTACAAAAAGCTGCAAAAATAATGCAGGGACTTCCCTGTACCTCTCACCAAGCATCCCCTAAAGCTGACATCTTAACCTACAGTTAACATTGATGTAATACTGTTAACAAGAGACCTTATTCACATTTCACTCACTTTTCCACTAATGTCCTTTCTCTATTCCAAGATCCAATCCTGGATCACACATCGTATTCCTCCTTGGTGTTCTTCAGTCTGTCATAATCCTTCCTTCTTACCTTGTCTTCCATGATCCTGATAGTTCTGGAGAGTAGTTGGTTGTTGTTTTATAAGAATGTCCCTTAATGTGGGTTTGTCTGATGTTTTCTCAGATTCAACTGAAGTTACACAATTTTGGCAGGAACATCACAAATTCATCTCAGTGCTTCATGTGAGTTTCACAAAGTGGTTAAGTCTAATGACTTCTGATACTGACTTTGATCAGTTGGTTAAGGTGTTTTCTGCTGAGTTTCTCCAACTTAAAGTTCCTGTTTTTCTCTTTGTTGCTAAGAAGTATCTTGGGAGACATAGGTAAAGACTTTGCAAATTCTCTTTCTCCTCAACTTTTGGACAATTTTTAAAAATTCATCATTTGCCAGGCAACAAAGTAAATTAAAATAATCTATAGTTTTATTTTGTTAAAATTGAAGTTGTATCTGTCATATTATCTGAGAAAAAAACCTCAACACTGTAATTGTCATTCCACATCAAAACTTATAGAAAAGATACACTGATTGTTTTAGGGCAAGTAAGTAATCAATCTGTAATTTCAGATTATTTAGAAAATAATAGAATTGGGAATGATATGTCTCTAAATTTAATTACAGAAATTACTAAACGTAGAGGAAAATTTCATATTGTTAAATTTCCATTAATTGATTTAATAAAGCCTTTTTTTTTTTTTGCTCACTGTATTCTAAACACTACATTAATGGTGAGCAAAACAGACGTGATTCCTCTAACAGTGATTACAATGAGAATAAGTGAACTTTTCATCTTAAAAATCTTTAGAGGAAACCATACAATAAGTCTAAGGAAAATAGGAGAAAAACATAATTAATGAAACAGTAGAATTAATAAGCAGATTGTAAAGCCAAGTCCTGCCCTCTTGGAAATGCAGACCATGCATGTCAAGGCTAATCAAAGGGACTTCCCTGGCGGTCCAGGGCTTAAGACTCCATGCCTCCACTGCAGGGGACTCAGGTTCGATCCTTGGTCAGGGAACTAAGATCCCACATGCCACGTGGTGCAGTCAAAAAAAAAAAGAAAAAAAAAAAAAGCTAATCAGAAAATTCACCAACAGCTTCAAAATCCACAAGCTCCGTTAGGAAAGCACAAACTTTTCTCCTACCCTAGGAGGAAAAATTAACACAAGGGGCAGATAGGGAATTCATAAAGAATATATAAAAATAGTCAAGAAACACATTTAACTTCACTAGTAATTAAAAATTAAAACAGTGAGATCCTGTTTTTCCCCAACAAACTTCCACTGAAGACAGAGAGGAGAGACCCGGTTGGCGTGGTTGTGTTCAGAACATCTTCACACACGGTGAGTGACAGGGTTATTGGGTCAAGGCCCTTGATGGAAATTTATTTTCTTTAATTTTATTTTTAATTTTTAAAATTATTTATTTATTTATTTTGGTTGTGCTGGGTCTTAGTTGCGGTAGGGGGGCTCCTTAGTTGTGGCTTGTGGGCTCCTTAGTTGAGGGTTACCAGCTCCTTTAGTTGTGGCACATGTGCTCCCTGGTTGCAGCCAATGGGCTCCTTAGTTGTGGCATGTGAACTCTTAGTTGCGGCATGCATGTGGGATCTAGTTCCCTGACCAGGGATCGAACCCGTGTCCCCTGCATTGGAAGGCGGATTCTTAACCACTGTGCCACCAGGGAAGTCCCGGAAATTTATTTTTTGTATTACATCAATCACTCTATGATGGTTGTATATTTGATCTATCTCTAAGAAATCTAAGATTTTATCCTAAGGATACTTATTCATAGTTTTAGACAATAATATTCATAATATTATTATGTTGATAATAGTGGGAAAAATAGAAACAATCTAAATATCAGGTAGGGAACAGATTAAATAAACTGTGATAAGTTCATGACACAGGATATCATGTGAACATTAAAAATAATACTGCACATAAGCATTAGTGATGTAGAAGGGTATTCACAAAATATTTCAAGTTATTAGAGCTTTTCACCCAAATACTATGTTTAGTGTGATTTTTATGATAGTCGTATACAGTATTAATTTATATATCTAGAAACATATACATAAGTTATTAATAGTGGTTATCAGTGTGAAGCAGGATTATGGGTGATTATTACTCTCAGCACCTCCTTCCAATTCAAACAGAATTGAGCTGCCAGTGGAAATGTGTATATATATATATATATATATATATATATATATATATATATATATAAAATTTATGTACTATTTTGTATATATTTTAAAATCTAGTGTTAAAGACACTTAACCAAGCTGTACCAAACTGGCTTTACTTCACAGTTTGAACATCATTTTAACTTGCCCTCTCAGTTTTCAACTAGGCCAGTTAATTTCTTTGCTGATTTTTTTTTTCCTAAAGTGAGTGAACTAGAGCAGTGCCTTTAAAAATTCATTCACAAATTGTTAGTGTAGGTTTTTTTAAAAAAAATTATTTATTTTATTTTATTTACTTATTTTTTTGGCTGTGTTGTGTCTTCGTTGCTGTGCGCGGGCTTTCTCTAGTTGCGGCGAGCAGGGGCTATTCTTCGTTGCGGTGCACGGGCTTCTCACTGCCGTGGCTTCTCTTGTTGCGGAACACGGGCTCTAGGTGCACGGGCTTCAGTAGTTGTGGCACACGGGCTCAGTAGTTGTGGCTCGTGGACTCTAGAGCGCAGGCTTGGTAGTTGTGGCGCACGGGCTTAGTTGCTCTGCGGCGTGTGGGACCTTCCCGGACCAGGGCTCGAACCTGTGTCCCCTGCATTGGCAGGTGGATTCTTAACCACTGCGCCACCGAGGAAGTCCCAATATAGGTTTTAAAACATGGGACTGCTTATTGTTTCTCGTGTATTGTACATTTGTACATATTTGTCCTCTATTTTTGATTGCTTTGGTTTTGACTTTTCCCTCAGTGATTATCTTAAAAAGGGGCCCTTTGAAGGTGGGTGATTTCCACATTCTTAGATACAAACAAGCAAGCAAACAAACAAAAACTTAAAGCTTAGTAGTGACTCTCCTCCCTGCTTCCAGCAAGTTTGGGAACTTGGTGATTTGCACAATTCAATGCCCAGTGGCTCTTGATTTATATTTTACATTGTGTTTTGAATTTTTTCCGTCTATCTTTTTCCTTATTTACATTTGAGTCATTTAATTATTATTAGCACCTCTTACCACTGGCAACTGCAGCTGCTTTGGCTGCGACACATTGCGCGATTACATCTGCTCCCTTTCCAAGGTCATAGAGCCGCACATGACTAGCTGGGACAGTCAGAGAGATGGCACTATTCCCATTTTAAAGATTTTTAATTTTTGGTTTTTCTCCAAAACATGAATAATGGATTCTTAGCACTTTCTCGGTGCTGTACCTCTGTGCCACCGGTCATGGAAAGCTCCTCCATGCTGCTAATTACCACAGGGGTGCAGCAGGCAGGGCGCTGGGTGGGGAGCGTCTCCTGGGGAATTCAGAAAACTGAACATTCGATAGGCCCTGGTAGAGAGGAAATACGGGTATCCAGTAATAAGTTCATTAGTGAATAACATCTGAGAATCTTTATATATAATCAGCCCAGTGTAACATGAATTGGAGGGGCCGACAAACATCTGGGAACTCCTTCTCAGATCCCAAACCCTCCAGCCTGATCTCAGAAAGAGAAATACCTACTCAAGACAGCTTTCCCCTGTTAGATGGGTAATTCACATCATCGACAAGTTTGCTTAAACTGTTTTTCACTAAATAGGTAATTATGACAGGAAATCTCAGCATTCAAGGGCATTTGTTATTACACTCCTTGAAAATAAATGTCTTTCTAAGTCGTGTTGGAATACCTGACAATTACACATGATGTGTGTGTATGTGTATCTGTGTGTAGTAAGTCCTGATTCAGCCAGAATCTCTATGCCAAGGACATCTGCATTCTTTTCTTTTTCTTTCTAGATATTTTAATTTTTATTGGAGTATCATTGATTGACAGTGTTGTGTTACTTTCTGCTGTACAGCAAAGTGAATCAGTTATACATAAACATATATCCACTTTATTTTAGATTTTTTTTCCCTATATAAGTCTTTACAGAGTATTGAGTAGAGTTCCCTGTGCAATACAGTAGGTCCTTATTAGTTATCTATTTTATATATAATAGTGTGCATATGTCATATTTTCTTTATGAAGAAACCTGAACTTAAATTCACTTGCTTTATAACTAAGATCTCAACGAGTTTAAATTTCCTGAGACTTTAGCTCCAGTTATATTCCAGAAACTACTTATGAAAACTGAAATCAGATATTTTCAAATCCCTTCATAAGAAATTTACTTCTTATTTCTTTATTCAGGGTATATTGAGTGCCTGCTTGATGCCTGGCACTTAGGTAATAGCTACCTGCTATTTGCTAGGTGTCCCATTGCAACTCCTAGGCATTGAGGGTGGGAGAAACATGAGAAAATAATTTGAAAAGCCCGCATTCTGGTTATTCCTTTCACTACCGTTGTTTCTATTTCCCTTTCACCTCAGTTTCCTCTTTTGTAAAGTAACAAAAGTTGAACCGCACTGTGCTATTACCTCTTTGCTGACATCCTAGGGAGGTGATTTTCTATGTCTTTGCAGGTGTCAAACTATAGCCTACCCAGGTCCCCCTGTAAGGAATGTGTAACATTGTGGTTAAAAGCAGGAACTTCAGAATCTGACAGAACTGGGTGTAGATCTCAGCTCTGCCTATTGCTGCCCTGAGACCCTCAACAAGAGTCTTGACTTCTCTGTGCCTCAGTTTCCCCTTGTGTAAACTAATGATGGAGGATATATTTGTGATTTGGAGGATTAAAGGCTGAGCACAACACCTTTCACAAAGCAAGTGTTCAATTAATAGTAACTGCTATGGAATCATCAATGGTAGACATTGACGAATACCACTGGAAGAAATTCCTCCATAATTACATGACATCCCTTTGACTCATGTATTTCAAGGTCTGGGGTAGAAAATCAGTGTGATCATTTGTTTTGACACATTCTCCTGATTACTGTAGCTTTATATTGTCTTGAAGTCAGGGAGTGGCAGTCCTCCAACTTTGTTCTTCTACTTCAATACTGCGTTGGCTATTTTGGGTCTTTTGCCTCTTCATCCAGACTTCAGAATCTGTCGATATCCACAAAATAACTTGCTGGGATTTTGACTGGCATTGCGTTGAATTTATAGGTCATGTTGGGAAGTACTGACATTTTGACAGTATTGAGTCTTCCTATCTATGAACATGGAATACTTCTCTAATAGTTTTTCTTTGATTTCTTTCACCAGAGTTTTGTAGTTTTCCTCATACAGATCTTGTATATATTTTGTTACATTTATACCAAATTATTTCATTTTGGGGGGGTGACGATGTAAATGGTATTGTGTTTTTAGTTTCAAATTTCACTGTTTGATTGTTGGTATATGGGAAAGTGGTTGACTTTTGTATATTAACCTTGTCTCCTGAAACCTTGCTATCATTGTTTATTAATTGCAGGATTTTTTTTTGTCAATTCTTTCTGATTTTCTACATATGAGATTATGCCATCTGTGAACAAAGAGAGTTTTGTTTTTTCCTTCCCAATTTGTATACCTTTTATTCCTTTTTTGTCATAATGCATTAACTAAAACTCAGTAGGATGTTGAAAAGCAGTGGTGAGAGGGGGCACCCTTCCCTTGTCCTTAATCTTAGTGGACAAGCATCTCATTTCTTACCATTAAGTCTGATGTTCCTTGTAGGTTTTGTATAGCTATTTCTTATCAAGGTGAGGAAGCTCCCCTCTAATCCTAGCGAGAATTTTTATCATGAATGGATGCTGGATATTGTCCATTGTTTTTTCTGCATCTATTGATATGATCAAGTGATTTTTCTTCTTTAGCTTGTTCATGTAGTAGATTATATCAATTGATTTTCAAATGTTGAACCAGACTTGCCTACTTGGGATAAACCCTACTTGTCATGGTGCATAATTCTTTTTATACATTGTTGGATTCAACTGGCTAATATTTTGTTCAGGATTTTTACATCTATGTTCGTGAGAGATATTGGTCTGTAGTTTTCTTCCTTGTAATATCTTTGTCTGGTTTTGGTATCAGGGTGATGCTGGCCTCACAGAATGAGTTAGGAAGTATTCTCTCTGCTTCTGCCTCCTGAAAGAGATTATAGAGAATTGACATGATTTCCTTTTTAAATGTTTGGTAGTGCTCACCAGTGAATCCATCTGGGTCTGGTGTTTACGTTTTAAAAGGTTATTAATGATTCAGTTTCTTTAATGGATACAGGCATATTCAGAGTGTCTGTTTTTTCTTGTGTGAGTATCGGCAGATGACTTTTATGGACCTTTCAAGCTGCAACACTCAAGGAACTCTCATTGTCCCATCAGGTGGAAATGTACCCACAGGAACTCTGTCTCAGTTCTGCATCCTCAGTCCTAAACTCAGCAGTTGGCACATCGTGAATGTTCTTCACTTCAGGCTTATTCAATGAATCAAAACTCTGTGGGTAGGGAAGGGTCCTGACAGCATCCAGAGCAGATGGTGGGTGGATGAACATACTTTTTGAATGACAAGGGGGCTTTTGATTATTCAAGAAACCTGGGAACCCCTTGTAAATAGCACCAACAGACCCTCAATCTCCTGTCAAACAAGGACTTTGTGCTTCATGGGCAAGTCCCTCTGGGTTGACACTTTTTTCAGTTCTTATCCTACTAGAAGTGACAATTTCACAACAGGACTCAAGGGCATTCCTTAGATAAACATTTTCCAAAGAGAGTTCTGTAGGATACCAGTTCTGTGGACTATTCCTTGTTGTCCTGTAGAGAAAATGTTCCTTAATCAGATATGTTGATGCCCACCGGGCTCATTAGAATTCAACAGCCCCTTTAGGCTTGTCAGAGCCTTTCTTTTTTTTTTTTAATGATATTTATTGATTGATTGATTGATTGATTGACTGATTGATTGATGGCTGTGTTGGGTCTTCGTTTCTGTGCGAGGGCTTTCTCTAGTTGCGGCAAGCGGGGCCCACTCTTCATCGCGGTGCACGGGCCTCTCACTATCGCGGCCTCTCTTGTTGCGGAGCACAGGCTCCAGACGCGCAGGCTCAGTAATTGTGGCTCACGGGCCCAGTTGCTCCGCGGCATGTGGGATCTTCCCAGACCAGGGCTCGAACCCGTGTCCCCTGCATTGGCAGGCAGATTCTCAACCGCTGCGCCACCAGGGAAGCCCCAGGACCTTTCTTGCGCTCACACTCGCTAGGTAATCGCCGAATGTCTTTGACCTCTGAGCCGCAGGAACAGCCCCGGGACTAGTGTTCTATGGCATAAATTTTGACATGCTGTCGTCAGCGTTCTTGCATCCATTTCCTCATTCTGCATTCGTATTTGAATGATCTGGGCAGTGCCATGCTAAGCTCAGGTGTCATGGCTTTATTAGCTCAGGTTTGGCTGAAAGCAGATATGCAGGTACAGGTGTATGGTCAGGTCATTCAAGATGGCTGTTCTCTTTTTCTCTGCACATCACCTGACTGACCAATGTCTGCTTCACCTACACCCTACGCACATGACTCACTTTCCTACCTACAGGCCCCAGCTGGTGATTGTTCTTATCAAAGGGATGGGGAACAGCTGGGGAGGCGGGTCCTATACTGGTTTCCCTGGTAACTAATGAGCTCAGCTGACTTCAATTCCCCTATAATTGGCAGTCTCCCCTTCCTCCTCGGAGCGAAGACAGCAACTACGTCCTGCCTGCTGTCCGCACCATGGGGTGGGCTGTCGCTCCAGGACCTTGCTTCAGACAGGTAAGCTCCCCGATCCATGAAACCATCGATGTCTCTGTTGCTGACTCCGGGCTCTTTCTTCGGTCTTGAGGCTGGGGAAGCTCAGGCCTTGTAGGCCTGCGGGGGGGAACAGCAAACACATTCTTCCCGCATGGGGATGCTCATTAGTTCATCATATGAGGGTGTTATGGACTGAATGTTTGTGTCCCTGAAGTCGAATCTGGCCTCTGTACCCTGACACTGAATGAAATCTTGGAGACGGTTTTGGGTGAAGTAGAAAACAATAGCTTTATTGCTTTGCCAGGCAAAGGGGGCCATAGCGGGCTAATGCCCTCAAAACTGTGTGTCCCAACCTGGAGGGGGTCTTGAGGAGTTTTATAGCGAAGGTTCAAAGAGGGCGTGGTCGGCTCGTGGACACTCTTCTGACTGGTTGGTGGTGAGGTCATCGGAAGTTGGCATCAACAACCTTCTGGTTCCAACCAGTCTGGGGTTTATGTGCTTATGGGCACCTAACCATTCATTTCTCCCACCTGGTGGGGGTTTCAGTGTCTGAAAAACAGCTCAAGGATATTGTTGTGTGCATCCCTTGAGGGGAACCAGGACCCTGGCCCAAGGCTGTGCTATTGTTTCCTGACTGCTCCTCCCTGGTCTCTGCATCCCCTCCCTTCCCTGATTAGTAACTGTTTGAACCTGCTCTTTGGAAGTCAGGGAAGGTCCTGGAGGTTGAATGAAGCCTATTTCCTGTAATCAAGAAATGGGGTCCACGGAAAGGTTCTCATGCCCAGGAGCCCTACAGGGTCCTGCTCTGTGTCATCCCTCAGAATATGTATGTGAAGCCCTAATCCCTGGTGCGATGGTATTTGGAGATGTACTCTTTGGGACGTTATGAGGATGGGGCCCTTATGATAGGATTAGTGTCCTTATAAGAAGAGTCTCTCTCTCTCTCTCTCTCTTTCTCTCTCTCTCTCTCTCTCACCGTGTGTGAGGACAGAGTGAGAAGGTGGCCATCTGCAAGCTAAAAAGCCAGCTGGTATCAGGAACCAAATTAGCTGTCACCTTAATCTTGGACTTCCAGCCTCTGGATCTGTGAGAAAATACATTTTGGTTGTCTTAAGCTCCCACCTCCCTGCCTACCAAATCTATGGTATTTTGGTACCATAGGTATTTTGGAAGCCTGAGCCGATTAAGGCAGAGGGCACTTACTTTCCGTTTCTACTCTGTCCACTTCCCTTGTATGTTGGAGGCATATAGATGAAGATACTTTTCTAGAAATTACCTGTGGCAGAGGAATTCAATCTCACCCTCCAGAATCAAGTGAAAGGGAGAGGTATTTTTCTGTAAGATTTCACATCATGTATTGTATCCGCTGAGCAAAAATGGAACTCTCTCTCTGTGTTCATCCCTGCAAAATTCACTTAGAAAAATTACCTGCCAGGTGCTCATTTCCTCAGGGTCAGGCTTACTGGATTTTAGGAAGATTCTGCTTGACGTCTACCTTGCCTAGACACATCCATGAGCTAAAGAGAGATGGAAAAACAGGAAGTCTTCTCTCTCAACTTTCTGGAGGAAATATGCTTGCCTGTTATCAGGGATAATATTTAAAAATGTAACAACCATTAAGACAAGGTCACTGAACATTAAGGAAAGATGCCAGCCATTGGGTCCAAGCAGGGTCCCGAAGGAAGGTATATAGGATTCTGGGAGCTGTCGTTTGCGGCCAAAGCAGGGGTGGTGGAGGCCATGATGCCTTGGGGAGGGGCTCTTTCAAATTTATACAGTAAGCCCCTTACATACGAACGAGTTCTGTTATGAGAGCATGTTTGTAAGTCCAATTTGTTCATAAGTCCAACAAAGTTAGCCTAGGTACCCAATTAACACGATCGGCTATATAGCACTGTACTTAATAGGTTTATAATACTTTTCACACAAATAATACATAAAAAACAAAGAAACACAAAAAATAAAGAAAACATTATTAATCTTACAGTACAGTACCTTGAAAAGTACAGTAGTACCAGCTACATCACCGCTGCTTTTACGCTTGCTTCCGTACATCCTGGTCTTGAAATAAAGATACTGTACTACTGTACTCTATACAGTACAGTACAGTAAAGTATACAAAAGCACATCCACTTGTAGAGGATGCATGCATGTGACAATGTACACACACATGTGAACTAACTTACGTGATTGGACATGTGAATGCATGTTCGCATCTTTGAACGTTCGCAACTTGAAGGTTCGTATGTAGGGGACTTAACGGTACTATTAACTATTGGGATGGCTATGTTGATGTGTACCAGCTGAGTAGCAACCGTGTCTTTATGGTAAATTAATGATATGAAGTCTTTACTTAATAGAATAGAGAACTTGCCATTTGGCTCCAATGATGGGGATTTTAGGGGAGTTAGAAAGGGAAGGTAATGTCATAAAAGGCTGCTCCAGGCAACATGCTGGAGCCTGTTCTCTATTTCTCCTCCCCCTGCTTCTTTTCCCCGTCCTCATCCTCAGACCCAGACAACAGCATGTAGGCAGAAGCTATTACCCACATCCCTGCAGGAGTAACCTTGCTTTTACGTATTAAGTCAATAACGCTGCTCAGTTGTGAAAATATTGTTCAAGTTACAAAGATGCCTTGAATTTGCCCCTTGGTACTTTGCTCAGGCTTTATTTACTTTGATTTCAAACCATAAGTTTGTTTTACCTTTTATTCTACCTAAGCTGGGAACGCCAAAGGTAAAATTAAGTATTTCTTTTGGAAAGATATTTCTGTATGAACTTCTGCAGATTTCTGATTTACGATTTACCTGCCATTACATGGACCTTTTATGAACAGAATCTTCCATATCAGTAGGAAACACAGAAAGATGAGTACTTTTTAAAGGAACATTTAAAATGTTAGTCTCTGTAAACAATACAAAAAAAGTAGAAAGATATACTTCAGTTTGCAAATAAAAAGCTTATATTGAACTGTGTTTGGTTGGAATGCAAGCCAAGTAAATGACTCTTTAATGCCCTTTAGGAAAGGCAAGTTGGGTATGAACCACTGCCTTGCTTCTTCAGTGACTAATCTGAAATAAATGGTAATATAATGCAAAGCAGCTTTAGCAACTAATAAAACTTTTTGTGACTTAGCAATTACTAGAGAGTTCCTGAATGCATGTGTTTATTTTTGACAGCACTGGATTTTGCATTCTCTACGTTTGTTTATAAACAAGCAGGAAATTAGCTCCAGAAGGCAGGTGATAGGAAAGATTTTCCAACCAGTGAGTTTATTCCATGTCCACTTGGGCGATGTGGTTGTTTTGGTTTGTTTCATCCCTCATTTTCCTGGACCATCAGTGCCTCCTGGTACTTAGGACAGCTGAGCAAATGGAGGCTTTAACAAACGGCTGGAGAGTGATATCTTACCAGGCTTGTGATGGTGTGTTTTCCTTTCAAACAAAGTTCGAAATAGGCCTTTCAGGCTCAGGGAAAAAAGATTTTAAAAAGTAGCTTTCTCTTTTGATTTGAAGAAACTATGATTTCTTTTTTTCTATTGTCTTGGCATAGACTTTTAATCGGTAACGTGAGCTTGCCTCCAGCAAATCATGTCTATAGGATGTTTTCCAAACTGAACTATTCTAGGGGGATTTTGAAATGTCTTTACCCCAATCGCACATAAAAATTGTGTCACTAGAGAAAATTCAGACGGACATAAAAGCAATAAAAATTCTCAACACATTTTAAGTAAAAAAGCCCTCTGGAAAAGAAAAAAGTGGAAATTAAAGAAAAACTGCTCCACTAAATACTTTCTGACTAACTAAAAATATGTACACTGGGGAAAAAGCAGACTGTTAACAATGCCAAATTAACAGACACCATTCGCAAAGCTGATCCGTATGTCTGTACTCCAAAAGTTTCACATACCTTTCCAATTAGAACAATGAAATGATTCCTTTAATCAAATACAAATCAGGACCACAATTTCCATTATTTTATGATAAGGAAAAAAAATCACAAAACCCTGTAAATCTCAGTATTCCTTTTTTCCAGATGTACCAATTTAATTTGTAATTGTAAGACACTGCCTGGTTTTAATGAATGTGTAACATATGGATTTGTTCATTTCACTGCCTTTGCATGTAGGGTCCGCAAGAGCAGGCATCAATCTTGTTAATGACACACAACATTCTGGAGATTAAATATTTTTAGGGATAACAGTTTCTGTTACTCTGTTGAGCTGCATCGTATCTGTGCCTACACTGAGGCTCCTGGTCTATAATTTGGACATTTCCGATAGCTGGTTACCATTGTAGTTGGTCTTGCCCATGTGATTAAGTATTTTAAAAGTCACTCATCCAACTGTATGTTTAGGTCAAACCAAATAGTACAAACTTTCTCCAAGGCAGTGAGATTACAATAATTGCCACTCTAGGCCACTGTGAGCCACGCTGATTAGTTTTACCAAAATTTAGAGTTTTATAATGATTCTGCCACCAAAAAATAGGCATGGGTTTAGAGCAAGTTAAAGTATAATTCGATCGCTTCCCTTAATGAGAGCACACCATCATCTTAAGCATTAAGTCAAAATCAAGTATTGGCACGGGCGCTGGGAGGATTTGGACCTTGTGTTGTTGAGTGGCTCACCTTTTCCGGGATGAGGGATGGGAATTTACCCACAGATAGGGTCCAGGTGAGTCTCTGCCCTGCATGAATTCCCAGGGGAAGTAGGACATTGAAGAAAAGGTGTGGGAAGGGGATAAAAGCTGGCGGATGGAGAAGCTGACCATGCAAGGACTGTTCAAGATGGGACAGGTTTCCTACTTCTGAGGTCACCTGTTGCTTTTACTTAAGAAATGCACTGTGCCCAGCCACACATTTTCTACTTAGGACGATGCTAGTTGGCCAAGAAATGGGACTTTTCACACCTGTAGTTTTATCTGAGTGTATTTTTTTCCTTTATTTTAGAAAATAGTGTTTAGTGACAGGAAGCTGAATCTTGTTGATATCCTGTTAGTTATACCACCCTGAGGAATTAGTAACTCTACCATAAATGCTCATTTGTACATAACTGGGTAGGAAGGCTTTAAGGTGAAGCTTTGATGAACATTTGCAGGTGGAGCGTGAATACAGTACAGTAGTGCCTGCCCTGAGCTGGGCAAGGAGGAAAGGAAGGACTTAGGGATGGCAGGGGCTTGGAAACAAACTATTTCTACTCTCGAGTTTGGATGGAAGCCTTCTCTAGTCTTTGATGTGTCAGCACACATGTGGGCATCCAGTGGTTTACCACCTCTACCCTTACTAATCTTCTGATTCCTGGGTTGATGGCCCTTTCTTATGGTGGCAGAATTAAGTCACTTCTCTGAATAGAATTTAAAGGCTGTAAGTCAGTTGTATGCTTATTTACCTGCCTTTCCCACTGGGCTAGAAGCTCCGTGAAGATAGAGAACTTGTCTGTCTTGTTCACAGGAATTCTGGGCACCCAGTGCAGTGCCTGACACATAGTAGGTGCTCAGTAAGTATTCTGTTTAATTCAAGGATGAATGCAGTTTACCAAGCATGCCACATTTATCTCCTTTGTAGTTTTCCTTTGCATATGACAAAATATGTCTTTTGTCTTAATTTCAGTCAGTTTGCTGACTTGCCTTTACATCAATGGGTGAGTATAAATATCTCTTGATTTCTTTAGCCTGCGAATGTAAATGTCAAATTCTACAGCATAATAAAAATTTCTGTGAAAAGTCATTTGATGAAGGTGTCTTCTACTATTAAAAAATGCCTCCCCAGTCTTTCGGGTGTGAAAAATCAACAGCTCACAGTTTTTTTTCTGCTGAAGGATAATCCCTGAGTAATTTAATGTATCTCCACACTCTGGAGTCCATAGGCCCATTTGTCAACGCTTACCAAGAGCAGCTCTCTTATTTTCCTTGGGGAAAGCTAAGTGAAAAATTAATCTATTTTACTTTAATAATCAACGTTATTCCTACACCTGCTTCGAATACTAAAATTATTCTTAAAATTATGCAAAACGATTGGAAAGTTAACAGTTTATCCTGTGTCCCGTATATTATTTGCACATAACTCGTCAGTTAGGCCCTACTACTCTCCAGCATCTGACATTTTGTGTTGCCAACACATACTCCTAAATTAGTTGTTAAAACTCAAAATGGGTTTTCCCATGGAAATAAAATTATTAAAGGTGATTTGTTTTCCAGGCTAGATTATTGCAGTTTATCTCCATCCTGTGCTGCCTAACACAACCTAGCGCTTCTAACACCCTCCATGACGGGGTCCCCTGGTTGGGATTCGCACCTTCACCCCCGTTTTCCAGATGAATAGCTTCATTACACAGACACCCAATAGGGAAGGCTAAAGAGATCAAGCAAGCAAAGAGCAGAGCTTAATTTTGCCCCAGGTCTGCTTGAGTCCAAAGCCTCTAGTCTTCCCATCCTACATCCTTGCCTCCACGGAACCTGAATGCAGGTGAGAACACCAAAGGACTAAAGGACGCAATCTCTCAATAGATACACTGACTCTGCCAATTAGTCATCGCTGGCTTCCCACGGAATAATTTAAACTGCTTTTGGTTAACACTGGAAGCGTTTGGGACAAAACACTTTTCATAAAAGTGGGCCTAAGTAGACGTTGGAAGTTCTAGTAAGAGGTCAGATTAGTTGATCATGGCCACCATTTTGAATGAAAGTAGAGAAGGGAGTGGATAGACGGAAAGAAACTAAGCATAACGAGACAGAGATAGGAAAGGGGATGCTGTGAAAGGGGAAAAAGGGAGCATCTTAAAAGTTATCCACTGATTAATGACTTACAAGGTATTAGAGAAACATCGTACAATAATCATGGGTAACAGACACACGTATTGTCTTAGAAGCTCTCTGTGTCATCAGCTACTGATCTTATTAACAGTAGCTGAGGTTAGGTAGATGATCCTACAGAATATTTAGGATATTTACAGGAGAAGAATATTATTAGCTGGAGAAAAAAATAGTTTTTTAGTACGTGATGCTCTAGACCGTTAGGAAGATGAGTGGTCTACGTGACAACTCCCCATATGTGATCTACTTTTAAGGGAAGATTTTATATATAAGGAGTCTGAAGTGAACGTAAGCACAGTGTTAGCCCTATAATTTTACTGTCAATGTAAGGATGATAAACTATGCCTTTGGTAATGTAAAAATCCAAACACAATAAAGTGAAAATAAAAAAGGGATACAACTGAGCCTATAAGAAAAATATTATTATTACAACTATCTTTATCTCTCTTTTATTAGATCCCTTCAATGCACCAAACATGTTATAGAAGTCTTATGTCATCTTGACAATAATCTTGCATGGTAGATGATATTACCTTATTTTACCCATGAAGAAACAGAGTGGGTGAAGTTACGTTAACACTCAGGTTCAGCGAGCTGCCAGTGGTAAAGACAGGATTCAAACTATGTTTTTCAGACTTCTTTCCTGTACCCTTTCACTCTGCTATCCTATAAAGCAAAAAGATGCTATCTTCGTGGTCTTTGACAAAAAGAAAAGGGAAATCTGAGCCTAACAACACTAAATAACAAATGAGGACCCTTGACATTTAAATTGAGCTTCGTTATTTGGTGCTTAGAAACTTATTTGGCATAGAAGTGTGCATTTTCTGTTTTAGTCAACGCGAAAATATTTTCCTTCATTGATTCAAACTGTACTTCTGAACACCAAGTACTTTAAAAGCATGTATCAGACACAATGAATTTACAAAGCAATAAAGAGCACATCCCGCCTTACTCACTGAGTTTAAAATTTAGGGAAAATAAAATGTGACCAAAATGTGACATTCTTGTCACTTAATCCTTCAGTCCCATAGGATGATAATGAGGAGGGATAAGATTTACAAGGACATAGATGGCCGCGGACGGGGATGATCAGGGAGTGGATTTCAGAGAGAAGTGGCGCTTGAATTGGGGCTTGAAGGATGTGTGGGCAGAGACCACGGCTGGCATTTCAGCCTGAAGGACAGCATGGAACCTATCGCATGGAAGAAAGATGTGATCAGGTCCCCTGGGTGAGGTGAGTGATTTAGTAGCCTTTGGAGTCTTGGGATATAATGCTGGAAAGACTGATTGCATTCTGAAAAATAAAGAACTTCAGTTTCAGTTTTGATGAAATAGTATTTTATTCCATAGTCAAAAATTAACCACAGAAGTTGTTTAGCCAGAGAAGTATACATATTTATTTAATAATATCAAATATGTGTAGCCTACTCCGTGTCTATATGGTACTATTTTCTTAAGCCCTTAAGAAATACTAATTGATTTAATTTTTATCAGCTCCTTGTGAGTTAGTACAACTACCAGCCAGAGTTAACCCGTGAGGAAACCAAGACCCAGGGAGGTTAAGTAACTTGCTCAAGGTTACAGAGATGGTTAAAGATGAAGCTTGGATTTGAACTCAAGCATCTGACTTGAGAGCCTTAATCACAGCCATTGTGTTGTGGTGCCTCTAAGGGGAGAGGTCATTTTGCAGGACATTTCCTGCCTTGACTATGCAATGTTTCATTGGAGATGGGGGAATGGAGTCAGGAGTGAGGGCAGTTAAAACATCTCAGCCAATTGCCCACTCATGAAGTCACAGGTGAGACGGAGGACAGTCTGCAGAGGTCATACACTTTATCATCATTATCAAGGATTAGACACTTTCTTTTTTTTAAATGTATTTTACTGAAGTACAGTTGAGTTACAATGTTGTGTTCATTTCTGCCGTACAGCAAAGTGATTCAATTATACATATATATATATATATATATATATATATATATATATATATATTCTTTTTCATATTCTTTTCCATTATGATTTATCCCAGGATATTGAATAGAGTTCCCTGTGCTCTCCAGTAGGATCTTGTGGTTTATCCATCCTGTACATAATAGTTTGCTTCTGCTAATCCCAAACTCCACTTTCTTATTGTGAAGTATGCCTTTTGTTTTATCTCATGCCCTTGCCTTGAATAAATAATCCCTGCTTTCTTTTCATTTGTATTTGTCTGGTATATTTTTTGGTACTCTTTTATTTTTAGTCTTTCTAAGGTATTTTACTTTAGATATAGCTTTCACACACACACACACACACACACACACACTTTGATTTTGTTTTCTGATATGATTTGAAAGTTTTTCTCTTTCAGTTGTTAACTTTATTCCAACTACATTTATTGATATGAAAGATAGCTCTTACCTGTACTTACATGTGGTTTCTTAATTCTTTATCTTAAAAACCCTTTGCTAGGTTTTTTGTTTTGTTTGTTTTGTTTGTTTTTGCTATTGTATGTCTGTGTAAATGTATTTGCGCGTTTCTTGGTGCGTATGTGTGTGTCCCTTGAATCTTGGTAAATTTGCGGATGTGGGTGACAGAAAGGAAGAAAAACCAGAGATAAAGACTGGTGTTTTGAACATGAATGACAAGGATGACAGCATTGGCATTGAAATAAGTAGAGAAATCAGAGAAAATAGTTTAGGGGAAGAGCATTTGTCTTCCTAAATGTTTTGTTTGAGGTCCTGGTGTGTCCTTCTCATGGAAAGGGCCAGCAGATATTTGGATAAGATGGGAAGAACGGGGGGGGGGTGGGGGGGGGGTGGGGGGGAGAGGTGACCAGAGAGGCCAGGTCAACTTGGGAGTAAACAGAGGGGCAATAGGCAAGGGCACAGCCCAGCAGTTAAGAACAGGGGCTCAGCATAGCACAGGGAGATCAGCTCAGTGCTTTGTGACCACCTAGAGGGGTGGGATAGGGAGGGTGGGAGGGAGGGAGCCGCAAGAGGGAAGAGATGGGAACATATGTATATGTATAACTGATTCACTTTGTTATACAGCAGAAACTAACACACCATTGTAAAGCAATTATACTCCAATAAAGATGTTAAAAAAAAAAAAAAGTGATTCCCAAGAGGGTGGTAAATAAGACAGCTACGTTTATGCTCCAAAATTAGCAATAAATCATAATACAATTGTAAAACAAAAAAAAGAACAGGGGCTCTGCACTCAGATGCAGGTGGGGCTGGAGCATGCTTTATCCACTCACAGCAGTGTCCTTCTAGGAGAATATCTTGATCCCTTAAAGCTCAGAAATTTTCTCCTTAAGAAAAGAAAAAGACCGTAAGAATTTCTACTTTTCGTGGTTGTTCTAAAGGTCAAATGAAATCACGGAAACAACGTCTGCGCTTATTAGTATAGAATCAGGTATATAATGATCTCTCAACAAAATTTAGCTATTAAAATTACAGTTGACTCTTGAACAATGTGGGATTAGGGACACTAACTTCTTACGCAGTTGAAAATCCACGTATAACAATTGACGCCCCTAAAACTTAACTACTAATAACTACTGTTGATTGAAAGCCTTACCGATAACATAAACAATCAACCCATGTTTTGTATATTGTATGTATATCCATGTATATTTTATGCATTTGAGACATACCTAACATTTTCTTAATTTTTTTGAAATTTCTAGGCTACATGGTTCATCTGCAAGGTTTTCAAATAGTCGTAAATCTCCAAAAACTTCTCCAATATAGTTATTAAAAAATCTGCATACAAGTGGACACATGCAGTTCAAACCTGTGTTGTTCAAAGGTCAGCTGTGTAATTGAATGATTATGGCAAGCGTCATCCCAGTGGATGAAAGCACTGAGAGAGGTTGGAGAGAGTGAGACAAAAAATGAAGAATTTTGAGGAACAGGGAATTCAAAAGTAGGATATAAGTAAAGGAAAAAGAGGGGCTAAAGAAATGAGTGGTGATCATTCAAATGAGAAAGAAGTAGATTTTTTTTTTAATTCATTAATTAATTAAATTTATTTTTGGTTGTGCTGGGTCTTCGTTTCTGTGCGAGGGCTTTCTCCAGTTGCGGCAAGCGGGGGCCACACTTCATCATGGTGCGCGGGCCTCTCACTATCGCGGCCTCTCTTGTTGCAGAGCACAGGCTCCAGTCACGCAGGCTCAGTAGTTGTGGCTCACGGGCCCAGTTGCTCCGCGGCATGTGGGATCTTCCCAGACCAGGGCTCAAACCTGTGTCCCCTGCATTGGCAGGCAGATTCTCAACCACTGCGCCACCAGGGAAGCCCCGAGAAGTAGATTTTTGAGGCGCAGTAGGAATGGAGGAGAAGAAGTTTAAAAAGAAGCATCAGTTGTCTTAAATGTCCTTCTGTAATGACAAATGATGGGAAATGAGAAAATGTCATCAACCTTGAAAAGCAGATTGTTTTGGGGGAGCAAAGCGGACCGTGCTGTGTGGTTTGCCAAAGGTGGGAAGATAGAGGTTACGGATTACTTTTGATCACGTGAACCTGATGTAAAGATTGTATAAGATCTGGTCGAGATGGAGAAGAAGCTAGAATAATCATCAGACATGGAATCCCTGGTGTACTTCCTGTGAGTCAGCAGAGGGCGAAGATTTGAGGGGAAACTCAACTGACGTGACACCTCATGGTGACCACTGCATCCAGATGACCTGGAATATTTTAGGTGTGCAACAAACTTCAGTTGAATGAAAAACTAAATGAATTCGCAGCAAGAGGAATGGATAGGGAAGCTAGGAGCAGGGTCTTCTGAAAGTAGAAAAAACAGATTTAATTTAAAAATCACCTAATATATTTTCAAGCTGACAGCCTTGCATTTGTCAGTGCGGAAACTTAAAAAATATATTATTGTAAAAACAATAACAGAATATTACATAAAATTTAAATGGTATGTGTGTGGGAAAACTCCTGTAATTTCCATCATACTTATATAATTAAAGTAATTTCTGTATATTCCCTTCTAGTCCTTTATTCATATGCAGTCATATTTTTACATAATTGCAACCACAATATACAGACAATTTGCATCATGCTTTTTAATTTAGTTCAAGGGAAGTTTAGCTACAATTATTTGAAAGAAAAAAATGTAAAAAATATTGGGTATAAATATTCAGTTACCAACATAAGAAAGTTTCATTCGTCAGTTCTTACATATGGAAAGGAAAAGCAATAGAAATGGGATAAAGTGATTCAACTGCACTTTCCAGTTCTTAATGGAAAAAAAAATCTTTCAAATTTATGGAACTGAATAAAATACTATAGCTAAAGGCACTGGTAACTTTTATAATATTTTGCTAAGCATTGCTTCATGCTAAATCTTGATGCTTTCTGTTAAATTGCTGTTAATGCCTTCCTGTAAATATATGCTTTGTAATAGAACATTATTATTATTATTAATTTATATTAATAAGATGACACCATGTTAACATTCTTTACCTTTGAAAAACCCCATTTGATCTTTGCATGAAAGGCACAACACAAATCAGAGGAATACAATGCACGAAAAATGATAGTGACATAACCTGGTTTCAGCAATCCTATGGATTTCAGGCTAAAATCACCCTGCAAAGGAAGCACTGTTGATGTGATGTCTAAAAATCATGGACATTTCTACTCTGAATACATTTTGCCTGTGATTCATGAGTCTTGTGAAGTTTATAACTTTTTTTTTCCTGAGGCACCCCTTCACAAGTCCTATAATTTCCATAATACTCCTAAATTTTAAAAGCTCTGGATCTGCACCTACAGGCAGCTGCAGAAGATGCAAAAGAAGACAGACCAGCTCTCTCCTCTCCAGTCAGGATTTTCTATTAACATGTCTGCAACCTCCGCCCCACTCTCCCGCAAATTGGCAGTTGAAGGTAGCCCAAATAAAGAGAAAGAGGGGATTCATTAGTTGATTAACTTAAAATTTATTTTTGAGTTGAAAAAGCAAGCTTTAAAACTATTAAACTATTTTTAAGTAATTTTGAATAGTTCTTAAGTAGCTGTAACATTGACTCTTGAAGTAAAAAGATGGCAGAAAGTCCTGTGGCCAGATGCAAGAAAGTAAGCTTGCACTTTTGATTAAAGAATACATGGCTCCTTCCCCTAAATAAATAAGGTTCCATGTGTACACGTCCTCAGAGTACAGCTTAGTCAGCCAGCCACAAAACATAATTGGCCAGAGGGGGAGGACTTCAAGAAATTTTAACAATTCATTTCTAGGTAGCCAAAATTCAGTCATTGTCCCAAGGCAGGTGTCCCTAAGCACATTTATGTGTTTACAAGTTTTCTTTAATCCTGCAAAGGGAGGTTGTAAATTGGGAATGGTACAAGATTTGATTACAAAAATGACCAGTGAAAGATCTTTGTGAACCTTAGCGGCCTGAGTTCCAGAGGTAGAGATTATGTAATCCATAGTTTAATAAAGGGATGTTAATTACATTAACCACAGCCAACATTCAAATATCTATCATGTGTATCAGTCACCGTCCTAACCACTTTGCAGATAGTAGTTTATTTAGTGCCCACAGACAATCCTACGAGATTGGTTCTATTATTACTATTCGCATTTTGTAAATGAGAAACAAAGAGATCACGCAGTTAGCAAAAGAGTTAATATTTGAACCCAAGGAGCCTGATTCTGTTTATAACCACTGAGCAATATACCTCAACTATCACAAGGATTAAAATATAAAATAACAGAAGACGAAAGTTAATTTTAAAATGGTTCTACTTCATGTCATAGTCGAGTAGTTCTTATCAAATTCTTCCTTAGAAAACAACTACAAATTGGGAAGTGACCAAAACTAGGCTGAAATTGAAGGGCACTCTACACTAGGAAGAGGGAATGCCATTGAGTTTCCCCAATTTCACAACATCTGGCCTCAGGGTAAGCCCCAGCCTTCCACGTGAGGCTGGCCTAAACTGAGATGAACACATTCAATCTTACTGTCTTGAAGAGCCCAAGAACAAAGCTTACAGGACTCACAATATCTGGAAAGTGAAGGGTGGGAGGAACGTTGGAAAGAGAAAAATCACAGATGTGGTGCTCAGAATTCTGCATGTGAACTTCTAAACCTTGGGCTACCCATGCATGGGGCAGATTTCAAGCAGTGCAGCCAAAGCAAATAGCATATTTCAGCTTCTACCTACCACGCAGTCCAAAGTTCCCATTCAGCTGAGTGAAACAACCAACACTTTCTGGAGGAATATGGCAGAATCCAGAATCTCCACAATATAGCATTCAAAATCTTCAGCAGATAATCCAGAATTACTTGATCTACAAAGAAACAGTAACACATGATCAAAACTCAGAAGAAAAGGTTATCAATGAAGCCCAACTCGGCGATGAGACAGATACTGAATTTGTCAGAGAAGGATTTTTAATTCAATTATTGTAATTATTGAAAATATGCTTGCAACCAACATAACAGATACGAACTCTCAGAAAAGAAGGCAAATGATAAAAAAAAAAAGGTGAAATGACAGTCCTAGCACTGTAAAACACAAAATATGAAATTTTTAAAATTTAGCAAATGTGATTCAGAGGAGATTTAAGAAGAGAGAAAGAAGGCTACTGAAACTGAGGATGGATTCATAGAAATGACTAAACTGAAGAACAGGTAGAAAACAAACAGGAAAAAAAGGGAGCAGTGCCTTAAGGCCTGGGCAAGAATTCCAAAGTGTCTTACATAAGTGTGACTAGGATCCCAGAATGAAAAGATAGAGAAAATAGGTCAGAAACAAAGATTTGAATAAGAATTTCCAAAATTTTTCCAAATTTGTTAAAAAACATAACTTTATAGATTTAGGAGGCTCAGCAAAATAAAGAGAAAACATTGAAAGCAGGCAGAAAAAGACACCACATGGCATGTAGGAAAACAATCATATGAATGATAATTAAGGGTAAATGTAAAAAAGCACTAAACTAAATTTTGGTCTATAGATCTATAATCCATCTCAGTGATCTTGAGCATGACATTTAGTCTCTCTAAGCATCAGTTTCCTTGCCTGTAAAATGAGGCATTTTAAAAAATAAGTCTAAGTCCTGTCTAATAACTGATAAGTCCCAATAACTTTTCACGAATGTTTTAGCTTTCAAGAGTTGGAGGAAAAAACAAGTGAACGTCATTATAATATCCCTACCTTTCTCATCTTACAGCTGAAGATATGTTAAATTATTAGAAAAAAACATTAATTGCTGTTGCCTTTTACTCATTCTTCATAACTCAGAGAAAATTGAATTTTGGTATCAATTATCTTTTCATTATATAATTTCTTTATATCTTGAAAAGTTTTAATCTCAAATCTATGGGCAATTTAATAGCATCAGTCTATGACTTGAATATATAGGAAGAATAAATTTATCAAGCTTTCCAACCTCTACTTCTGGAAATTGGGTGAAAATGCAAATCTTCAAAATATATATGAGGACTTCCCTGGTGGTCCGGTGGCTGAGACTTCGCCTTCCAATGCAGGGGGCGTGGGTTCGATCCCTAGCCGGGGAGCTAAGATCCCACATGCCTTGGGGCCAAAAAACCAAAACATAAAACAGAAGCAATATTATAACAAATTCAGTAAGAGACTTAAAAGAAAATATATATATATATATAAATGAAATTAAATGCCTCCTGTTCTTAACTTCCTCATCAGGAAGATAATTCTTTCACAGTGGTGTAAGGATCAACATGTGAAATATGGTTAAATTCTAAGCTATAAAGCACATACGTTAATATTTATTTAGCATCATTATAGAAGTAATGTGTTTATTGTGAAATATTAAGAACACATAGAAGAGAAAATAAAAATAACTTTAATTTTTGCAAACTGTGGCGATATTTTGGTGTATCCCTCATTAAAATTTTTCTTAGTTCACCAGTACATAATCTTTTCTTGTTTTAGATAAAAGTAGCAGAATGTGTATGTGAATTTATGAATATTGATGACCTTTGGATCATGGAAGAGTGTTGATTTAGTTTTAGATTCTGCTTTCTTTTTAAATGTTCATACCCAAAGTCAAATTTGTCCAGTACAATAATCACTTCCTCTAATTTCCAAAGCATGTTTACTACAATCAATGCTTGACCTCTTCTCTTGCTTCTTAGGACAGATTTGAAGGATTCATCACTTAAGGAATCCTGTAAAGATAAATATTGGATTTGGAATTTAAAATAGGACACAGGGTCATAAACAAATCTCCTGTCTTCTGACGACAGTAATATCTTGCCTGCAGTCATTAAGCAAATCACTTTAAACGCAGAGTTTTCCAGGAGGGTTGGAGAAAACACGGTGTCAGTGTCCTTCTGGGACAAAGTGCATTTTACAGCCCCAGGAGCAGGTGAGTTTTTGACATTCGTTCCAATTGTGACTGTGTGAAGGCGGAACCTATTGGCTTTCCACCTGCGGGCAGGCTGTAAGAGACCTCCATGCTATTGGCTTTTTGCTTCCATTAGGTGACTTCCAAGGGGGAAAAAAAATCATGGATTTCCAAGAAAAAAGAAAAAACCCTTAAAAATATAGCAGGAAGAATAAGTGAACTATGGGGACAAACTTTAACTGGGCAATGAAACACTTAGGCTGTTTCTATGTGAGTCCTGAGCACAATAGGAATTAACGTTACCAGACAGAAAAAATACATTTTAAAATTTTACACCCTCAGATGCTATGAAAACCCCGGATCGTGTGATACTGAGACTCTTACCTGCAGTGGTGCCTGAGGGTCTGGTGTATGATGCACCTGATGTGTCTTGCAGGGAGATTCTACAAGCTCCAAGGAGGACAGCAGATGCGTGGAGGTTTGCATTGAAGCCCATTCCTTTCGCGGGAGGAGAAAATTGGTTATTAGGAAGGAAGTGAGGTTCTTCCTACAGGGCTCCAGGCAGCGGCTGTTCCTACAAGCCCACATGGTGCATTGAGGGTCTGGTGTTCAAAGGGAAATGCCCTCAAGGCAAGGTACATGGAAATCTACACTCCAGGGTCTCTCCTAGGTTACTTAGTGGAGGAGAGTTCTCCTGCAATACTGCAGGGATCATTTTTCTTGTTTGTTTTTTCTTATGTTTCTTTACTACCTATCAGTTTTACTATTTTCAGGGAACTCAGTCTCAACACTATGGCCTAGCTTTTAAGTCACCAAAACTTCAGTGAGAAGTGGTTTGAGCATCAGAAGAAAATAATACAGAGCAGTTTTTAGGGGGAAAAAAATTACATACGCATAGATGCTTTGTTTTGTTTTATCTATCTATCTATCCATGCGTCTATTTATTTATTCTTGCTTTTTCGAAGTGGTCCTAAACTTTTTCCTCTTGATGCAGAGTTGGCATCAAGTCATACTAAAGTGATATTTCTGTTGGACAGTGTGTGATGGCCTAGGTCATGTCTTGCTTTTTCATTAATAAGGATGATTAGGCATCTGGTTTCTTAAAATTGAAACCCCCCAAAATACAGAATGTAAAATTGTAACATTATTAACAAAATCCTGACAAAGCATAACCAGTATTAATCACAGGTGAGCAATGCTTTTTAGTCGTTTGAAATCTAGAAGATACGATATGCCAACATATGTTGGTATACCAACATATTTCATATATGTATATGTACACATATATATGCATACACAGATATGTATATATATATATATATATACACACACATAGATATATAGACAGACAGACATTAAACGTTAAGCCTGATGTCACCATCTAGGCAGGGTCTTCAAGTCTGCTCTAAATTACAATCAACCGAGGGAAGAGTAAACAAAATACCCAGACAAATGCCCACTTCCAAAGACTTGTGGATTAGTTGGTCCCCTGGGGCTCAGCCATCAGAATTTTCAAAGCCGCCAGGTGAGACTTACGACGGGGCTGTGAGACGCAGCACCCCTGACAGCTCATTTTCTCCTTGAATGACCTTGTTGCTTCCTCCTTCTCTTGTCTCCTCCCTCCCCACCTCCCCCCCCCCCTTGTCTGGCCCTGTTTTTATTTACTTATGTATCTATTTATATAGGCCTTTTCTTTTCTTTCTTTTAAAAAATGTATTTAATTTACATTTTTGTCATTGGGCCCCGTAGGGTGAGGGCAGCTGGGGAGCTGGAGGGATCGTGATGTCAGACCCGGACCGTCTCTGCTTTTATCAGACCCTTTGCCGTTTGATTTATCTTGTCAGTTCAAAGATTTTGCAAGAATAATGTTTACACCTCGATCTAGAAGGTTGTGAGTTTAACTTTTTTGATTACCACAGGGAGAGCAGTCATCTCTCATCAGGAGCTGTGGGGATGAAATGCCACATTTTTCCTGAAACAGGTGTGTGGTGACTCTTGGGGTCCAGACAGACCGACTGCAGACCATCACTCTCCCACCATGGGAGCTGTGACACCAAGTCCCCAGAACCACACGGGGTGAGAGCATCTTGGGGCGGGTTGTGTCTAATTGGAGGGAGGTTTGGGAACCCCAAACCCGCGTGGTTAAACAGCTTATTCCTCAGATGGTCACGACACTGGCTGAGAAGAGGAACAATTCCCAGTGTTATCACAGCCACGAAACTGCCTAACTGTCTGCCTGCAGGACTATATTTATTTAAAAAATTATCCAAAATAGGCCTCATTTACTTCAAAAGATCTACACATTCAATTCCCTCAGCCTTGAATATTAGTTGTATATTGTCTCAGAAATGGCTGGAAGAAGCCCACATATTGTTGATAGGATTTAAAGCATAGGGGCAAGTTTATTTCTCCTTGTTTAAAGATATCTGTAAAATATACAGATGTTTTCTGATAAGGGAGTTGGACTCAAAATTTTTCAATTTCTCCCTTCAGAGCTCTTACCAGCCTCTTATCTTCCTGCTAAATAATGGAATCTATTCTCCTGATCAGCGTGGTTATAATTTGTACATAATGATTTATGTGCGTGTGTGTGTGTAAAAATGCTGACCAACTGCTAGTGTCAGAGAATGGTGTTGTCAGAAGGTTGGAAACCCTTGGTCTCAAATCTGGCAAGAGTGGCTTTTTCTTTCCCAGTACCTTGAGGGTATCGTGTGTTTAAATAGTCAGCAAAGGGCTGGTTTCTTGTGAAGAGAGGGTTCTTATTCAGCCTGTGTAATATATTCTTGGAGATGTCACATCCTGAAATGATACCTGCTCCCAGAAAGTTTTCTTTGGACTTAAAGAGACTAATCTTCAAGCCACTGACCTTCCAATGTATTCAAAGAAGGAAAACAATGCAACAAAATATATGAATGGAGTATGTTTACATAATACACGTGCTGGAAACATCAAAGTAGTATTTGTAGGATCAAAATTTAAATATTTTCCTATTAAGTTTGCCATTCTCTCAAGAATTCATGTCCTTAAACTGAACGAGAGAATAATTTGCACTTGAAAAAGAGGGCTGAATTTTTCCATTTTTCTTTCCAAATCTGCTCTGTCCTATTCTAACGTGCTCTGTGACTCTGGACCACACCAGACCGGCTCCTTGGCCCTCTGTCCTGGAGTTGACTTTAGGTGTATGGAAGCACCAACAGGGGTAGAAGACCAGGGGATGGGAGGAGAGAATGGTCAAGGAATTGAGTCCCTTTTCCTCAGTGCGGGGTTGTGGGTTGGCTGAATCCCTCTCAGAAGCCTGCGACCCCTGTCAGGCAGCCTCTCTTATAGCTACAATCTCTGCAGGTTCCAGGACCTTCTCCCTCCCGTGTACCTGCATGACTAGGGGTAGTAACAGATTGGATGTTTCCCCATCTTGTGGTTTGGTTTCCTTTAGCCAAGATACCTTTACATTGTTCCTTTACCAAACCCTCTTCCATACCACCCCTCCCTTTGTGTGTGTTTTTTTTTTTTTTTTTTGGTTGTACCACGCAGCATGTGAGATCTTAGTTCTGTGACCAGGGATGGAAGCCGTGCCCCCTGCAGTGGAAACGCAGAGTCTTAACCACTGGACTGCCAGGGAAGTCCCTGCCCCTCCTTTTGGAGTGGGCACCCACATGATTGGAGATCGATGGCTAAAAACATTTTTCAATCAGTAATGCATCAACAATGACTTTCTGAGCACCTTTTACATACCTGGCATTGGAGGTTAATGAGGAAGGTATTAAAGAAGAGTCCTTGCCAACCAATAATATTTAACTTTGTTAAGCAGTGTGATATTTGCTACTCGCAGAATAAGCTGGATTAGCGGGTGCTTGTGCTTTAATGCTGGATTCTGGGAGCTGGCCCAACGTGGACCAGGATCGCTATGGATTGAAGGTTTGTGACTTTCTAAAATTTCGTATGTTGCAACCACTCTGAGTCCCCAGTCATGGAAGTGGGGCCACTGGGAAGTGATAAGGACATGAGGGCAAAACACTCATGGATGGGATTAGTGTCCTTATAAAAGAGACCCCAGAGAGCACCTTTGCCCTTTCCGCCACGTGAAGACACAGCGAGAAGACCGCGGTTTAGGAACCAGAAAGCAGGTTGGCACTAGACACTGAATCTGCCGGCACCTTGACCTTGGATTTCCAGCTTCCAGAATTTCGAGAAATAAGTTTTGTTGTTCAAGCTGCCAAGTACAGGCTACTTTGTTATTAGAGCCTGAATGACTAAGACAGTGACGTTGCCAGCTCAGCGGAGGTGACAAGAGTTATGTCTTATTCAAGACTCAAGGTAATAGAGAGATGTTGTTAGAAAATTAAAGATAAAATCCAGTCTATTTATTATTAAAACGCTGGAGCAAGTATTAATCCTTGTTTACTTTTACATGCTAATTTTAAAGGATAAAACATGCCTTCATAAGTAATGGGTCTAAACGCTCATCACAGAGAAGAAATGGTGTTTTGAACTCACTTTTCACGCTGTTGTAACTGCCTCATTAGCAGCTTAGTACCTATTTAGGATTAGTGAGAAATATTCTCTCTCTCCTTTTTTTTCTTTTTCTTTTTTTATGTTGTTTGCAAGTAGACAAAAATGTCTTCCCCAATGCTAGCATTTACTCATATTCATTCTGTTCAGTTGGAAGAAAACATTTTTTTCTTCTGTATATTTTTAATCTATATCGATCAGGACTCTTTGAGCTGCACATTATGAAACTGAACTCTTTCTAGCTTAGGCAGACCAGAGAATGGCTGGTTCTTATAAAGGAAAACTCTAGGGTTCCCTTTGACTTCAGGCAGAGGGAAAATCTGGAGCTCAGGTCACTTCATCCTGGTCTCTCTATTTGGATTTTTTGTGTGTTGTTTTCATTCTTTTCTGCAGATGACGAGCAAAGCCAGCTCCGCCCTGCATTTTTCCTATGACATATGATGCTGGGGGATGAAAGTATCTCTTCTGATTCCTGTGTCAGAGATGATCTGGGAGGACCCTCATTGTCTTCTTGGGCCCTGTGTCCAGCCCATCCCAACCTCTGTGTCCAGGTCAACAGATGTCTCTGATTATCCAGGCTTGGGTCCCACAGACACTGCCAGGGAGAAGGAAAGAGGGAAATGAGAAGAATTGGTAGAGGGTGGGGGACAGGAAAGGTTAGCTGTAGTTGGACCAGAACTGGCAAGGGTGATTCCAAGAAAACTCCACTCACGTGGCAGCCTTTGGGTCAATGGTGCTGCCATAGGTGTAGGAGGTGGAGCCCAAGCTGTGAGATATTCTCATGGCAGCAGCTGACGTGACAGCCTAACAAATCTGAGTCTAAATGCCCACACAGATGAACCCAAAGGCTCGCAGGAGAACAAATGAAACAAACTCTTCAGTTTACACTCATAAACCCTCAGTGGGGCAGTTGGGTAAGAAGATCGTATGGCCTAGCCCACCCTCTCTGCTGTAGGAAGAACTTTTTCATTAATATCAAGACCTGGGTGTTGATCTTTGACAACCAGTCTGCAGCCTCTCTCTTTCTCTTTGGGAGGCTTTGATTAAGACCTTCTCAGTGCAAAAGAGAGGTGTTAATACCTTTTAGATCTCAAAAGGGAAGGGGCAGGTATCTTGGTGCTTTTACTTCCAGAGCCCTCTTTAGCCCATGAGCACATTGACCCAATTTCTTCCTTAACTGAAAGGAAAACATTGGGAGAGACAAACTTAATTGATCCACAAATACCAGTTATAGCAAACTCAAGAGTCAAATTACTCACTTGTCTCATATTTATTAACCTAAGAGATGCCTGTACATAACTGTTTATAGGAAAAAGAGGTAATAGCATATTTCAGAGCATCTTTCTATTGCCAACGTGCCACCAACAAGTTTACCATCCTATCTTTATAATAAAACCACTTAACAGCATTAATAGAAAAATATTAATTACCGTATGCTAGGCATTATGCCAAGGATTTGGAAATAAATCGGACCCAAAGAGGGAAGGTTCTTTCCTTTAAAGATGCTGTATTTTAGTGTAGGAAACGAGCAATAAGAAAATACAGCAATAAGTAATTAAAATAATTTCAGACTATGGGGAAGACCAGGATGATTATAAAAAGAATCCTGTGATAGAAAAACAAAAAACAAAAAACCACAAAAACCAGCCATGTAGGGAGGACTCCTTTAGAAAGAACAATTAGGAAAGGCATCTAAATGAAATGATTTTTATGTTGAGACCTGAGGTTTAGAAGGTGAGAGCCTTTGGAAAGAACAAGCAGAGAGAATTCCAGGGGGTGTGAACAGCAGTGTGGGCATAGAGTGAGGAAGGGGCTTGGTTTGTTTGTGGATCTAGAAGAATGAAGAAGAATGATGTGTCAATTGAACAAAGTGTGTGAGATGAAGAGTAGTACATGACTCACCAGACAATCCTGTGTTAACTGAATGGAAAACTTATTGTTAACATGTCCATACTAGCCAAAGAGATCTATAAGTTCAATGCAATTCTTATCAAAAATCTCAATAACATTTTTTAAAGAAATAGAAAGAAAATAATTCTAATATTCATGAGGAACAACAAAAGACTCCAAAAAGCTAAATCCATCTTAAGAAAGAAAACAAAGCTGGAGGCATCATATGCCCTGATTTCAAAATATATTATAAAGCTACAGAAATTGAAACAGTATGGTACAGACAGACATGTGAAACTGAAGAACAAGATAGAAAGTTTAGAAATAAATCCATGCATTGATCTTTGATAAGAGAGCCAAGACTACACATGGGGGAAAGTAGTCTCTTTAATAAATGGTGTTGGGAAAATTGGATATCTACGTGCAAAAGAATGAAATTAGGCTCTTATCTTATACCATATACATATATTAACTCAAACATAAGAAACTGTAAAACTCCTGGAAGAAAACCTGGACAAGTGGGACTCCATCAAATTAAAAAATCTTCTGCTTTTCTAGTTTGATGGAGCAAAGGAAACAGTCGATAGAGTGAAAAGGCAACCTACAGAATGGGAGAAAATATTTGCAACCACTATATCCAATAAAAGATTAATATCCAAAATATATAAGAAACTCCTACAACTCAATAGCAAACAAATCTAGTAAACCTATTAAAAAATGGGTCAAGGACTGGAATAGACATTTCTCCCAAGAAGACCTACAAATGGCCAAGATGTATATGAAAAGATGGTCAGTGTTATAGTCACCAGGGGAATGCAAATCAAAACCACAATGAGATGTCACCTTATACCTGTCAGGATGGCTACTATCAAAAAAGCAAGAGAAAACAAGCGTTAGCAAGAAAGTGGAGAAATTGGAACCCTTGTACATTGTTGGTGGGAATGCAGAATGGTACACTGCTATGGAAAACAGCATGGAGTATCCTCAAAAAATTAAAAACAGAACTACCATATGATTCAGTGATCCCGCTTCTGGGTATTTATCTGAAAGAATGGAAAGAAGGATCTTGAAGAGATAGTAGCACTCCCACGTTCATCACAGCACCAGTCATAACAGTCAGGATGTGGAAACAAATGAAATATCCATAGATGGATGAATGGATAAAGAAAATGTGGTATATACATACAGTGGAATATTTTTCATCCTCAAAAAAGAAGGAAATTCTGCAATATGTTATAAAGTGGATAAACCTGAAGAACATTATACCAAATGAAATAAGCCAGTAACAGAGGGAAAATAAGGCATGATTCCACTTAAGAGGTATTAAAAATAGGGCAAATTCTTAAAAGCAAAGAGTGGGATGGCTATTGTGGGAGTTTGCACAAGAGGGGGAAGTGGGGAATTGCCAGTCAAAGGGCATAAAGTTTTATTTAAATAAGATGAATAAGTTCAGGAGATCTTCTGTACAACAATGTCCCTACAGTTAACAAAATTGTACTGTACACTTAAAAAATTTTTTAGGAGAGTAGATTTCATGTTAAGCGTCCTTACCACAATAAAATAAAATTAAATTTGAAAAAATCATTCGAAGACAGACGAGGCAGCATAATATAGGCCGTTGTAAGGAGTTTGATTTTATTCTCTGAGTCGCTTTCCTGTTTCAGGCAACCAGACATTCTCAATTTAGAGAACTATCAGGTGTGAAACAAGTCCTTCCATGAGAGAAGGAAATCCATGAAAAACTGAAAATTCCCAGGGTTCTATGTGCCCCAAACTGAATCCATCTATCACCAGACCACCAGCCTCCACGTACTGCTTCCCCCCCCCCACTCCCATTTTCTATCCTGGTTCAGACTATTATTCAGGTTGATTGTATTATTGTCCTCAAGTGTTTTCTGGTCCTTTCCGTGACCCATCCCATGGATGTCATACTTGGCCATGTGCTTTGCTTCATCCAATAAAACAACAGAAGAACCAAAATGTGGTACTTCCAAGAGAGGGACTGAGAGCCCAGCGGCTTTACCATTGCTTCTTTCCCTCTGCTCCAAGAGTGGTACATCCCATGTAGGAATTGCTCCTTCACCTTCAGTCTCAGAATGAAGATGTATTGGAAGAAAGCTGGAGCTTTCCCAACAGCTGACATTGAACATGAAGGGGAAATCATCTTTTGCTGTTGTTAAGCCATGGAAACTTGTGGGTTATTTATTAGATGGTATAATGTAACGGAAACTGACAAATAAAGAATTGGTACCTAGAGGTCAGGTGTTACCATGACAGCAATGACCACCACAAAACACTAAAATGTGTGGCATTAGATGTTGACAGAGTGTTGAGCAATGAGGAAAATGTTATCAGATGTTGAACAATATTGCCCTGCTTTAGACAGTGGCAAAACTCAGGTAAACCTGTCTTCTCTACCTCCAGATGCATTGCTCAGTGGGGACCTCCCCACCCCTGACTGAAAATATGTGATTGGAAGCCAATCGTGAAAAAACCTCAGAAAAACCCATAGTGAGGAACATTCTATTAAAAGAAGTGGGAGGAGGGTGGGGCTGTGGTCTTAAAAATGGTCAATGTCATAAAAGACAAAGAGAAGCTGTGACAATGTTTCAGATGAAAGGAAGTGAAAAATATATGGAAGTAAACACAGTACCTGCCCTTAGCCTGGATGCTGCTGGAGAAAAACACTGTAAAGGGCGTTAATCGGTCAACTGACAAACTTGGAATAAGGGTTAATAAGGTTAATGTTTGTATCAGTGAGGAGATGACTGGAGAGTTAGGGCCTGGATTGATGGTAGTTTCTGTGCCTCAAAGAGCACTCAGGGATTAGAAAGATCACTGCCAAGTTTTCTGGTTGATCAAATCCTTGACTTTGTTTTATGGGCACAGGAAGTGAGTGTTGGAGTGGGAAGGGATGAAAGAAGAAACAGAAACTTCTAATTATTTTGAGGCCTGAGGAGGGATGAAGGTTTCCTCTTTTTCTAGCAATAGAGCCTGTATTGAACAAAATGTTTATTTTACAGCAGCTGTATCAGCTAAGGGAAATTGCTCAAAGACTCTTTTCATAGATTAACTAGCTGTCCTAGGATAACCTGGTGAGCATTATCTTCTTTTGCTTCATCATGTTTATTTCAGTGAATCTTGAAAGAAGCTATCTCAGAGGATTTCTATCTGTGTCTTACTTTTAACAGGACCTAAAACCATACAATTGCAGTTGTTATATTGAAATAGTTAATTCCTTTCTTTACCTACCTATCCAAATACTGCTTATATTTTGTTTAAATAAACTTGAATACTATATTGTTAGGAAATGACATTAGTGTCTACCACAGCTTATGCTAATCCTTTTCCTTCCCCTTCTCTCTCTTTTTTTTTTTGAGAATTATCTGCAATATTAATTAGGCTCATATTCACTCAATGAATATACAAATTCATATTTATATCACTGCTTTTGGGGGGCTACTATGTGAAAGAAACTTTGACAGTCATTTGAAATAGGTATACACACCTTATCATCAAGGAGCTTATGGATTCGTGAATAGAGACTTGAAGAAAGAGCAGATAATTAAATACATATAATTCCAGAGTGCTGAGAAGATGTACAAGGAAATAAAAATAATGATAGACCAGATGATTAATATGGAAGACAGGCAAAGAAGATCAAACCTAAGATTTTTTTTAAGGTATAAAAACCATTTTATTACATGAAATTTAAATAATGAGTGGATAGTGCTAAATATTTCTCAAAGAAAATATATTATTTTTGACGCAATTATGCTTAAAATGACTATAGTTATAAAAAGAGTCAAAACAATGCAAATAACATGTGCACTAGGTTAAAATGGCAGGATTAAAAAAGAGCTAAAAGTTCTACAGTGACAATTATCTTTAAACTATACATTTTTCAAGTGACTCTAGAATAAGGAAACACTTTATAAATTAGAAAATAACAAAGAAATATAAACAAAAGATTTTGGAACTTTAAAAAAACTGCTTACAGATGGTTTTAAGGACAATTTCTTTCAACCCATCAAGGAAATACATATACTATATTCAGAACTCTTCCAGAAAATGGAAATGAACGAAAATGCTTCACTGCTTTAGTAAACTAGCATAGCCGCAACACAATACTGTTTTGAAAAAATAACGTAAATCTAAGTCTACTTTACATATTGGTATAGATGAAAAATACTTTAAAATAACAGAAATTAATCATTTAAGAAGACTATTCTTAATTAAAAAGTACTGTTTCTGCCAGTAATATAAGATTGATGTAATATTAAAGTGAAACACAAAGTGGTAAACATAATTTTCATTTCTGACCGGAAAATCAATAGAGGCAGGAACTGTATTGCTCTTATTCACCATTGCAGGCCCAGTGTTATAGCAAAATAAGTGGCAACAAATATTTAATAAATAAATTAATTATCTAATTAAGCTCAGCTGTAAATGGGCCTTTGAGAGTATTCAAATCCATTCTTGATATATTTTGAAGATCACATCCTAGTATTATAAATACTATTGGGTTGGCCAAGTATTTAAGATGTTACAGAAAAACCAGAACGTACTTTTTAGCCAACCCAATACTTATATAAATCCAACAGTCAACCTCATATTTAAAGATGAAACCTTGGAGGTACAAAAATCAAGAATAAAATGTGGATGTTACTGTCACAATATCTTTTAACATCGGCATAGAGATATTGGTCAATATAATGAGAGTGAAAACACAAGTAATTTTTTTTGTAAGTTAAATTATTATCTAGAAAATCTACAAGTAAAATAAAACCCTATTAGACATAGTAGAAGATTAGCCTAATAGACATTCGAGTATGGATATAAAAAACTTTTCCATATGTTAGAGTCTGAAAATCCTACAGAACAAAATTGACCATATGCTGAGGATGTATGAGAAAACCGTATGTAGCTCTACAGATGGGTATAATTTGAGAATATAAAAAAGAGCCATAAAATAACATGTGAATTGGTGCTAAACATGGAGTTGTACAAAACCCTAAAATATCTGGCATTGGCTTACTACTGTATGGTGGGTGGTAAAGAAAATGATATGGCCTGTTGGAAAGACGATGAAGCATTATAAAATATTTGGGAGGCTTATCTTTAGATTACCTAAGATATTTGTGATCAAGGGGAAAAGACTGGAAAATAAACACTAATCGTGGGTTTTGGTTACTATTAGCAGTCTTTGGCAAGGTAACACGAGAAAGAGATGAGCTCTAGAAAGAACAGGCCAGTTTGCAAGAAGGATGAAAAAGGGAGAGAAAAATGCCAGAAATCTGGGGCCTTGCAATGTTGAAAAAACTGACTACTTATAAGCTCCAGATAGTAAGAGATACCATTGTAAGATGTGTCTTTGAAATATAAAGTCTCCTTATAATTCGGCTTTATGTTAAAGGTATGTGTCTAATCATGGGTAATGGTTTACGTAGATTCAACACACCTTCTGTTAAGTTCAGAGAGGAAAAAATGTAGGCAAGAATGCAGAGAAATGCTGTATGGAAAATGTATTGTCATGAAAAGAAGTGAGGGGCTCATTAACTTTGCCACATAGCATGTTATAACTATGATGTGAAGAAAAGGTCCAATATTCAAAGGAGTAGGACACTGGTGATTTAAACACTATTTAACATATTTTTCAGAATTCACATGCTAATGAGCCTCATGAATCTCCAAGAAGGGACTATGGGAGATAGTGTTTCTCAAAATCCGTGTACCTAAAATGTTCTATATCTCTGTTCCGTTCACAAAACAACCATCAACATCCCTAAGAATATTCTTTCATAGACCATAGTTTGGGAAACGTTAGAAGAAGCTAAGAAAGAAACCACTGATTAGATTAAAAATTGATATTTCAGCAAGTAGAAAGGTACTAAAAAGAGAATGTAAAAATAAATGAGGCAAGATCCACTTTCATATGACTGAGAAAGCTCTTGCCAAATCAACCCTTCCATAGACCACCACTATAAACTCTGAGCAAAATACAAACAGCTCTCTGAAGGCAAAGGAGAATTCTTTAAAATGTCAGTAAACAGTCATAAAAAAGGACAAAATAATGCCATTTGCAGCAACATGGATGGACCTGGAGATTGTCATACTGAGTGAAGTAAGTCAGACAGAGAAAGACAAATATATGATACCACTTATATGTGGAATCTAAAAAAGGCTACAAATGAACTTATCTACAAAAGAAATGGAGTTACAGATGTAGAAAATAAACTTATGGTTACTGCGGGGTAAGGAGGAGGCGAGGGATAAATTGGACAATTGGGATTGACATATACACACTACCAAAATAAAATAGATAACTAATAAGGACCTACTGTATAGCACAGGGAACCCTACTCAATACTCTAATGGTCTATATGGGAAAAGAATCTAAAAAAGAGTGGATATATGTATATGTATAACTGATTCACTTAGCTGTACACCTGAAACGAATACAACATTGTAAATCAACTATACCCTGATAAAAATTTTAAAAAATATGTGAGTAAGGTTACAGATGATCTGAAGGACATTATCAACCACTTTGACCGAGTTGACATTTATAATACCCTAACTCTCCACAACCTCAGAATACACATTTCTCCACACACATATGAGCATTCACCACAATAGCCATAAAATAAATGTCAAAAAAATTAAAAACTGTTGAAATCAGTCAGTCTGTTCTTTGACTACAGTGGACCTAAACTAGAGATCAGTTGCAATAAAATATCTAGAAAAACCTCAAATATCTGCAATTAAAGAAATTTAGAAAATATTTTAGACTGAATGACAATGAAAGTCCACTATCAAATTTTCACAAATGATAATCTAAAACCCTTCTGAATGATCCCCTGCTGCAGAAAACCTGGACATAACACTAAAGAACAGCATCTAAAGGTGTCGGGTGTGAGAAGCAAACAGACTTTTGGTTGGAAATTCACATTTGGAAGAGGAGAGATGGAGAACGAAATGATACAAGTGAACTCCTGTCTCCCCAGCTCTTGGCATGAAACTAAGTTCAACTGTCAGGGCTTGAATAGCAGCCCCAGAGGACACACTTGGAAAAACCCAGTCTTTCTTCCCTGGAGAACCAGAAAATGAAGTTGGCAAACTACGAACCCCGAAGAGAGTGGAGGACCCTCCAAAGAAAAGAGCCAATTAAGATGAGCAAGGGATTTCAACCGACATTTCTCAAAAGAAGATGTACAAATGGCCTTTAAGTACATCAAAAGATTCTTATCACTTATTATCAGAGAAATGCAAATTAAAGCTACAATGAAATACCATTATTCATCTATTAAAACAGCTAAAGTTAAAAGGCCCGACAACACCAAGTCTGGGTAAAGATATAGAGCAACTGGAACTCTCATGCATTGTTGGGGACAATGCAAAATGGTAAAACCACTTTGGAAAATGGAGTTATGATACTATGACATAATTCTAATTGGTCGGTATTTAGCCAACACAAGTAAAAATGTATATCCACAAAAAAGTGTATTTGTGAATGTTCATAGCAGCATTATTTATAGTAGCCCAAAACCCAAATGATTGGCAACTGATAAAAAGACAAATAAATTGTAGTATATCTATACTTTGGAATGCCATTCAGCAATGAACAGGAACAAAATAAATTCTGTATAAAACAACATGATGCATCTTAAAAATATAATAGTATGTGAAGTTTAAAAAGTCAATCACAATAAATCGTACCTACAGTATGATTCCACTTATATGAAATTCTAGAAACTGCAAAACTTCAGAGACAGAAAGCAGATCACTTGTCCCCCGGGGCTGTGATTGCAAAGAGTGGGGACTGAGTGCAAGGGGCCACGGGAAAACTTCAGAGTGGAGAACATTCTCTCTTGACTGTGGTAGTCCATTGCCTTGCTTGGGTGCAAAAAACCCCTCACCTTCCCTTGAACACAAGCTCCTGTGCCTTTTTGGATGCCTCTTCCTCAGTCTAAATTCTCTTCTCTACATGATGAAATCCCTCTCATCATCCAGGCTTAGCTCAGATGTGATTTCTGCTGTACCCACATCTGATCAATCAGAAGCTCCTTCCTTAGTTCTCCTTTCTGTAACTCCTTGTACCAAATCCTAATCACATTATATTTTAAATATCTGGGTTTTTAAATATCTTCTGTTTTTCAGTCTCTTTTAATAAATTGCTGGTCCTTAAGAAACTGGACTGTGCCTTATTTTTGAACCTTTGCAAGCATCCAGCTAAAATCCCCAACAAATAGAACATAATCAATACATTTATTTTATGTTGCAATTTCTGATTCCCTAAAGAACAATTTTTACTAGAGTCTTCTGGATTTTTAAATTTACCTTTCTTCTTAAGAAGATGCCAGTAAATCGTCCTTTGTAGCCTTCACTTTTACCATGTTTTTTTTTTTTTTTGCTAACGGACTCTTAAAGCCTTCTTTTGAAATGGGAATAAATAATTCTCATCCTTGGGAATAAGCATTATTTAATACCCTAAGAGAATCTTTTTGTTCGATAACCCCATATATTTTGCATAGAGAGTTGTAATTGAGAAACATGATTTGTCTGTATTATTTGACTTTATCTTAGTCTGTTTCCCACAGTAGGACATACTGCTTGAAATTACCATATATAATTTTGTATAGTATCATTACATTTCTTAACAAGCAATGCCTTGTCTCCATTTCCCTAAAACTTTCTTATAATATTCACATTTGCTTTATGTTAATCCTTTCTAGTCCTTCTCCAGCCTCTTCTTACCAGTACGCATACATGACTGAACAGCTACAATTCACTTTAGCCACTGTTGATATGGTGAAGTAATTACACACCACAATTTTGTTAACGTATCACGGTATCATGCTAGCTGCCTTAATAACGGCACTATTTCTAAGAAATAATCCGTAGGAGAGTTTCTTGTTAATGATAATTAGACTAGCAATGCATAGGAGTGGTATATTTTATAAAACCTTCATAGGTTAAGGAAGACTTAGCAACTCCTTTGAGATTAAAAGGTGATTTAGACATGGCGAGAGCAGTCAGAAACTTTCTGACTAATCCTCGTTAGTGAACCATTGTTAAGAGGAGAGTCTTTTCCCCATTTTTCAGTTATCCTCTTAGAAAATCTACTGCCTATTTTATAGATGAAGTAATGGAGGTTAGTAGAAATTGCCTGATGGAAATAACTTTCTCTTAGCCAAAAATTAAATGGTAGAGCTAGATTTGAATTCCCGTCTGTCTGATATCAAACTTAATGGTTTCTCTGAGATACCAGGCTGCATCTCTGCAACAATCTTTACAAAAATATATATATTTATTACAAACCTTTCCAAACACACACAAAAGCACAGAGAAGAGTATAACAAACAGCGTGAACATCAATCAGATTATACATTTTATCAAAGTTCTGCCTCATTTTCCTCATTTATTTCTTGGTCTCTCTTCCTTTTTCTTTTCTTTTGTTGTGGTATTTTGAAACAAATCTTAGATGTCACGTCTTTTCACTCATATATTTTCCCATGCATTTTTAAAAATAAAACTTTTCTTTATGACAATGCCTTTATGGGCTTCCCTGGTGGTGCAGTGGTTAAGAATCTGCCTGACAATGCAGGGGACACGGGTTCGAGCCCTGGTCCGGGAAGATCCCACCTGCCACAGAGCAAGTAAGCTCGTGCGCCACAACTACTGAACCTGTGCTCTACAGCCCGCAAGCCACAACTACTGAGCCCGCATGCCACAACTACTGAAGCCCACGCGCCTAGAGCCCGTGCTCCGCAACAAGAGAAACCACCGCAATGAGAAGCCCGCGCAACGCAATGAAGAGTAGCCCCCGCTCGACGCAACTAGAGAAATCCTGCACGCAGCAGCGAAGACCCCACACAGCCAAAAATAGATAAAAAATAAATAAATAAATAAAACAATGCCTTTATTATACCGAACAAAGTTAACAATGATGCTGTGGTATGAGATATCTCAAAAATATCTACAAAAGTTGTTTTGTTCAAGTCAGTATCCGAAGAGTCCACACATCATATTTACTTGTCTTAACACCAAAGAGTTTTAAAATCTAGAGCAGCGCCATCTCCCACCCCCTCCTGCCCTTCATTCTCTTTATACATGTGAACATTCCTATCAGCTCTAAAGCCTTGATTAGATTCAGGTTCAGGTTCAAAACATTTTTTTCTTCCAAAAATCCATCATAAGCAGTTGCACAGTTGTCCCATTTTTAGAGATACTGAGGCGGATCATTTTCAGGTGCTGAAACCCTGATGTTTTCGTTGTCAAATTTCTCATCCATCTTTCATCCCACTGAGGATCTCTTCACAACTGAATTGATTCATTAGGTGTTGCAAAATGGTGATTTTCTGATTTTGCCATTCCTTACACATTTATTGGCCACCTTTCTTCTGTAAAGAAGAAATTCATCATATCAAATAGCCTTATGTGACTTAGAGTGTACATGAGAAAGTCAGAATAAATGCTTAACTTTTCCCTTTCATTGACAATTTTCAATTTTCAGTGCACAGAGTTGGTGCCCTAGATATTTCATATCTACCCCCACCACCCTCTCTCATATCATTGTGAAGTTATAGGTTTTTACATATTCAATATATTTAAATAAATTATTCTTTTTGATGCTAAAGTTGATCCATCTTTGGCTCTTGGATGATGAGAGATCTTTATGTTGCCTTCTTTGTCCTTCAGGTTCAACTCATCTGTCTTTGATCACACTCTTGTTTTCTGGCACAAGACATTTCTAAGCTCATCATGTTTATTTCCTGCTTTACATCTGGAATTAGCCATTACTCTAAGAAATCCTAATTCATTTTAGTGGAGAATGGCATTTGGAAAACACAATCTGGGCACTAGGGCTGCTCATTGCTATCGAGTTATCATTGGTTATGGGCATTTTTAGGGGACAGAGCTAGTACATACATATTTAAAATAAAACAGTAATTTATATGGATATTTCTAGTGTCCAGAAGTTTACCTGACTTCTTTGATTTTATACTTCTATGTTTTTAACTTACACTAAAAATATTTTTTTTAACAACGTTAATATAATTTTTTATTTGTGTCATCTGGAAATATATATACATATAAAATGGTTCTAAAAAATAACATAAATATTACTACTAACAAATAGACTACTGAATATTTTAAGATATGTTTACAGTTTTTATGTGTTCTTAGAATATCTTCCTCTGTGTACATCTGTGGATGTTCAGTTCACATACCGTGTTCCAGAGTCACTTGAAACAAGTGTTCACAGATAAACTGTATAATATGATATATTCAGAGAAGTCTGTCTTCCTTTGCTAGCTCCTGTAACCTACACCCTCCTTCACAGTAGGTTACTATTTTTATTAGGTGACCATTTTATTGCTCTGTTCACCTATTCATTAACGAATGCCAAATTACTATTCTTTTTTTTTAGGATTTTTCTGTCTATTCCTGCTGGTTTAATCTCCCATATAAATGCTATATTCTACCTCTGTAACTAAAAAGAAAAGAAAAAAAAAAAAAAGGAAAAAAAGCTGTTATTTTTGTTGGGAATCATAATAAAGTTATATTAACTCAGCAAAATTGAGATCTTTAGGATTAGTCTTCCTATGCCATATTTTTATACTTATTCAAGTCCACATTTGTGCCTTTCAGAAATATTTTAATGTTCTCTGCATATAAATTTTGTACCTGTATTTTAAAGTATATGCTTAGGAATTTTATCCTTTTGTGTTATTAAGTGAATTTCCTTCTGTTATATCTTCTATTTGATATTTTATAGGTATGATAAATATTTCAGTATCTTCATTTTTACATATAGCTTAAATTCTCTTATTTTTTTTTGTAATGGGTTTCCATTTCATTCCTTGATTTTTATAATAGACAATCATATCATCTGTGAATAGAGATAACAGTACCTCTTCCTTTACAGATTTTATGCTTTTAATTACTACTCTTATCTAAATCCTCCATGGTTCTGTTAAAGAGTAAACAGTGGACAATTTTGTCTTGCTCAAGACTTCATAGAGAGGGCTTTAAACACCAGTGAGATATTACCTCACACTTGTTAGAACAGCTGTCATTAAGGTCTACAAATAACAAATATTGGTGAAGATGTGGTAAAAAGAGAACACTTGTGTACTGTTGGTGGGAAGGCAAATCGGAGCAGTCACTATGGAAATGAGTAAGGAGGTTCCTCAAAAAATTAAAAATAGAACCACCATATAATCCAGCATTTCGACTCCTGAGTATACACCCAGAAAAAAAAAACAAACACTAATTTGAAAAGAAAAGATACATGCACCCCAATGTTCATAACAGCACTGTCTACAATAGCCAAGACATGGAAGCAACCCAAGTGTCCATCAGCAGAAGAATGGATAAAGAAGATATATATATATATATATATATATATATATATATATATATATATATAATAGAATATTAGTCAGCTATAAAAAAGAATGAAATTCTGTCTTTTGCAGCAACATGGATAGACCCAGAGAATATTATGTTTAGTGAAATAAGTCAGACAGAGAAAAACAAATACTGTATGATATCACTTATATGTGGAATCTAAAAATAAAACAAATTAATGTATATAGCAAAACAGAATCAGACTCAGAGATATAGAAAACAAACCGGTGGTTACCAGTGGGGAGAGGAAAGGGGGGAGGGGCAAGATAGGGGTATTGGATTAAGAGATACAAACTACTATGTATAAAATAGATAAGCAACAAGGACATACTGTACAGTACTGGGAATTACAGCCATTATTTTATAATAACTTTTAATGGAGTATAATGTATAAAAATACTGAATCACTATGCTGTACACCTGAAACTAATACAGTATTATAAATCAACTTTACTTCAATAAAAAATTTTCTAAAAGGCAGAAAATTTTTAAAAATAACAATGCCTTTAATTAACAATTCCCAATTGAGATGTTTTAGGAACTGTTCAGGAAATATTCAGTTATTTCTATTTTATTGAGTTTTTAAAAAACGTAAGGATGATTTTTGTTTTTAAGCAAATTGGTCCTCATTTTTTGCATTTTCCCTCTGTGTGTGTGGAGGAGGCTTCTCCTCCAGTCTGGGCAGTAAACCAGAACCTTGGGAAGGTGTGTGTGCTTCACATTTCTTCTTTGAGTTGGCTTTGGGAAAGAGTATTTTTGGGTTGATTTGCAAAATACAATCACTCTTAAGTTCTTAATGTTAATTTTAGAGCACCTCCTGGTTCTCAGAAGCCATTCTTCTTGGATATGGATACACTTTTTAATGAAAATACTAAACAGCCTTACAAACCGTGTGTGTGTGTGCACACACGCTCATGTGTATGTGTATTTACGTTTATATATTACAAAATACTCTTTCTAAATGATTAGTGCTTTGTTAGGGAGATAATTTCTGAGAGCACCTTCCAAAATATAATTATTGTAAAAAATTATATGCTTATATAGAAAATTCAGATTAAGTGGGTGGTTCTTAAACATAGATTCTTCGGCAAGTTTCACAGTAAGGTCACTGACTTTATTAGACAGCTAAGTTTACTTTTACAATATAGTATTATCTAGTTATTCCGTGGAATAACTGGTTATTCCACGGAATAACTAGACATTCCGTGGAATAACTAGACAATACAAATGGCAAACAGAAAGAAATTAAAATGATTAGATACAAGACAAATTTTTTTGAAAAAGTGTTCGAGTTGCATAGTCTCTGAAATCTGCCAAGAAATTATTAGAACTTTCATTGTCATGAAGCTTAATTTGAAGGAGGTATATTTTCTTTTCTTAAAAAAATAGCTTTTGTTTTTCGTGGCAGAAAATCCTGGTTTGTTGGGAAGGTTTTGAAGGAGCCTTTAGAAGAGGATGACAAAATAAAAGCCTTTTCAGTGGCCTGTGGGAAGGCAGGGCCTGTCCTGAGATGGAATTTGGAACACAATAGTTCCCTGGACAAACTGTCACTCAGTTTTCAAGGTGGAATTTAAATAACCCCATTGTTTTCAAAGAACTCCTACTTTGACCAGCTATTCCGCAGAATTAGAACTGCATTGATCCCCTTCCAAAGCATTTACTTTCAAGATTCCTTCTTGAGTATTATGTTGTCCTATTTGAGACTTGTCCTCATCAAAATAATGGATCCTATAAATAAGAATTCTGCGTCAAGGAATTTAATTTGACTTTCCAGAGGCCAAACTCCGAAAGTGAAGTCCTGCAACATGTGAATATAACATGTAATTTCAAAAAAGAAATAAGACTTCTCGACAGGGAAAAAGAGAGAAATCCTCCTCATTTAAGTAAAGGATTAGCTTTTAGAAGTTAGTTACTGTGATCCCAAGAAGAGAATGATTTTATGTGTTTTTCCTAGTATTTCAGAGATACTGAATAGTTAAAAATGAAAGGCGAATCAAAGTCAATATTCAGTTAGCTAAGATCTTTAGGACAAAATAGTTGAATCCAAATAGCTGATAATTTTGAACATTTAAAGAGGGCTCTAGAAATGGTGCAGAGGTGGGGAGAGGAAGTGGCAGGAGAAAAAAAGAGAACTTTCCTTTATGGAGTGCTTGTTATGTACCTTTTGTGCATATGTTTTTATGTCATTTAATTTAATCTTCAAAACAACACTGTGAAATGTGTACTATTGTTATACCTATTTTATGGGTGGAAAATGTGTCTCTAAAGACTAAATAACTTGTCCAATTCACACCATTAGTAAGCATAGTAGGCAGAATAGTCAATAGTATGATGATAATAGGGTGACAAGAGAGGATTTTATACCTGCAGGCCATATTCCTCTCTGGAAGTTCACAGCATCAAAAGCTACAGGGATCCTATAAATTTCAGTTTCAGATGTTTATTTTAAACCGATATTTGCAATAGTCATCTTACAGGAAAATTCGTTTTCACAATATAATATCCTGCATGGTATTTATTTATCATGTTGACATGATATCGATATAAACAGGTAATAGGTCACTTTTGGCCTCGGGGCCACAGTTTGCTGACCCTGGTGTAAAGATGTACAATATGTTCTGGGGTCACACAACAACCCATCTTTTGTGTGGTTTTTAAAAAGTAAATTTTCAGATATCTCAAAAGACAGCTCACTTAGCTCCTTTTTCTTAAGCTTAAAAATAATCTTGATGTGAAAAATGATTTGGTAAACCCGCCTATCTGCACTCACCTGAATGACTAGAAACAATCTGAATGGCTGGGGACTGGGGGTTTCAAATGAGCCTGCATTAAGAAATATCACAGAGCAGTGGCTTTGCAGAAATAAGTTATATAGAAATGCAAGCTTGGTTTTGGATATACATTTACAGACCGTGAAATGCACCGATCTTAAGTGTATAGTTCCAAAATCTCCATCCCCCCAAAAACTTCCCTCAGGCCTCTTCCCAGTCAATCCTCTCCACCAGCAGAGACAACCATTGTTTTGAATCTTTCCCCATATATCCTTGTTGCTTGTTCCAGAACTTTATATGATATCTTTCAGTATTCTTTAAGTCTGACTTTCTATCACTTATCTATTGCAGTGCAGCAACTTTCCACAAATGTAGTGGCTTAACAAACACTCATTTATTATCTCAATATGTCCAGGTGTCAGGAATCCAAGCACGGTTTAGCTCGGTCCTCCATTCAGGGGGTCACAGGGCTGCAGCTCAGGGTCTTCTTCCAAGCTCGTGTAGGTGGTTGACAGAGTCCAGACTGAGGCTCTCCGCATTGGCAATTCACAACACGGTGCTTCACAGCTTCAAGGCTAACAAGGGAAGAGATTTCATTGAATAAGTCAGACCTACACTGTATAATTTCTCATTCCATTAACTCAAAACCAACTGATTGGGGAACTTAAATATTGCCATATTATGCAGAGTGATATCCTTCCTATTCACATCTCCCACTCACCCTCAAAGGGAGGAGAGCATACAGGGTTACGAGGGGTGGGGCTGTTCCCATCATGAGGATCTATCACAGAATTCTTTTACATTTACAATATCCATCTGTATTATTGATGTCACTGCACATATTTGTAGTTATTCATTGTATTAATATACCATAATTTCTTAATTGGCTCTCCTATTGACGGACTTATTTTTTTTTTTCCAATTTTTGGCTATCATGTATAAAGCTACTATAAATACTCTTAAGCAATTTTTTGTGGAAATTTTTTTTTTCATTTATTCTGGATAAATACCTAGAGGCAAATTGGTGGGCTGTAGGAAGACTAGTTTTTTTTATAACTTCTTTGTAAAAAAAACAGCCAACCCATTTGACAAAAATGATTTTACGATTTCTAGTTCTCAGTTTTAGTTCTTTATTCATTTATTTTAATTTGAGCCATTCAAGTGTGTGGAATGGTATCACATTGTGGTTTCAATCTGCATCTTCTTTATGACTAACAATCTTCAGTGATGCACTTTTTCGTGGGGTTTGTGGCCATGCCCTTGAAAAGTGTCTGTTGAAGTTTTTGGCCCATTTTTTTAATGCAATCATGGGGCTTTTCATTATAGAATTTAGGAATTCTTCATACATTATGGGTACAATTTCTTTGACCAATATATATTTTATGAAATTTTTCTCCCAGTCTGTGGCTTCCCTATTCACATTTTTGAGAGTATCTTTTGATAATCAAATATATTTAATTTTGAGGTGTCAACATCATTGATTTTTAAATTTAATATCTGGTTATTTCTGTGGCTCTTTTAAGAAATCTTTGTCTACTGAAAGGTTCAAAAGATATTTTCCTACATTTTTTTCCAGTACCTTATGATTGGAAAATATTAAAGATTTTGTTCCTTTTTTTGTTGTTGTTTGTATCGTCTCTGTTGAGAAGTCAGTAGTATTTTTATTACTGTTTTTGTGTATGATAACGCTTCTTCTTGCTCTGCAGTTGTGTTTTACAGGCCTAGAATTTCCATTTGTTTCCTCTCCTCTTTTTGTGTTTCCCTTTTTGTACTGAGATTTCTGATCCATTCACTCTTTGTATAAAATTTTTCCTTTGAGTACTTGAACACATTTATAATAACTTTTCCAAAGTCTTATCTGCTAATTGAAACATCCCTATTATTTGTAGGTCACATTTTTCTGCTTCTTTGCTTATCGATAATTTTTTAAAACAGGCTTTCTTTTTTTTAAAGCAGTTTTAAATTCATGGCAAGATTGAGCAGGAAATAGAAAGTTTCTCTATTCTCTGCCCCTACACAATCAGTCTCTTCACCAAAAAATCCCATGCCAAAGTGGTCACTTCTTAAAATCAACGAACCTACATCATAATCACCCAAACTCCATAGTGTACATTAGGTTTGTTCTTAGTGTTGTACATTCTGTGGGTTTTGACAGTTGTATAATGACATAAATCCACCATTACAGTGTTATTATACAGAATAGTTTCACTGCTCTAAAGATCCTCTGTGCTCTATCTATTTATCCCTCTCCCAACCCCAACCCTTGGCAACCATTGGTCTGTTTTATTATCTCCAAAGCTTTGCTTTTTTTCCAGAATGTCATACAATTAGAATCAGGTAGCATGTAGCTTTTTCAGATTGGCTTCTTTCACTTAGTAAAATGCCTTGACATTCCTCTATGTCTTTTCATGGCTTGTTAGTGCAGTTCTTTTTAGCGCTGAATAATATTCCTTTGTCTGGATGTACCACAGTTTATTTATCCACTTTCTTACTGAAGGATATCTTGATTTCTTCCAACTCTTGGTAATTATGAACAAAAGTGCTGTTAACATTGGTATGTGGGTTTTTTGTGTGGGCATAAATTTTTAACTCATTTGGGTAAGTATTGAGGAGTGTTACTGCTGGATTGTATGATAAACGTAGGTTTTGTTTTGTAAGAAACTGCCATATTATCTTCCAAAGTGGCTGTACCATTTTGCATTTCCACCAGCAATGAATGAGTGTTCCTGTTACTCTACATCCTTGCCAGCTTGTGGTACTGTCAGTGTTTTGAATTTTAGCCATTCTAATGGGTATTTAGTGGAATCTCATTGTTGTTTAAACTTGCAATTCTATAATACTGTGTGATGTTGAGCATCTTTTTATGTGCTTATTTGCTATCTGTATATCTTCTTTGGTATCTGTTAATGTCTTTTGCCCATTTTTAAAAATTCAGGGGACTTCCCTGGTGGCACAGTGGTTAAGAATCCACCTGCCAATGAAGGGGACACTGGTTCTATCCCTGGTCCGGGAAGATCCCACATGCCGTGGAGCAACTAATCCTGTGCGCCACAATTACTGAACTTGAGCTCTAGAGACTTTGAGCCACAACTACTGAGCCCACGTGCCACAACTAGTGAAGCCCGCGTGCCTAGAGCCCGTGCTCTGAAACAAGAGAAGCCACCGCAATGAGAAGCCCACGCACTGCAACGAAGAGTAGCCCCCACTTGCTGCAACTAGAGAAAGCCCGCATGCAGCAACAAAGACCCAACGCAGCCAAAAGAAAAGAAAAAAAAAAAAATTAAAGAAAAAAATCTGGTAGTTCATTTTCTTGTCGTTGAGGTTTAAGAGTTCTTTGGATATTTTAGATAGTAGTCCTTTATCAAGTACGCTATTTGCAAATATTTTATCCCAGTCTGTGTCTTGTCTTCTCATTGTCTTGGCAGTGTCTTTAACAGATGGAAACATTTTAATTTTAATGAAGTTCAACTTATCAATTTTTTTTTTCATGGATCATGCCTTTGGTGTTGTATCTAAAATATCATTACCAAACTCAAGGTAATATAGATTTTTTCCTCTGTTATCTTCTAGGAGTTTTATAGTTTTTCATTGTACATTTGATCTATGATCTATTTTGAGTTAATTTTTGTGAAGGGTGTAAGGTCTGTGTCTAGATTCCTTCCGTGCATGTGGATGACCAGTTGTTCTAGTGCCTTTGGTGGAAAGACTGCCTTTGCTCCCTTGTCAAAAATAGATTGACTATATTTGCATGGGTCTATTTCTGGCCTCTCTATTCTGTTCCATTGATCTATCTATCATTCTTTCACCAATATCACATTGTCTAGATTATTGTAGCTTTATAGTAAGTCTTTGAGTCAGGTAGTGTTAGTTCTTTGACTGTTTTTCTCATTCAATATAGTGTCAGCTTTTCTGGATATTTGCTTTTAAACTTTAGAATCAGTTTGTTGATGTCCACAAAATAATTTACTGGAATTTCTACTGGGATTGCATTAAATCTATAAATCAAGTTGAGAGGAAGTGACAACTTGAAAATATTGAGTCTTCTTATCCATTACTGTGGAATTTATTTACCTTGTTCTTCTTTGTGATTTCTTTCATCAAAGTTTTGTTGTTTCCTCATATAGATCTTATACATATTTTGTAGATTTATACCTAAGTATTTATTTTGGTGGGGTGCTAATGTAAACAGTATTGTGTTTTTAATTTCAAATCCTGAGATAATTGTTTCTATATAGGAAAGCTATTGGCTCTTGTATATTAAGCTTACAGTCTTCAATCTTACTATAATTGATTAATACTTCCAGGTTTTCTTTGTTGTCAATTCCTTGGAATTCTCTATGTAGACCATCATGTCATGTGCTAACAAAGACAGCTTTATGTCTTCCTTCCCAATCTCCGTATATTTTATTTCCTTCTCTTGTCTTATTATATTAGGAAAGTTTTCATGTAGGGTGTTGAAAAGGAGTGGTGAGAAGGGGCATTCTTGCTTTATTCTTGATCTTAATGCACAAGCTTCTGGTTTCTCACCATTAAATATTATGTTGGCTGTCGGGTTTTGTTCCGTTTGTTTATTTGCTTGTTTTTTTTGTTTGTTTCTTTGTGTTTTTGGTAGATGTTCTTTATCAAGTTGAGAAAGTTCCCTTCTGTTCCTAATTTGTTGAGTTTTTGTTTGTTTTTTGTTTTTTTACAATAAATAGGTATTGAGCTTTGTCAAATGCTTTTTAATACATCTAACTGATATAATAATTTTATTTTTATTTATCCCATTTCATTTTTTATTTATTTAATGTTACTTATTAATTAATTTTTGATTTTTTTTTTTTTTTTGGCCACGCCACACAGCATGTGCGATCTTAGTTCCCTGACCAGGGATCAAACCCACACCCCTTGCAGGGGAAGTGTGGAGTCTTAACCACTGGACCACCAGGGAAATGCCAATTTTGAATGTTGAACCAGCTTTACATACTTTTAACGAATCCCATTTGATTGTGGGATTTGGTGGCTAATATTGAGTATACATTGTTGGATCTGATTTTCTAATGCTTAGATGAGGAATTTTGAATCTACGTTCTTGAGAAATATTGGTCTGTAGTTTTCCTGTAATGTCTTTGTCTGGTTTGGGTATACAGTTTTCGTTTTACACTGGATATTGCAGTTGATGCTATGAGGTTCAGCAAATGGAATTTTTTTATACAGATGTATACTGTGATCTCTGACTCGCCCTCTTAGAGTGACCACACTGCTTTGCTTGAGCAAGTTCTTCCCGGCAGAAATGTGTGGGTAGTGTAGCAACCACATAGTGTGTCTTCCTCCACTCTGCTGCCTAGTTTTCAGCTTCTGAAAATAGTTGTTTTATATATTTTGTACAGTGTTAGAGTTGTTTATAAAGAGAGGTTATTTAAATATCTGTTACTCTGTCATGGCCAGAATCAGGAGTCCGAGGCTTTATTTTAAGTCTTTTCTTGGCATTAAGTCTTGAGCCTTTGAACTACATTTCTTAAGACCAAATTAAAAATGTAAAATTTTTTTTTAAAAAGTCAAAACACTGCATGCTCATTTACTTAAATGTTTTGCAACACCTGGATCTTCAGCCCTTCCCTTTCTCCAAGTCTGCAAATGCTAATTTAATCTGAGCTCTTCATCTCCAACGAAAAAATTTAAAAAGCCAATCTAATGTCCAATATTAGTAAAACTGGATAAAACTATGTATGTATTTTTCTGAAGTAGAAATAGCTACAAAATCTGGGAGTTCTTTTCAAAGATCAAGAAATCTCTAGTTATGGAAACACAAAACAAAACAAACCATCTGTACAAGGATATGATGCTTGATCATTGGTAGTTTACTACTTAGATGTGCTTTTCTATGCTTATAGCCCACTTTATAATATGTTCATACAAGTATAATTTTAGGGAAAGACACAAATGTCATTTCAACTTTTTATTAGTGTTGGTAAAGATGTTTCCAGAATGGTATGAAAATGGATCCAGGTGACAAGGTCTAGCCTCTCTTGTACGACATCATGATATGGCTGTGCTCATAATCTCTTCCCCTGAGTACAATTTCTGATATGGGACAAAAAAGGCACCTCCATTACACGGAAAATTACAGGCTTGGGTGAAAGCTGCACTTTGTATCATTCTTCAAGGAGACCTGGGTGAAGAACTTGCAGTTTTATTCCTAATAAACACCCCCCCCACCCCCCAAATTGCATGACTTGCTTGGACTCTATTTCAAATTTGTTTTTAAAACTGTACACTGCTCCCCAATCCTTATGGCAATAATTCAAAATAATGTGGTACTATACAATAAATAAAAACCACTGTATGTTTACAGATCATTTTTTGTTTTTTTTTTAGTGGGGAAAGTCTTGCCTGTACAGATAGCCAAGGGTCACCACTAGGAAGGCAATGAGTAAAGTGAAAATCCTGTGCTTACCTGCCCTGTGGCTCAGGCCAGCGAGGGTCAGTGAACACCCCTTCATTTCCTCTTCTGTTCTCTGACCCCATCTGTTTGAAGAGCACCATAGGGACGGTATCAATTTCCTTATGCTAGCAAAAACCACCCAGAAGGATCAACCATTTTCTCAAGCTGTAATTCCCCACTGTCCTTTATGTGTAAGTCTATGTGTTCACATGATTGTCATGTATACATCATAATTTCACTGGAACGAAAATTTCAATTTGTAAATACAAGTAAAGCAAAAATTCTGCTACTGCCACCCAGACAGCGGGCAGACGCCTTTATAAGATGGCTTGTTCTGACAATCAGCATTTCCTTCATATCAATCTAGAATTATGACACTCTTGGGAGAAAATTGGTTATCGCCAATGTTGTTGCTGAAATTTGTCCTTGGTTTACCAGTGTGAAATAGAAATGCAGAGACAAGAGCTTGGGGTGAAGTAGAAAAGAATAAGAATAGTTTTATTGCTTTACCAGGCAAAGGGGGCCACAGTGGGCTAATGCCCACAAGACTATGTGTCCTGACCTGAAGGGGGTAGTGAGGAGTTTTATAGCATTTAAGGAGCAGGGCGTGGTCAGCTCGTGGACACTCTTCTGATTGGCTGGTGGTGAGGTAATCAGGAGTCAACATCATCAACCTTCTGGTTCCAACAGGTCTGGGGTCTCCGTGCTTGTGGGCAGCAGGCAGTTAACTTCTCCCACCTGGAGGGGGTTTCAGTATCTGCAAAACAGATCAAAGGACATGGCACAGAATATTCTCTATAGTCCTTGAGGAGGAACTAAAGGTCCTTGACTGTGTTTAATGTCTAAAGTATTATTATTTTGTCTTGCTTGACTGTTTTCCTTTCTTTCTGCATTTTCTCACTTCTCTGATTAAATTTATTCTTTGACTAAAATTTTTCTACAGACAAAAGGCAGGTGGAGGACATGGAGTGTGGGGGTCTATTCTGGGAAGGCCTCATAGGGTCCTGCTCAGTACAAGGTAAATGCAGAATCAATGGGAGAACTATCAGCAAAAATATTCACTACTTTCCAGGTCATAGGAAAATTTTCAAAAAAAAGAAATCTTTCTCATGTAGAAGAAAGCTTATGCACACATTTCTATGCTACAGCTTTTGAATACTTTAATTTTTTTGGATGTGTCATGAGCACATGGGATCTACTGTTTGAACCCATTCCTCTCATTCAGTTTAGCTCTCCAATTGTGCTTCTGTTGGAATATATTATACTCTATGTCAGGACATTTGCACTTACTATGGGTAAAGAAGATGTGGCACATATATACAATGGAATATTACTCAGCCATAAAAAGAAACGAAATTGAGTTATTCGTAGTGAGGTGGATGGACCTAGAGTCTGTCATACAGAGTGAAGTAAGTCAGAAAGAGAAAAACAAATACCATATGCTAACACATATATATGGAATCTAAAAAAAAAAAAAAAATGGTTCTGATGAATTTAGGGGCAGGACAAAAATAAAGACGCAGACATAGAGAATGGACTTGAGGACACGGGGAAGGGGAAGGGGAAGCTGGGATGAAGTAAGAGAGTAACATTGACATATATGCACCACCAAATGTAAAATAGATAGCTAGTGGGAAGCAGCTGCATAGCACAGGGAGATCAGCTTGGTGCTTTGCGACCACCTAGAGGGGTGGGATAAGGAGGGTTGGAGGGAGATGCAAGAGGGAGGGGATATGGGGATATACATATACATATAGCTGATTCACTTTGTTATACAGTAGAAACTAACACAGCATTGTAAAGCAGTTATACTCCAATAAAGATGTTAAAAAAAAAAAAGTGTCAACTTCTCTCTTTTTCATCCTTGAAAGCTTAGTTCAAATGTCTTTTCTGCAGGAAAGTCTCTCCTGACCAGTCTCTCCCTTTACATATCTTTAAAAACATGGTTTGCATTTTCTATTTATAGATTTGTGTTTTTATGTGATGAATTCCTGTTTCTACCATGGATTGTATGCTCCATGAGGGCTGAGACTTTGTATCTTTTGCTCACTATTTTATTCTTGGGAACTAGTGCAATGCCTAACACAGAGTAGGCCCTCCATAGATGAATGCATTTCTAATGTTACAAATATTTTAAAATAAAGTTTCTCTTGCATCCATAATTCCTTAAGTAAACTGGGTCTTTATTTCCTCTTTCTTTCTTTTCTTTTTCCCTGTCTTGGTTCCTCCTCTTATTCTTTTCTTCCATTCTCTTACTTCCATAGAAGACTCTGAGTTGGACTTCTCAAAAGGTAGGAGATGGGGATATCTTAAAAGGTAGGTCTTGTCTATAGAGACAAAAATTTTACTAGGTTTAATTCCACCTTAAACTACTCTAGCAGAAAACTTCAAGAACTAGAATCTTAGCTCTAGAATGCAGATTCATATTTCTTCACAAATGTGTAGCAATTTTCTAGAACAGTGCCTGGCAGATAATACTAGGGGTTCACCACGTATTTGTTAAATGAATAAAACAATGAAATAGGCAGAAGAATGCTAACATTGAACCACTGTGCTCTCACTGGCTTATAAAATTTACTCTTAGTTAACTCCTTTAATAAAAATTAGTTGCAACCTTTTGCCAGAAATCTTTGAATTGTACTAGTGGGTGTAGAAAATCAGATGGCTTCCTGCAACTTCAGCAGCTGCCATGCCTAGAAAATTATTGCTCTGAAAAGTTTCCAATAAGGTATATGAAAATATTTGACACTAAATGCTTCTAACACAGCTAAGTTTCTAATAGTTAGCTGTTTCATCATATTAGAAGACAAGGCATCTTAATGGCTCAAAATTGTATCAATGCTCCCCAATCTATTTAATCTCTGGATAGTCCATGAAGTTACCATGGTGGGAGGAACCTACATTTCTATGTAATTTTCCATCTTCCTTTATTTGTATAAAGAACTTCTAAAGGGTAGAACTTATGTTTTAAAAATGAGTAATGGGGCTTCCCTGGTGGCGCAGTGGTTGAGAGTCTGCCTGCTAATGCGGGAGACACGGGTTCGAGCCCTGGTCTGGGAGGGTCCCACATGCCGCGGAGCGGCTGGGCCCGTGAGCCACGGCTGCTGAGCCTGCGCGTCTGGAGCCTGTGCCCCGCAACGGGAGGGGCCGCGATGGTGAGAGGCCCGCGCACCGTGATGAAGAGTGGCCCCCACTTGCCGCAACTGGAGAAAGCCCTCGCGCGAACCGAAGACCCAGCACAGCCAAAAATAAATAAATAAATAAATAAATAAATAAATAAATAAATAAATAAATAAATAAAATGAGTAATGAACATATGCATCCCTAACGTTATTACTTATTTAGTAATTTCTTCACCACCTTAGATTGAAATGTTAAGCTTTAGTAATGTAGCAGCAGTAATTATTTGTGTTGGCCAGGAAGTGCACAGTTCATGGGGAATACTGAATCACTTGAAAAGTTGGATTAGCCAACCTTTCTAGAAATCTGCTTCAATGGAGATACCAAGTCATTCTTTGCAGTTGACATGTATTTGTCGAGGATGTTGTAGCAGGTTATAATTACTTGAATAGGGCACTTAGTCACAAAATCCTTCTTCTCCAGTAAGAAAAAATGTGGACACATTGTTAAAAAACAATAGGCAATCTTTGTCTTGTAAAGTAATTTAAAAAAATTTTTTTTCATTTTCTTCAATATGGACTTTATTGTTTTTAGTGAATAATCTTTGTTATTTCAGAGCAGTTCCATGATTACAGAAAGACTGAGCAGAAAGTACAGAGGTCCCATATCCTTCTCCTATCTTCCCACCTTTGGTTTCCCTTATTATCATTTTGCATTGGTGTGAAACATTTGTTACAATTGATGAGCCAATATTGATACACTATTATTAGCTAAAATCCATAGATGGCATTAGGGCTCATTTTTTGTGTTATATAGATCTACCGGTTTTGACAAATGTATAATGACATTTAGCCACCATTATAGTATCATACAAAATAGTTTCACTGCCCTAAAAACCCTCTGTGCTCTACCGATTCATCCCTACCTCCCCCTAACCCCTGGCTACCACTGATCTTTTTACTATTTCCATACTTTCACCTTTTCTAGAATGTCGTATAGTCGGAATCTTACAGTATGTAGGTTTTTTAGATTGGCTTCTTTCTCTTAGTAATATGCGTTTATGATTCTTCCATGTCTTTTTGTGGCTTCATAGCTCATTTCCTCTTAGCACTGAATAATATTCGATGGTATGGATGCATGCTTGTTTATCCATTCACCTACTGAAGGACATCTTGGTTACTTCAATTATGAATAAAACTGCTATGAACATCTGTGTGCAGGTTTTTATGTGTTCATAAGTTTTCAACTCTTTTGGAAATCCCAAGGAGCTCAACTGCTGGATCAAATGGTAAACGCATGTTTATTTTCCTAAGAAACAGCCAAACTGTCTTCCATTTTGAATTCCCACCCACAGTGAATGAGAGTTCCTATTGCTTCACATTCTGTCAGCATTTGGAGTTGTCAGTTTTAGATTTTAGCCATTGTGATAAGTGTATAATGTATAAGTGTATAATGGTGTCTCATTAGTGTTTTAACTTGCAACTCTCTAATGTCATATGATATTGAGTAAATTTTCATATGCTTATTTGCTGCATAGTTTTAATGATTACTAAAGTACTTCTAATATTTTTTGAGAGGGGACAGTATAAGACCTCAAATGATTGAGAAGACTCAGTATAGATTTTGGGGTCAAGCTTCTTAGTCACTTCCTATAAACACTGTTGTATTTAGCAACTGTGTCACTAATTTGACAGGTACAATACAGTTTTTAAAATATCAGACTCGATTGTGTGTCACCAGCCTCAGCTTTCAGTCTATGCTTTTTCCTGTGAAAAATGCCAGAGCTGCATTGCCGCCCATGATAATATGATGATTACCTCTCAGAGTAATAAAGGGGTTTTAAAATGAATGGAACCCTTTATGGGTTGATAATTCATGTGGATAGCTTGTGAGTGACCTGTCTGCTCATTTCCTTACTACTGTCCAGCTTATGTAGGCCTATCAGGCCTGGAAATGCTGCATGACTTTGACCTCAGTGATGAAAGAGGTATATACTCAGAGAACTGAACCCCAGCATGCCTGGTCCATAACCTCTGTATCCAGCTACCTACACTGATCTCAAAATGTTATAAATGAGATTGTCACTGAGAAACATTCAATTTTTGTATTAAAGTTTCATTTGGACATCTTGCTTCCCTGAGGAAAGGTGTGACACATTTGAGTAGGTTTCTCTGGGAAACTGTATAATTTTATTTCCTAGTGATCTTAGGAATGAGGTTAAACTATGCTGGCAGAGTTTAAATGCACTATGACTTGGATTAAAAGCACACCGAGGTCACTTTCTGCCTTGTGATTCTTTCAAAGTAGCTTTTATATTTGAATGTCACTCTTGTGCACTGTGTTTAAATAGCGGAGTTCATAACTTCTTGATTATCTTAAGGATTATTAAAAAAAAAGTTAGTATAAACAAGAGTAAAAGAGATTGAAGATCATCTTTCAGTCCCAAGAAACACCTGACATGGTTTATTCTTCTAGCAGAGCCAAAGGCTCTTAAAATATTCCTGGCAGACTGTTGTTCTTAAAAAAACATTTACCATCCCTTGTCAAAAATAAATCAAATCATGCTAATCTTTACATGCACTTAAAAAGGGACCCAAATTATGAGATGGTTTTATATACCAGATTACTCCAAATATTGCCTCTCTCTTGAAAGAGAGGATAAAAATGAATCAAATATCAAAAAAGTAAATTGTTCGCTTTTATTGCAATCATTTTCTCTTCTATAGAGATAATTAAATATAGCTTAAGAGACAAAAGTGTGAGAGTCAGAGATAGACAGTGATTTCAAAGACCAGAATTTAATGTTTGCTTGCAAGATAGACCTATTAAAGACACACTATCAATAACATGTCAACTTTAGTTTATATTATGACTGCTGAGATGACCTAAAACGGATACTAAATGTGAAAACAGACAATTCTCTCTTAAGACTGACTATAACCTAGTGCTTTTTAGTAAATGAAACTTTATTGAAGCAATTGTATTGTTACTGATAATTCGATTTCCTTTTCCCCACGTTCCATTTTTGTCTTTGAAAAAGTGATCATCTGTTTTATATATATATATTTTAAGGATGTGGTGGTGGAAGATGGGCTTAGGCTAAAAATAGTAATATTAATACAAATTTGATGCAGTCAGAACAGTTAACCAAATAGTTTACAATATAGCTGGGAAATTTAAAGAAAAAAATTAAGAGAAAGGACTACAGAAGACCCATAAATAGAAGCTATGTACCGACATGTTTTCAAATTTCTCAAGAATAAATAAGGTGGCGTTTGCACCCAAGATCTTGAAGAAAAACACACACATGTACAAGCACAAACACACACACACAGAAGAAAAAAATAAGCAAGGAAATTCTTTCCAATCGTTGGCTTCATGAATACAACTGCTCTCCTGTTCTTGAAGCTGTTACTCGCCAAATAAAACATCACGATTCCACTAGGAAATGGCCAGCTAAACAGAAAGTGCCATGAATCTGCTGCTGTTGAATATATGGGCTTCTCCATGAAGTCCCCTGTGTCAAAAATTGTTATAGAGGCTTTTTTGTTGTTTTGGACATTCCCAGTACTGGTTGCTCAGTGTTATGTAAATGACAAAGGACTCGAAAAAATACTGGCATAGGTAAATAAGGAAATCAGTTTCCTCATGAAAGGATCCAAACAGGTTCAACTACCATCTGAATGCAGCTTCTTAATATCTAAGAGATGTTTGTAATCTTTGGTGAATTTGGATATTGTTTTATTAAAGCAGCATGAATTTACCTAGATGGATCGTCAAGGGGAAAAAAATCCAGAAACATGGGTTAGAGCCTTTTTGTTTATTCTTCACATGGACCAGATTTAGTTTTATTTGTACCTGCAAATAAAAGGTTGAGAATTTTGTGACCAGGTGAATCAACATAACAGATAGGTTGTATATTTGTCTTTTTTCTGTTGATAGGTCTTATAATTGATTCTGTAAAGTATTACTCATGGTGAAAAGATTCATTAGTACATTTTCCCTTTTTGAAAAAGTTATCCATGCTCCTTTTCATAAGAATTGAAAATGTATTTTAATGTGTTATATCAAATAATTTTATTTATAATTATCAAATATTCCAGATTTGCACAAAATACTGAAAATAACAGACTCATATGCAACCACTGCCTGTATCAAACAAATGTTAACAAAAAATAAATATTGTATTTTTTAAATGGTTGAAAAATAAAGTTAAAAAATACTTGAACAAAGTAGCCACTGTTTTTTAATACCCTAGTCCCACGTCCAGGAAAGAAGGTGAAATTAAAAACATAGACACCTTCCAATGAGAATGACATTTAACCACACAAAAATGAATTACTACAAATCTCAAAATAGTATGAACTGTAAGGGGAGGATGGAAAACTTTATATTGGAAGTTCTTTCAGCTGAAAATATCTAATATGTAGGTGAGGAACTCAACTATTTAACTTGAAGATTTGTTTTGCAAATCTAAAAAGTAGGCATTTTAAAAAAGTTTCCCTCCATCGTATCTTCTAAGTAGAACTACATCAAAACATACTTTTCTTGTCCAGATTTTGTATTGGTTGTTTTGATTAAGTGAATTTTCAATACAAAGCTGTCAAAGCAAGGGAAGTCTCCATATTTAAGAGATTGTTAGTTGAGAGAGGTTACCAGCTCGGTAAAGATTTGACAACTGAGACCAGGCGACTATTCCTCATCTTTCTTGGTCCAGCCCTGAGGAGTATCTTCAATGTCACACATTTTTGACATGTCCAGACCACACAAGGACACCCACCTCATTTTGTTAGTGTTGCCTCTTGATGATTTAAATATAGATTATCCAGCTTATCTGCTCTTTATTACATTTGACTGTGAATGACTTGAACTTTTTACCAATTTCCAGTCTATCCTCAAAGCTGAAAGACATGACTTATGACTATTTGAAAGGATACAGTTACACAAAAAAGATTTTAGAAGGCTTGAAGCGATAGTAGCATATTTGAAATATATATATTTGATATATATATAAAGTATATGTATATCAGATATGTACATATTACCTTACAATGACTAATTGGAAGAGGGCAGCCATCATTTACATATTTGTTCACTTATTCAATGGACATGTAGGGAAATGAAGACGAACATTTCCCAGCAGAATTCTACAGTCACATGGCTGGACAAATTAAGTGTCATGAGTTCATGAAGAAAATTACTCAATGCTACGGTCATTTGTGGGACTCCCCTGACCCCTCCTTAGCCTTCCCTCTGTCCGGCAAGTTTCTTTGCTGACCTTCGCATGCTGTTCTCCCCCCAGCCCCTCTGCCTTTGATTGCCCTCTGCCTTGCTGGACAGTCTTTCCAACGTGCTTTCTAATTATCCCAGCGCTTCCTAATCCCCTTACCAACATTAGGTCACACTTGCTCCACAAAACCGTCCCCAGTTTCTCTGACTCCTATTTTCTTTGTTATCTAAATTCCTTCAGGACATCCTGCTCGGCACTGGCGGATTCAGGGTCTGGAATCCTTGTCTGTGCAGGTGTGACTTAGCCTTCTCCCCCAGAAAACAAAACAAAACAAACAAACAAAACACCAAAACAAAACTACTTAATTACTCGGAACTTAGAATTTAATATTAAATTTTGTATAAATAAAATGACAACCTAATCAAGTTATACCGTTTTTTTTAAAAAAAAAATTGTCAGAACCTACTGTATAGCACAGGGAACTATATTCAATATCTTGTAATAACCTATAATGGAAACGAATACAAAAAGGAATATATATATATATATAAAACTGCATCATTTTTTAAAAATATTTATTTATTTATTTATTTATGGCTGTGTTGGGTCTTCGTTTCTGTGTGAGGGCTTTCTCTAGTTGCGGCAAGCAGGGGCCACTCTTCATCGCGGTGCGTGGGCCTCTCACTGTCACGGCCTCTCTTGTTGCGGAGCACAGGCTCCAGACGCGCAGGCTCAGTAGTTGTGGCGCACAGGCTTAGCTGCTCCACGGCATGTGGGATATTCTCGGACCAGGGCTCGAACCCGTGTCCCCTGCATCGGCAGGCAGACTCTCAACCACTGCGCCAGCAAGGAAGCCCAAAACTGCATCATTTTGTTGTACACCTGAAACTAACACAACATTGTAAGTCAACTGTACTTCAAGTAAAAAAATATTGTCTATACTTTCAGCTCTTACGCTAGTTAATGCTTTGCCTCCAAGGAATCTATTTGCTGATGCAACAACATATGACTTATATAGGTGTCATAGTGAATAAACAAAGAAGAATTCATAAAGAAGTTCTTTATTAAAAGCCTGTTTGTGTCAGGTACTATGCTAGATTCTGGGATAGATAAAATGGGGGTACGATAAGATGACACTCATGGAAAAATGAGGGTCAGGGACTAACAGAATTTTGTAACTCATTTACTGACTATGAGGTTGTGATGACATCCAGAACCAATACACCTTCACTCTCTTTCAACCCGAGTCTTTCTTTCTGCATAGAGCCTGACCCCACTGAATTGCTCTTTTCTTTGACCTCCATTTCAACTGATGAGCTTTACCTCTCCTGGTCCCTTCTTGAATATCAGCCCTCTTTGGTTGTTATTTGTTAAGTCTGAGTTTGCAGGATCAGACCTTAAATCATATAACTGTGATTCTTACGTGCCATTCCTAAGGAACAACGAGGTTTGAAGAGATTGTTTTTGCCACTGCATGCGTTCACGGAAAAAGTAAAGAAAAATGCAGTCAGCTGTGGATTTTAGCCACACTGTATGCTGGCTTTAGGCTGGTGTGTTCTCCTGTAGTGAGCTGTAAATTTGGCAACTTCAAGGAGGGGGAGAATTCTTACTGGAAGCACAGAAATATGAGAACTTGGTGGCAAATGAGCCTCCAGTGTGGAAAGGTGGCAGGGCTGCCACAATTAGGCAGTGCACAACCTACAACCTTTCCTAGGGACCCTGCTGACAGGCATTGTGGTGGAAAGGGCTTTCACCAGGAGCACTTGGTGATGACAATGAGACCTATGTGTTGGCTATGGGTGATAAGAGAGGGCTGACATTTAGACAAATTGGATAGATAACAGGTAGAGAAGGAGAAAGAGACTCTGATGGAACCATTGGTGAGATAGAAGATAAACCAGAAAGTGTGAAGTCACAGATCCAAGAAAAGAGAAGACCTCAAGAAGGAGGAAGAAATACTGCTGCAGATCGAGGAAGATATGGCGAGTAAGTGTTAAGAGGTAGAAACAATCTTCAAATTGTACCTGCTACATTTTCAATCACATTTCATAAATCCGCATGCCAATCTTGGTAATCGAGATCATCAACATTTTTCAGTCCTGCATGTTGCAATTTTTAAATTATTTTCAAGCAGAGAGATGATCCTACTAAGTCACTATTATTAAGACAAACTTCAAGGTGACCTTTTCCCAAGGTACAATAGCAGGAGATTGGTGTCTCTGCATCCACACTCTCTCTCCATCATCGTGCGGGGAAATTTTGCCAACGTTTTCACGACTGCTGAAGGTTTAACCTGTAATCACAAAGCAGAATAGAACTGAGTGCTCCCTGGCAGGCAGGGAGTCAGGGCCCCTGGCACTGTCCTCTTCTTGCCTAACTGGGACCAATGGGATCAAAGAAGCTATCAGATTACATAGGGTGTCTCACGGGACAAAGAGTTAATGCAGGTATCTCCAATGTCAAATTTGCTCATAGGGAGCTTGACTCATTCTGTAAAAGATGCCACCCATTCCAGGACAAATAACTTTGATCTCCAACATATTTTTGCAAAAGTTTATCCCTGGTAAACTAGGAGTTGGCCATGAGCCTGCTTAGTTCCTCTCCACCTCCCTACCCTGCTTTTCACCCTGGGGAAGAGATATTTATGGGCTTGTACTCATGGCTCCCTTGCCCTTTGGCTCTGCTTGCTTTGTCCAGTGGGAAGACCTGGCAGAAGATCAGACGGAAGGAAGCTGGCGCCTCGGCCATTAGCCCTCTTCTGCCTTCTTCTGGGCTGAATTTGACAGTCACTGTTTTCTCTCTGGAGGTCATGGATCCTCTTGTGAGATTCCGATGGCTCTGCTCCAACCTTGCCCTGGGTGTGGGACTGTCTCCCTGCTGTGACCAGCCACACACAGATGCTTCACTCTGCCTCGTTTCTTGGCTTGATCCTCTCACGCCTTTGGAAAACAGTTCATCACTCAGCCTGCCTCAGGTTGCCCTGTGTGTGTGTGTGATCGATCTCCATCTTGCCAGGACCCTGACTGACAGCCCCGTGTTGCTGGATGGGTCACGTCCTCTGGCTCATGGCAAGATGGTTGAAAACTCTCTGTGATCCACCTTTTGTTCCTTACAATTAATCGAAGTCATCTGCGCTTCATGATCAGAAGAGTTACAAAAAATAATGTGTATCTCACAAGTCACTCTCTCAGTTTCATTTAATTAAGAAAAAAAAAAGAACAGTTATGAAGGTGTTTTTTAAACTAATGGTTCTACAAAGCTTCAATTCTCTTCTTTAAATCTCCTGAATCTTCCCATCTTAGCTTAGACTTAATTGTTAATGTAATTCTACCGAATTTAGGATTTCATTTACGTGCACAGGCAGTTAGGCTTCCTCCCTTTTAAATTTTTTTTATTTATTTTATTTTATTTATGGCTGTGTTGGGTCTTCATTGCTGTGCATGGGCTTTCTCTAGTTACGGCGAGCAGGGGCCACTCTTCATTGCGGTGCGCGGACCTCTCACTATCGCGGCCTCTCTTGTTGCGGAGCGCAGGCTCCAGACGCACAGGCTCAGTAGTTGTGGCTCACGGGCCCAGTTGCTCCGTGGCATGTGGGATCTTCCCAGACCAGGGCTCGAACCCGTGTCCCCTGCATTGGCAGGCAGATTCTCAACCACTGCGCCACCAGGGAAGCCTGGCTTCCTCCCTTTTAAAATCGCTTTTAAAATGTAAGATCTTAATATGTCTATGCTCTACCTTCTGCCTTACAGCCTATGGTGTTTCCTTAACATCTTTTCTCTTTTCTTTCTCCTGAGTGCTGCATTTGCTATCTCTCTCTCTGCTTTTTTTCCCGTCGTGACTTCTCTCCTATCTGTACCTTTTCCGACCTCTCTTCTGCTCTGCTTCAGTCACAGATATTCTGAGTCCTGTTTAGCTTATCTCTTTCGTTCTGTTTTCACTCTTTGAAGAAGTCACATAAAGAAATCTCTACCGACTGGCCTACTGTGGCAGATCTTACTGCTTGTGTCCTGGGCTGAGGGAGGGTTAAAAAATCACACATCCTTCTAAACTAAATTCATTTATTTTGATTTGGTTTCTTCCAGTGGTTGCTTAAGTTAGATATCCACCTTTTATTTCCACACATGTAAGTGCTCTAATTTTAGGTTTCTCTCGATTTCGACCTGTTGTTTGTTCTATAAACAGTTATATGCGTGTTGATCATACGCCCTGCATTGCCCTTGACAAGGTGAGCTTCCAGAAAAGAGAGCACTGAATGCATAACTGCCTTCTCTGAAGCCCAGATCTGAGCCATGAGATCTCAGAGAAAGTGTTTTCATGATTATATGAGTTATTAGGGCCCGATGTAAAATTTCACTTAGAGGCTCCCATGAATTTCTCCATATGTCAAAACCCATCTCACACAATATTATCTTGGTGTCTGTGGCTGCCATAATCACAGCCCAGGATGTACTAGGTCCTCATGTGATAGAGATAAATCACTTTTGGGGAACCCTAATCATTCTTACTTTTAACAGGCAATTTGGGTTTTATTAATATCCTTTGTGTATCAGAAAGCACAGAGGAAATAGGGGATGAAATATTTTATCAAATGCAAATCTGTTTTCCTTCCTAAGGAACCAGTGAAAACTGAGGGTTATAAAAATACATAACTAATGCCAAGCGAATACTATTTAAACACAACTGATATATGAAAAGTATTTATATTAGCGGCCCATGAAAAGGATAGTGAGGGAAGCTGTTTTAGTTGAGTATTATTTTAAGTGAGACTCTCGATTTCTGAAACTTGATTTGCTCTTTCAGTAAATTAAAATGCCATTTGTCATTATCATCAACATCAAATAACTTTTCTCAAGCACCACACACGCTGGCTCTCTGCTGGGAGTCTTCTAAAGCAAGGTCAAGGGAAACGACATCTCCTGTCAGGAGTTCACAGTAGATGCTAATGACATGGACAAATATCCAGAGTCTAGTCACAGGACTATGTAAGGACTTAGTGCTAAGCGGGGTGATAAAATATTATTTAGAAATATAAGAAATGTCATATATTTCATTGGTATAAATAATTATACCATCATGAAAGGCAATTTGGGACCATTTACTACAACTAAAAATTTACATATTATTTTGACTCAGTAATTCTGCTTTTAGGAAAAGTTTATCCTATGGATATCCTCACACAGGAGAATTTATTCACTGCAGCATTGTTTGTAGCAAAAGAAAAGTTAGGCCTAACCTAATGTTCATCACTAGGGTCTTGTTGAATACACTGTGCTGTGTCCATAGAGTGGAATATTATACAGCTTTACAAAAGAGTGAGGGAATTCTATATGCACAAATACAGAAAAATCTTCAAGTGAAAATAAGCAAGATACAGAGTTGGCAGGATGTGCTGTGTTTTTGTGGGGAAGATAAAAGTATGTGTCTATCTGTACATGTGATGCAGCTGGCGACAGAGATGGAAGAGAGACTTTCCCTGTACACCTTCTAGCCTTAAAAGTTTTTTCTAACTCATGTGAAAACATTATATATTAAGACAAATTTTCAAATTTGAAATAATATTTTTAGGGAAAAGAAGAGATTCTGTATAAGTCAGAATATGCATCTCTTTAACTTAGTGTGTGTGTGTGTGTGTGTTCTTTAAGAGTGAAATGTTCACTGTTTCAGCCACCAAGTGTTGCTATGGTCACAACAACATCTCTTCCCTGCCCCTTTCCCTGCAAATTCTTTACTTCTCTCACCCAAGCAAACTTTTTCCTGCAATAAATTATGCAGATGACTTCATGGAACCCAGTTTTGAGTCTATTTCTGTGGTCAGATTATTTCACCTCTATGATAAGAAGTTCCTTAAATTTACTACCAGCTTGATGAAGCAGCTCTTCTTTTATTTGCTCTGTGGTATTTTTCAATTAATAATCAACCTATATATACACATTGCACGTCTGCTATGTATGTATGTATACGTAGAACACACCTTCAATAACCTGCAAAGGGAGCATTTTAGTTTTAAGATTTCATAGAATAATCAGTAATGACCATCCACATCCTTTAAGTATGTATAACCCAGATGATGTGTTTTATATTTTTGCATAGAATATTATTTACTCTCTCCTCATATGGCAGACCTCCATGTCTTTGCATCCTTTACTCAATGAACGTTTCCTGGCCATGAAGAGGCAAATTTAATCCATTTATGCCAGTAGGAGTGCAAAAGTTGTTTAATGGTTTAGTTCTGTTTTTGTTTCCCATTACTTTCTTAAGCACATCCTAAATTCTGGAATTATTTCTGAGAGATGAAGTGTGAGCTGGATAGGCGTGAACTTCAGATTATAGACTTAGAATCACTTCTGGATGGTTGGAAGGAAAGATAACTGAGAAAAAGTCACTGGAAGCAGAGTTTGGCTGATTCCTTGTCACCCTTGGACACTCTCCCTTGTCCTTGCTTTGACTAAAGTTTGTTGGCCACTTTTCTACTCTTTCCTGGGTTTCATTGTTATCAATTTAGCATTTCGCTACTTGGAGCAGCTTATGAGAAACAGCAACTTTCCAAATAGTTTCAGAAACTAATTTTGGTTGCAGAATTTGTTCTTTGAGAATTTCTAGTTGACAGTTTCTCAGAGTGAAAAGGATGTATTCATTTCCAATCTTTGGTTCCCTTTTCTGAGCTGGTTGTTTATCCAGAAGCATGCTTCACTCTGACACCAAACCTCCTCCATTTTGAATATTTATCTTGCCCGGAATTTTTGCAGGCTGTTTTTTAATCTAACTGCATCAGGGCCACCAGCTGTCTCTTGTTTCTTTGCTTATTTATAAACACCTCCTGCCCTCATCAATGAGCTCTGGTAAGATTAGAACGGAAGATCCCCGAGGGAAAGGATTCATCTCCAGGACTTATGACAGGGCCTGGCACAAAGCACACATTCAGTAAATATTTGTTCAATGTCTAAATATTTGTTGAATGAATTAGTCAGACATGATTCCTCTGTATTGAAAACATGTTCCAAATCCCATCATAAATCACACTAGATTTTCTCTTGTTTGGTAGGGAATTATTGAAGGAGGTTGATCTCCAAAAAGTGTTTGAAAGAGTGGGTCCTTGCAGGATATATTTTTGCCGTAACCAATTGCCATGAACCGAGTGGCCTACAAAAACAGAAATCTGTTCTTTCACGGTTCTGAACTTTGAAAGTTTAGCTCTAGGGGAGAATCCTTCTGTGTCCTTTCCAGCTTCTGGTGGCTGTCGGCAACCCTTGGCTTCCTTGGCTTGTGGCCATGTCACTCCAGTCTCTGCTCCGTCTTTATATCAACTTGTCTTCCGTGTGTTTTTATCTCTTCCCTTATGAGGATGTGTCCCTGGATCTCGGATGACATGAGTAATCCAGGATGATCTCATCACAAGATCCTTAACCTAATTACATCTGCAAAGACCAAAGGCCTCTTTTCCAAAGAAGGTAACATCATAGATTCTGGGGATTTGGATATGAACATATTCCACCTCACAAGGATTATTGGGAAACTGCATTCATACTCAAATGAGCTACAATGAGAATATGGAAATTATCTATGGAGCAGTTAGTTGGTTTTCTGATAAACTCTGAAAGGTGCAGATCTGGGGACTACTCCACAAATGGCAGAGGCCTGGGGAACCCCCCCACCCTGACACACACACACGCGCGCACACACACACACACACCCAAGGAGCTGCTATACAAGGGGGACAAACGTGCTGTCTCTAGAGGTTTTGATTCAAGAATAAATTGCACCATGCAATGCCTTACATTTGCCTCCCATGTCCCTCTCCATTTCAGTGAAAAGCGGTCCTTTCTGCTCTTCATTCAGACCCACTGAAGAGGCAGAGTCCTGGAGGAGGCTGGCAATGCTAGTCTCCAAGCTCCGTTTGTAGGCAGGTGAATGCACAAAGCATTTCAGTCTCTGGGGTTGTTAAATTTGGCATTTTACCCAAGTTCTAAATTTCCTAAACTAACAAATAAATATTTTTCAGCCTATTTATATTTTGTACCCAAATATGAAGCACATTGCTGGCAAAGAATATGTAAATGCTTTTGAAGACCCTCCTCAGCTCTAAACCTGTAAATGGAAATCTTTGTCCTTGTTGGGCTTGGTCAACATCTCCAACTGTATATCTTCTTTGGAAAAATGCCTATTCAGGTCTTCTGCCCATTTTAAAATTTGATTCTTTGTCTTTTTGATATTGGGTTGTATGAGCTGTTTATAAATTTTGGATATTAACCCCTCATAAGTCACATCGTTTGCAAATATTTTCTCCCATTTGGTAGGTCTTTTTGTTTTGTTGATGGTTTACTTTGCTGTGCAAAAGCTTTTAAGTTTAATTAGGTCCCATTTGTTTATTTTCACTTCTATTTCTTTTGCCTTGGGAGACAGAGCCAAAAAAAATATTGCTACCATTTATGTCAAAGAGTGTTCTGCCTATGTTCTCTTCTAGGAGTTTTATGCTTTCAGCATTCTACTTAGGTCTTTAACACGTTTTGGGTTTATTTTTGTATATGATGTGAGAAAATATTCTAATATTATTATTTTATCATGTAGCTGTCCAGTTTCGCAGCACCATTTATTGAAGAGACTGTCTTTTCTCCACTGTATACTCTTGCCTCCTTTGTCATAGATTAATTGACTGTAAGTGTTTAGATATATTTCTGGACTGTTTATTCTGTTCCATTGATCTATGCATCTCTTTTGTGCCAGTACCATGCTGTTTTGGCTATTGTAACTTTGTAGTATAGTCTGAGGTCAGGGAATGTGACACCTCCAGCGGTATTCATTTTTAACAAGATTGCTTTGGCAATTTGGGGTCTTTTGTGGTTCTGTATAAATTTTAGGATTATTTGTTCTAGTTCTGTGAAAAAGTCATGGGAATTTTGATAACGAATTTATTAAATCTGTAGATTGTTTTGGGTACTATGGACATTTTAACAATATTAATTCTTCCAATTCAAGAACAAGGGATATCTTTCCATTTCTTTGTATCATTTTCAACTTCCTTCATCAATATTTTATGGTTTTCAGAGTATAGGTATTTCACCTCCTTAGTTAAGTTTATTCCTATGTATTTTATTCTTTTTAACGTGATTATAAATGGGATTGTTTCCTTAATTTTTCTTTCTGATAGTTCATTATTAGTGTATAGAAAAGTGACCAGTTTCTGTATATTAATCTTGTATCTTACAGCTACTGAATTTTTTATTAGTTCTAATAGGTTTTTTTGGGGGGAGACTTTAGGATATTCTATAAATAGTGTCATTTCATCTGCAAACTGTGACTGTTTTACTTTTTTCCTTCCAATCTGGGTGCATTTTATTTCTTCTTCCTATCTTATTGCCATGGTTAAGACTTCCAATACTATGTTAAATAGAAGTAGCTAGAGTGGGCATGCTTGTCTTGTTCCTTATTTTAGAGAAAAGACTTCAGCTTTTCACCACTGAGTATGATGTTAGCTGTGGTTTCTCATAAATGGCCTTTATTATTTTGAGATATGGTCCCTCTATATCAACTTCAATGAGAGCTTTTATTATGAATGGATGTTGAATTTTATCAAATGTTTTTTCTGCATCTATTGAGATGATCGTGTAATTCTTATCTTTCCTTTTGTTAATGTGATGTATCACATTGTTTGATTTGTGAATATTGAAACATCCTTGTATCCCTGGGATAAATCCCACTTGATCATGGTGTATGATCCTTTTTATATACTGTTTAATTCAATTTGCTAATAATTTTGAGGATTTTGCAGCTATATTCATCAGAGATATTAGCCTGTAATTTTCTTTTTTGTACCATCTTTGTCTGGTTTTGGCATCAGTGTAATGGTGGCCTCATAGAGTGAATTTGGAAGTATAGCATCCTCTTCATTTTTGGGGGATAATTTGAGAAAGATAGGTATTAACTCTTTTTATTTTTTTGGTAGAATTTCCCTGTGAAGCCATCTGATCCTGGACTTTTGTTTGTTGGGAGTTTTTTTTTTTTTAATACAAATTCAATTTCCCTACTAGTTATCAGTCTGTTCAGATTGTCTGTTTCTTCCTGATACAGTCTTGGGCGTTTGTATACTTCTAGAAATGTGTCCATTTCTCCTAGGTTGTTCCATTTGTTGTCATAAAACTGTTTCTAGTAGTCTGTTATGATTTTTTGTATCCCCGGGGTATTGGTTGTTATTTCTCTTCATTCATGTCTTCTTTTTTTGTTTGTTTGTTTGGGTCCTCTCACTGTCTTTTGTTGAGGGCTAAATGGGTCTCAATTTTCTTTATCTTTTCAAAGAACCATCTCTTGGCTTCATTGTCATTTTCTATTTTTTTTTTTTTTAGTTCTATTTTATTATTTTCTCTCTGATCTTTATTATTTCCTTCCTTCTGCTGACTTTGGGCTTTGTTTTTCTTTTTCTAATTCCTTTAGATGGAAGGTTATGAGCTGCTGATAAAGAAAAAATATATATGAGAAATATATTTTGTCCATCTGAATGATTTCTTAAAAATCACAATCTCACACAGGTGGATTAAAAATGCAAGTGGAAAACCGAGGAGACAATTGGATATATGTATCTGGAGTTTAGAGGAGAGGTCTGAACTAGGTGTGTAGTGTGGAAATTAATGCAGATAGAAAAAAGGAGAGACTCCAACTTTGAAACATTGGAGAAATGATGAGGAGCCAGCAAAGAAAATTCAGAAGCAGCAGTCGGTGAGATGAGAACAAAATAAGGAGAGTGGTGTTCTGGAAGACAAGAGAAGATAATGTTTTAAGGCAGAGCATTTAACTGTATCAGATCCTGCTAGTAGGTCTAGTTCAATGAGGGCCGAGGAATAACAATTGAATTTTTTAATATAGAGGTCGCTTAATGGCCTTGATAAAAACAGTTTTGTTGGTACTGGGGTAAATATCTAATTGGAGCAAATTCGAGAGAAAATAGGGAGAAAGAAGCTAGAGACACCAATATAGATGATCCTCATCAGGAACTTTGCTTCAAAGAGAGAGCAGTCAATGGACAGAATGATTAGACCAGGTCAGCGGTTAGCAATACACCGGCGTTACTGTGGTAGAGACAGAGCTGTGTGTTCTCTGAACTCCGTGTCCTTGCCCTGCTAAGCACACATTTAGAGATTAGCTTCGCGGGCTCACTAGGCGTGACTGGATTTCAGTTCATGAAATGTGGATGGAAATGCTATATTCCCTTACTGGGCCTCAACTTTAAAAATATGTCCTACCCCATCCTTCAGCTTTTTCTCTTTCCTTCACTTATGACTGGTTGCCTTGGATCTGGCAAGGATTCAGGGATCTTGGGGACGGCGGGGTCTTGAGTGTCCACATGGAGCAGAGTCCTGCCACCAACCTACTTTGGATTTTATTATGTTGACATGTGACATTGGGAGTATGGAGGCTCTCTTTTATAATTACTAGTTTACCATGACTAATTAACCTTGAATTTAATCCTCTCAATGAAAGGACTCTACAATCTCTGGTTAAGATTGATATTTCCTAATCTGTTTAGTATTTTGCTAAGATTTCAGTATTGAAGTACAGTGCTTAAAATTTACCTACATGACCTAATGAGTCACAGCAAGAGTTGTAAAGCTGTATCAGTGGATGGATTTTGAAGTGTTCCTAAATTGTAAAAGTACTTGGCCTGTGGTGGATTGGGTGAATTTCCTCACGGAAAACACATGAAGGCTCCCTCATTGTCCACTGACCATGGGCTATACCTTCTGAAATGACATTCAGGGCCTTCTACAATCTGTGCACAGGTTCAGTTTCCTGCTCTGAGTTTCAAAGTGTGGTTGTCTTCTCCCACCTGCACCACCCAACAAACACTGAGAGTCCTGAGTAGAATCAAGTAACTTCTTTGATCAAGTTATAAACTATGGATCCAGCAGTCAGTCAAAAGAAATAACTTTTATTCCTCTTATAACTCTCCATAAACCTTTGCTAAGATTTTCATCGATTTAAATTACTATAATAACCCAATATTTCAGGTAGTCTGGTTTTGAAAGAAGGCATTTTACATAATATACATCGATTACTTGAAAAGACATTTCTGTGTGAAGATCAGATACAATCTGTAACTTTCAAATGCAGATTTTATAATGTCCATCTCAACCCTGGAGAAGCAATTGTGCAGGATTTCAGCAGGAAGAAGACCACAGAATAATAGGTATCATTTTTTAAGGATGAGCTTTAATATCAGGCTTTGTGCTTATCACTTTATAAATACTAAATTTCTTTAATTCAAAGATGCTGTGAATTGAAACATGCAACTTTCTGGGGGAGAGGACAAAAGAAATGCACTTATTACCTTCAGTGAAAACCGCGATGGCAAGAAGCATCAAGATTTTAAAAACGATTATAAGTGCATGGAAAACATGTATTTCTCAGACAAGGCAATAGATTATTATCTCAAGTCTACACAGTACAGTATCTACGGGTACTGAGGTTCAGGCATAACCTGTCTGAAGTCACACACTTTGAGAGGGGCTGAGGCGTGGGTCACACACAGGACTTGGGACACTCTGGACTGTGCTATTTTCACCTCCCCAAGCTGGCTTTCCCCGACGTTTGTGCTTCAAACTCTAGATCATGACTGACTAATTAGAATGTGACACTACCCCCAAATATAGTTAAGTCTAGTGAGTGAATCTGTTTTAAAAAGTGAAAAAAAATACATTTTACGCCATTGATAATTTTCTAAATTTTCTCTCCCCAATTCATACATTTAGTGGTTTTTGAGCCAAGCATTTAAGGCTTGGTTGAATCTGAAGATAATGTCAACACTTTGTCAAGCATTTGAATTGCTTCCAGCATATTGTAGTATAATCCTCTGTCCACAAACATCCCTTCATTATTGCCTAATTACATGCAAATTTCATAAAATGAATGAGTTTTAAGGACTTGTCAATCTGTCATCCTAGGAACCACTGAAACATTTTGACTGCTAGATAAATAATCAGCAATAATCACACTATGCAAATTTGATATTTTCTGTACAATTATCTGAAACCATAAATAACTGGACACAAAGACATTTGGCATTCTCTCCGAGAGACTTGACCTACGGGGCTTTTTCCCTTTTCCCTTTTCTAACAAACGTGCTAGTGGGAAATTTGCTTTTCTTTTTTCCTTTTTTTTTCCCTTAATTCCAACTGTGCAAATGTACTGGTGGAAAAATTATGAGTACATAAATGCAAAGAGAATTTTGTTTATTTTTAATGTGTTTCCCCTTGGCAAACATTTTTTTGTTTCCATTTTAATTTTTGCTTTTTGTAAGTTTCATTTCCTCTGTCTTGAAGTTGTTGTTTTTCTTTTTTTTTTCTCACTAGTAAAGAGAATATAGGTGGGGAGGATTCAGTGTAAGTTATTTATTTTCTTTAAATTTATTTTCTCCATATTCCTCATCTTATTTAATTTTTCCTCTATAATTCATTTCTAGACTGTCTGCTACACGTCAGGCACTTGGGAGCATCCAAAATTGAAAGGCTAATTATCACTCTACAGCCAAACTTGGAGACATATAAATAGTATATTCCGGTGAATTCACCAGGTCTGCCACTGACATTTTTTCTTTTCTGGGGTTGATGCCACCTATGTTCGTGTAAGAATGTGAGCACCATCTTGTCGCCTGTACTTTTTCATAAAAGCAAGCTGAAGAGTTTTAATTACTAACATAAAGCTCTTTGATAATGTATCTGCTATAAAGTCCTCCAAATTGAAATGGCGCTGAATCATTCAGGACCCATATTTACCTTTGCTTTGTGAATATCTTCAAATTTATACAGCTCAGACATCCCACAAGTTTTTTCAGAGTTTAAAGTTCAATTAAAGCCATCACGATTATTTACTAAAAGCTTCGATTGACTGACTGATTGATTATAGGGAGAGAGACTTGTTCGTTATCATTGGCAATAAGCTGCCAGCTATGAGTAGAAATGAACCCTTGCTTCTATGGTTTGTTAATGGCTGGGCTCATTAATGGAAATAAATCCAGCATGCCACTCATTTTTAAACCACTGAAGAATCGTCTGATATGAATGTAGGGCATTAGTTTTTTAAAAATTTTTAAGATATATAGGCAAATAAAGTACTTTAGTTGATTTCACTTAGGAGGATAATGAAAGAGTGCCATTCAGAAACTTGGAATTTAAAAATGATTAATAAAGTGCTTTGCACCACATCTACTCATTTTCTTCTGTAAGTGAGGCCATCAATCAATAGAGAGCCAAGCCTGACTCATTGATACTATTATTTCTAAGTCTCTGCTAAACGTGAAAGCATGTATTGTGTTTTGCTGCCCCTAAAAAGGAGAAGGTTAACTAAATAGTTTTTCATGCTCAAGACAGACAACCAGGAAAGAGGAGGTAGCTGAGTTCCTGGCTACACTCTGTCTGAATCAAACATAAGCCGGCAACTTGGGCAGAAGAAAATGATGTTTCCTTCCAGTGTAACTGACAAGTTCAAAACTAGCTCATGGAAGCCCTCTTCCTTCAGGGATTCTACTGGAAGTATTGCCTTTCATTCCAGTTTTCAGTATTCCAATAGAAGCATCCAAAGCAGGCATATTGTAATGTGCAATTGCAAATTGCTTCAAGACCTGAGATGGTAACATTCTCATCTGATAAAGGAAGATGAAATATGTTTCATCAAAGCCATCTTAACAAAACATATAAAACTCTCCATATGGGTGAGGTACAGAAATGAATGTTCAGAGGTTACAGCTGACCAAGGTTATTTAATCCTAGAAGAATGGCTTTGAGGATACCTACAGATGCATCTATTTATGATCGTGCATGTTCTGTGAAGTATAATTGTGATGTGCACCTTGTACTATTTTAGAATGTAGTGATATTCTTAAAAAATTAAGGTATCAATACAATACCATTTCATATGCACCATTAAGTACTGTTAAATAACATTGAAATATTATGCTTTGGGTTAACATTGGAATTTAGAATATGCACCTTTCTAAGCCTATTTAGACTATACATTAGGGAGTATAAATTGTCCATAGGTGCCCACAGAGTTCTTATCATACAGAACTCTTCCTGGGGGTTCACTCTCATTAAGGACTGATGCTCTGTAATGTTAATGTATGAATCTCTGGCTGAAGCTTCAGCTATAGTGTGTGTGTGTGTGTGTGTGTGTGTGTGTGTGTAATTCCTTGGATTCTAGGTATGAATAAAAGCCTAAGCAGTCTGGAATCAGACAATTTCAACTGGCAAATCATCTATTCACATTGGCACACACCTAGATATTATTTATATGAAAAAGCCAAGCCCCTGCTTTGGTATTTCGATTCACAGGCTAGGCTTTGGATGTACATAGCTATAATTGCAGAGTTCTAGAAAGTGTCAAAATTTTGAGAAAACATGGACATGTAGACAGGGTATGTTTCCCTTGCAGTTGACTTGGAAAAGTGATGGTTTATTTTTGTTCATGTTATTTAAAGCACACTCATTATTCCTCTAGAGATGATAAAATAATACTAATCATTATTTTAAAAATAACGCCCATCAATTTTATTTTTTTATCCTGTTCTCGAGTATATGTTATTGAATTCTCAAACATGATTACTGCCATTGTAGTCACTGAAAAATGATTGTTTTTTTTTCAGAGCATTCTTTCTGACTTTCATAAATTTTTGCTTTCTTAATTGATATTCTGAATAGAGAAGCAGGTCATGACAATGTCAACAGGCCCGAGCTGCCTCTGTGCTTGCAACCTCGAGAACAGAGGTGGGACTTTGTTAAGCTACTCAGTGACATAACCCTTCTGAGAGCCAGGATGCTTGGGTGACACTCATGTGAGAACTCCAGCTGAATGGCCTATAGGTTTCAGGTGCAGTTATTAGCGCCATCATCAGAGATGTGGCTTGGAGTAAAAAAAAAATATCTTCTTATAGCACAAATAAGGAGAACACAGATAAAGTTTTCTCCTTTTGTGTGTTTAGATCACAGCTTCATCTTGAGCACATGGTAGCTTGTTTTGATGAATCATATTTAACTTATTTGCAGTCATAGTTGTGACTATGACCTATCTTCTTCTCTTTGCTTCTAAAGAAAGAGAAATATCCCACTTATTTTTAAAAGCACCACTAATAATAGTTATAATTTTTCTTTTTAAGGCATCAGAGCAAGTTCTTTTTTCCCTGTGAAATAGAGCATACAACTAGAAAAGTGCAAAACATATCTAAGAATGATTATAAAACAAACACCACCACACTGAATATTGCTGTCAACATCTCAGAAACATCCCTTTGCCTCTTCAGTCTTCTTTCCAAAGGTGTAAGAGTACCTTGATTATATAATTATTTCCTGGCTTTTCTAAAATAAAATTGTTTTTACCATACCAATGCACTGAATGATATGACTTAGTTGGATAATGTATTTAAAAAATCGATCCATGGCCCTGTTGATTCAGTGAAATCCAGTGGTTACATCTGCCTTACCCCAAACGTCCCCCATCCTTCCAGACTTGAAGACAGAGACATGCATCCATGGCCCCTACTTGCTGGGTAACCTTATCTAATATCACTGGTCCCTGGTCCCCTCAGCAAAGGGCATAATACTTTAGGCAAGGGTTCTGTGAATATCAAACAGGACAGTATGTGAAAGCAATTAGCAAATCACCGGGCATAATAAAGATACGTACAGTCCTCCAAGATAGAATCTGAAGGTCATTGGTCAGTGAGCGTAAATCCAGAGACAAATGACCAGGCTGGTTGACATCCGGAGTGAAAAAAAAAAACAGATTGAACATAGATAACGTTAGGTTCCAATATCTGAAAATTTACCATGTCAGAGGGCCTGCCTGGTGTTGTTTTAGATGGTGGAACCATGAGAGCAGCCCAGATTTTTTAGGTGGTGTATTGTAGATCAGTGTAAGCTTTCAGAATTCTGAGCAATTACAACTCTTCAAAAAAAAGAACAAGGTGAAGAAAGCATGAGTTTTGAAGTCAGATGGACCCGAATTTGGATCTTGTTCCTAGCCATTGCTGGCTGCATACATATGGGCAGGTACATCTCTAAATGTATGTACATAATATGCTAATAAGGATAAATACATCTGTATAGATTATGGAATAAATTAGATAGTATATGCAAAGTGCTTAGGATAGTGTCTGACATGGAATTTATATTAAAATTGAATGAGTTCCCCAGCCTGCAGAGGACTCAAGATGTACTGAGATGCCAACTAGGCAAGGAAGCTTATATGAGCAGAAGCTACATCCGACTTGGTCATTATTGTATCCCCAATCCTAGTACCTAGCAGATTCACACTTAATGTTTTTATAATATGTGAACCAATAGAAAGGATGTCTGCTTGGAGTTGATCTTAAAATAGATCATCTGTATGTGATCCTTTACTTTTGAAAAATATTTAATTCTTGCCAACAGGCACATGAAAAGGTGCTCAACATCGTTAATCATCAGGGAAATGCAAATCAAAACCACAATCAGGTATCCCCTCTCACCTGTCAGAGTGGCCGTCATCAAAAAGTCTAAGAATAACAAATGTTAGGGATGACGTGGGGAAAACAGAACCCTTGTGCACTGTTGGCGGGAACGTAGACTGGTACAGTCACTATGGAGAACAGTACGGAGGTTTCCCAAAAAACTAAAAATAGAACTACTATATGATCCAGCAATCCCACTGCTGGGTAAATATCTGAAAGAAACGAAAACACTAATTCGAAAAGCTACGCGTACCCCAGCGTTCATAGCATAACTATTTACAACAGGCAAGATATGGAAGTAACCTAAGTGTCCATCAACATATGAATGGATAAAGAAGATGTGATATATATGTGATATATATATACAACGGAATACTACGCAGCCATAAAAATGAAATTCTGTCGTATGCAGCAACATGGATGAACTTGGGGGACATTATGTTTAATGAAATAAGTCAGACAGAGAAAGACACATACTGCACACTATCACTTATATGTTCAACCTAAAAAAAATAAAACAAATGAATATATATAGCAAAACAGAAACAGACTCAGAGATATAGAAAACAAACTGGTGGTTACCAGTGGGGAAAGCAAAAGGAGGAGGGGCAATATAGGGGTATGGGATTAAGAGGTAAGAACTGTTAGGTATAGAGTAAGCTACAAGGAATCAAGATATGATGGGAGAGTTAGTATCTGGCAAAGGGGAATGTAATAGTCTTGATTGACTTAGACCAATATTAATCCCCCTGGTCTGGGCCCATTGGTGACAAATTTTGCGTTCTATTAGCAATAGAAGAGGGTCTAAGCTGTTAGTTAGGCAATAGTATAGTGCCTGCTACATTTTCCCAATATTAAATCCACAGACCTACATGATTCTGTAAACATTTCCTCTTTTTTTCCTTTCTGTAACAACAGAAGGCAATCCCTTTACCTGTACTCTGAATCCTGTTCCCCTCCCTCAGTTCTCAAGGACTTCATTTTTTCACTTGGTTATCCCCTTTCTTCCCTATATCAGAAATCTTCCCTAGCTATTGAATCACGCTCTAGGCATACAAACATGCTCTAGGAGTGTTTTTCATCTTTAAAAATCCCTTCCTTATGGATAGATAAAAAGATATGATAAAACAAACATAGTAAAATGTTAATTATAGAACTTAGTGAGATTTACTGCAACTTTTCTGTATGTTTAAAACTTTGAGAATAAAACATTTGAAATAAAATCCTTCTCTTGACCACTCCCCCCCAAAATAAATAAAATAAAATAAGCTACAAGGATATATTAATTGTACAATACCAGGAATATAGCAAGTATTTTATAACTATAAATGGAGTATAACCTTTAAAAATTGTGAATCATTATATTGTACACCTATAATTTATGTCATATTATACATCAACTATACTTCAACAAAAAAAGAGAAAAAATTTAAATCTTGGATTAGCTGGGCCTGACTGGGAAGGTGGAAAGCAAACCCAAAAGGGAGGGCTTCATCAACGGGATGCACCATCATTTGTTAAAAAAGGAGCTGCAAAATACACCTCTACCCCAACTCTGAACTTCAAACTTAGGAGCCCTTAGTGGACAAATTGTGCTTTGGGAGAGTACTTTGCAAATTTCACTGTACACTGAAATCCTCAGAGGAGATTTTAGAAATCCCTGTGCCAGGTGACATCCTAGACCAGTTAAATCAGAATTCCTGAGGGGAGGACTCAGGCATCCTCCGTGTCTTTACAAGCTCTCCAGGTGATTTCGCGGTGCATCCAAAATTCCAAGTGGGGACCTTAGGATTTACCCTATGCCAGGCCGTGTTGCAGGCGTTGGGCAAGACACCACAAAGCTCCTCGCTTAAAGAGTGGTCACTTCTCTGAAATGTTCCATCCCTGGTATGTGCTACAGGTGGTGTCCATTACCATCCACCCATGGCCAGCCCTGTGGGTGATTTCCTCTGCCACTCCTGGAATGGGGAGATGCAAAGTGGATGTTCACAGAAGTGGGAGCTGAACTTGACTCAAATAGAAATTAAAAGATCTTTGTTGAACAAATATTTTAATGCTATTTGACCTGAGGTTCCTACAAAAGCATCTAATTGCCTAATACCCAGCATCCACAGCCATTATAAGCAGCTACCTATATGGAGTTAGTTGAGTGTTGGAAAAGTCCCCTCGATCCCAGCATTTGTCCTACAAAAATTGTGTAATGGCTAAACATTTCAACATCGATCATTATTTGTCACTTCGACGTGTGTGGTCATTTAAGACATCAGCCATTTCTAAGTGACTATTTTTTTTTAAAGATTTTTTTTTTGACGTGGACCATTTTTAAAGTCTTTATTGAATTTGTTACAGTATTGTTTCTATTTTATGTTTTGGATTTTTGGCCACGAGGCATGCGGGATCTTAGCTTCCTGACCAGGGATCGAACCCGCACCCCCTGCATTGGAAGGCGAAGAAGTCTTAACCACTGGACAGCCAGGGAAGTCCCTCTAAGTGACTTTTATTCAAAACAATTATGTGACATTTTTGTAGGAAGTCTCAGATGAAATAATAAATGAGAGAAGATATATACATTATGAAGATTTATTGACATGTAAGCCATTGTTATTGTAGTTGATCATGTCTACAATGGCAAAGACTGGACAATGGAATATTAGTTGGGTGGATTTCAGGGAACAGCAGTGGCAAGTTTGAAGCCTGGAGTTCTGAAGTGCTTTGGAGAGGAACCCCCAGGAGGAGTTGCCTGTTCACAGTGAGGTTGGGAGGTGAGGTTCAAGAGAAGGAAAAAGGTGGTGATGCGACAATGCCAAAATCGGAATATCCTTATCCTGGTTTCTACTGGGCGTGTGAATACCTCTGCACAAGGGAACTCCCTTTCATGTGACTGAGGACCCTCTGCTCCTCCTTGGATAATCACAGGCCCTAATCCTCTCTTAGTCCTAACAGACTCTTTTGTTGTTGGGAGGTGCTGCCCGGAGTCAGCTGTCTCTGCCTCTCTCTCTCCCAGGAGTAGGCTGTCTCACTGGTTCTCAAGTTGGACTGAGACCTACATACGGGTTTTATAAAAAATGCAGAACCCTGACCTCTGTCCCAGGTCTACCAAAGAAGAATTGCATATTAACGGGGCCTGGCAATCTGCATCTTAACAAGCTCTCCGCCTATATCTGATGCATAGAAATGTCTCAGAAGCACAGGTTGATGAGACTAATCACTTTAAAGAATATATTATTCTATTTCGTTTTCATAAGTAATAAAACACATGCTACTAATCTTAAAATATCCAAAATGAAATGTAGTGCCTCTTAATCACTTATCCTACAATTATTATCCCTCTCCTGGGGACAGACACAGTTACCAGTTTCTGGTAACACTTCATCCAACAGTATTAAGATTATGACCTCTACTTTCATTTTGTGTACACTTGCCAGACATTCCTTTGCACATTTTCTTTCCTTTTTTTTTTTTTTTTAGTGTTTTAAGTCATTTTTTAGGGAGTGGTGGTCAGGGGTCATCTTGTATATAGTATGTAATTGGGTTTTGGCTGAAGCCCAGTGAGAGCCTTTTTACATTGCACAGACTAGCTTAGCACACTTATGTTTATTTATGTGATAGATTTGTCAATTGATATATTTTATTCCATGATTTCTGTTTTTAATTTTTAAAACATTTCTTCACATAGTCCATTTTGTTCGGTTTTGTGTTTGCACTCAGTTTCTTTTTGAGACTATGAAAGTCTTGCACTGCAATACTTTGTAGCCATGGTGTGGTGGTACACACTTAACAACCAGCTCTCCAGAGAAAAGCCCTGGATTATAGCATTTGCCAGTTTCTGCGAGATAAATATTATCACCATGACTATATATTACATGTACGTATGTACACGTACGTATATCCATATTCTAACTTTATATGGTTTCTTCTCTAGACAATGTCTAATGAGTAATGGCAAAATTAGTTTATTTTCACTTCATCAGCCACTTAAATATTTCTTCTGTTGACTTCTTATGATATATGATATTTCATGATCAAAAATTACATATTTTGGGTGTTAGTAAAATAAACATGTTCTTGGGAGGGGTGATGACCTTAAGTGCTGCTAAGTTGACACCCTAGTGGCTCAATGATTGGGTCTTTTCGGTCATTAAATGAAAACCCAATGGGAATGAACCTGTCATGCTGCACACATGATCTGATGGAAATAGAAAGGTCTTCGGAGTCACACAGACTAGGATATGACCATTTACAAGCTGGCTGCCTTATCTTGAGGGAATTAAACCATCTCTCTAAACCCTTGGTTCCTTTTCTGTAAAATGAACATAAACTAACCACTTCACAAGGTGTCAGTGAAATAGTACATGTAAAACACTTAGCACAGGCCTGGCAAATAGCATGTGCCATGAATGTTGAAGTGTGATGCTTGAAAAAAATAGAAGGAAGACACCGATGCATAATTCTCCTTCACAGTTGTTAGAGGCTGGGTCGTGTTCCCTCGAAACTCATGTTGCAGTCCTAACTCCCAATACATCAGAATGTATTTATTTGTCGGTAGCATCTTTAAAGAGGTAATTAAGGTTAAATGAGGTCATGAGGGGGACTCCTAATCTAATAGGACTTCTGTCCTTATAAGAAGAGGAGATTACGACATAGACACACACAGAGGGAAGACCACATGAAGACACAGGAAGAAGACAAACATCCACAGACAAGGAGTAAAGCCTCAGAAGAAACCAACGCTGCAGATACCTTGATCTCCAGCTTCTGGTCTCCTGGACTGTGGGAAAATAAATTTCTGTTCTTTAAGCCACCTGGTCCCTGGTACTTTGTTATGGCAGCCTTAGAAGACAAATACAATAATTTTGCCACTCTTGAATTATATTGTATACTTTATTAACGGGTATCTGTTAAATGTACCACTAATTGTAACGTAATGTATATTTTATGTAGTCCCTGTCTTTATTAGACCATGCATGTTCATGTTCATTTTTAGCTTCAAAATGTGACCACACATCTAATATGAAGAGCACAACACAATCAGGAGCTCAGGGGCCTCGCTGAGGTGAGTGCAATGATCACAGGTCGTTAACACCCTGGTGAATATCTGCACCAACATTCAATAGTTAGGGTAGCAGGGCAGGAAGGTCGCCCTTGTGCCTGAAGAATGCCCAGGGTTGTACTAAATAGAATGTACAATGGGAAAGGAACAAACAATGTATCCTTCCCATTGGGTTTTTACCATGTGAAACCTATACAGGAATTAGTCTTATTCTTCCAGAATGGGAGATCCCAGAAGCTCCAGTGCTGATGGGAAATACATTATTATACTATGTATAAAATAAGCTGAAAGGATATATTGTAAAACACATGGAATATAGCCAATATTTTTCAATTATGATAGCTATAAATAGAATATTACCTTTAAAAATTGTGAATCACGATGTTGTACACCTGAAACTTACACATTATTGTACATCAACTATCCCTCGATTAAAAAAAAAAAAAAAAGAAAATGCATTATTATAGACAAGTAAGGGATTGTTGTTATAGGCAAAATATTTATTTTGTGGAGGAGAAATTAGTGCTACTGACTGTTCCCTTGATCTATTTCTAAGTAGCAAATCATCCCAAATCTCAGTGGCTTAAAATAACAACAATGACCCATTTTATTCACCAAATCTGAAATTGGGGCAGGGCTCATGGTGACAGCTTATCTCTGCTCCCCTGGGATTTAGCTGGAATAGCTCAAAGGCAGCTAGCTGACTCTGGATACTTCCTATCAGCTGGAATTCAGTTCTGACTGTGGCTAGAACACCTACGCATCACCTTCTCATGTGGCTGCTGGGCCTCGTTACCACATGCTGGCTGGTTCCAAGGGACCTGTGTCCCAAGAGGGAAAGCTGGGTAGAACTTTTTCTAACCTAACCTCTGAAGTCGTGACATGTTACTTCTGATGTATTATATTAAAACGAGTCACTAAGGTTGGCCATATTCAAGAGAGAGGACTCAGACTTCACCTTTTGATGGAAGAAGTGTCAAAGACTTTGAGGAAGTGCTTTAAAACCACCATATTGACCTGTTTTCAGTTGGCTACATGCTTTGGAATGTTTTCATTGTGGTGTCCACGGGATCGTGCATTCAGCAAATCTTCTTGATCTTCCTGTGACCAGATGATTCATATCTACAAAAAGACAGGCTAGGATTTTAGAGGTATATCAGTTTGAGACCAATGAAAGGGATATCTGTTTTTCTAAGAGAAACAAAGAGGCTCATGCAGAAATTACATTTTCTACTTTGGTGTTATTAGCTTCATGCTCTCACCCCTTCATGTCCAGAATGGTGAATATGTAAAATACATTTTAAACTATTTAAAATGTGTGGTTGGTGAATAGTTAATGACATTTTTTTTCCTGCTCAATTTGGCTGAGTTTCTAAGGTGGGATTTAGATTTTTATTGAAATTAATAGGGATTAATGTTCTTTGGAGTATTTCTGTAGTGGTGGGCTTGGTACTATTTATTGCGTATCTCTGTGCTATGTAGACGATACCAGGGGCTAATTTATTGGGGAAGATAAAAATAATGATTGCACAATTTAATTTTTTAATTGAAAAGAAAAAAATCTAAGGACAATAGGAGATTGTAAAAGGGATGAAGCAGATGAGAACAAAGTTTTAAAAACATGGAGATGATAGTTGTTTAGAAGTGTCTTACCGATGTTTTGTTTTGCTCAGACAAATGAACCAAAGAAACTGAAGTATAAGACATGTCCAGTTAGCCAGAGGCTCTGGGCTCTGGAAAAGAAGAAACAGACACATTCAGTTCAACACCTAGTTTAAATTTCTCTTCCTTAGCTTTCTGGGAAGATTTCTATAGAGCCTTCTTATTATAGACTCTCCTTTTTTTGAGGACAGTTATTTAATCATCTCTCTCCAACAGCCATCTGTTCTCCAGGACACATTGTCCCAACACATTCCATCTTTTATATTTTCCATATTTGTACTCACATTTTTTCCTTTTTCAGGCTTAAGTAAATTCTATGTCTCCCTCCCCGAATCTACAGGCTTTTCTATAAGAAAAACTATAGATAGAGAATATGTACAAATTATCATCAGCTGCCAGGAATTATTGTGATGTTTCCTACTGTCAAATTAAAAGTGAAAAGAAGAACATGTCTATTAAAGAAAAGGCAGAGTTGCCCTTTCTGCCACAGATCAGTCCTCTGGTGTCCTCTGTACCCTGGCATCTATAGCGGTCGACATACTTGACGTCCCTTTGAAATGCACTTGTCTATAACTTTTTAATTTAATTTAATTTTGTGCTGTTTTATTTTAATTTTCATATAGTTTCATATACATATGGGGTATAGTTGATTTACAATGTTGTGTCAGTTTCAGGTGCACAGCAAAGTGAATCAGTTACACAGATATATATATCCAATCTTTTTCAGATTCTTCCTGTATGGGAAAAGTATCTATAACATTTAAATACTGTTTATAAATGTTATTGCTCACTAAGAAGACTTAATTTTGAGAGTTGGTTCAAATTGCACCTACGATACTAGAAAAAGGGACAATCTGTAAAATGGGGCCACATTTCCAACCTGGGAGGCTGGGGTCATGACCCTGCCATCCCCTGTGAGGGCGACCATGGGAGGTGAGTGAGTTTGGGAGCTGGAGGGGGAGAGGAGGTCAGCTTGGTGAGAAGCTGATGTTCCCGTGCAATATCTAGGTGGAAATGTGCACTACGCCATTGGACATGATTCTGAAACTCAGGGAAGTGTTTGGAGCTGGGACTGTAGCTTTGGGAGTTGTCAACCTACAGATAGTAATTGGAACCATCAAAGTTGAAGAGGTAACTCAGGAACAGAAAGAGACAAAAAGAGGAATTGGAAAACAAAGAACATAAGGTGTGACCGAAATCAAGATGGTAGAGAACTTGAAGCAAGGAGTGATCGACAGTGCAAAATGCAGAGATAGTACCTCATAGGATTAGGAGAGGAAAAAAATACCTATGGGGCTTGGCAATTAGGAACTTCTCTGTGTCTCTAGTGATGGCCATTCTACATGAATGGTGGGGAGAGAATATGGTTTGTTAATGGGGTCTTAAAAAAAAGTAAAGTTCCAGGGAGTTTAGAATACTTATTTTTTTTCATGCTCAAAGTTGTCCTTCATGCAGTTTCTGGAATAGAAAGTTACAATAAAGATTACTGTGATGGTTTAGGAAAATTTACTCGAGTGAGCTTCCATTTCAAGTAACAGCCAAAGTTGTATTTCTCCAACTCCTAGCTATACCTGAACAGTATGGAAGTATTGAATGGAAGCTCTACTAAATAAATTTAATAAACCCATGACTATGGGAATACAAGCTACTTTGTGTAGCCTTTTTATTATTCAGATTTTAATTTTAGTGTCACCTCCTCAGAGAGGGCAATTTAAAGTAGATTCTTGGACACCTCTATCATATTATTTTATTTATATTTTCTGCATAGCAACTACAATTATCTGATTTTTCAAGATCTATTCCCCCACCTGCCCATTAGAAAATAAGATCCAAGAGAAGAATCCTTGGCACTCTTGTTCCCTGCTATATCTTCCACACCTTGAGTAGTTCCTTCTTGAATTGGAGCACTGCAACCTGGGACATCAAGAAATATGTTTTAAATGAATCAATGAACTGATATAGGGTCTCCAACATGCAGCTTCCAGACTTACAGTCTGATTTGAGATCAATAACATAATAATTATAGCAAATGGAATGAGTACCGTGTGCCAGGAATTGTGCTAAGTACATATTGAGTCCTCCCAATAGAAATCCATTGCATTAATCCCTAAGCATTAATTTGGTCTTCTTAATAGAAAAAGTATCTGACGCTTATAGTAAATAAGTATTTTATTCAATAATAAAGAGCCATTAAACGACAGAACTTGGATTTAAACCCAGGTTTGCCTGACTCTATGGCACAAAACCACTGTGCATCTGGCCTCCTCTTTCCATTGAAATGTTGCATTGAAACTGTGTCATAGCTGCAGGTACACTGAGCTGAGGATGGGTACACGAAGGCTGGCACTTACAAGTTCATTGTTCCAGGAGCAATATCATAAGTTAACTTCCAGTCTTTCGTTAATATTTGTTTCTAATATGGTGTGGCAAAATAATTAAGCAGACTATCCAACCATTCAATAAAATCATAATGAAAATATAAAAATATGATATTTATTATGGAAATACATAAATATGATACTTATTATAGCCATTGCCCTAAAGTGCTTTATATATATTAACTAATTTAATCCTCACAACAACTCTAAGAGGTATATTATTATGTCCACATTACAAATGAAGAAACTAGGATAAAGGAGTTAAATGACTCCTCCGACTTGCACACCTAGCTAGGAAGAGGTAATTCTAGGATTGGAAACCAAGAAGACTGGTGTCAGAGTGCCTAAGTAACTCCGGCCAACAGAATCAAATATACATTAGGAAATTCGGTGTCTTCCTAAAGTCAATGCAGTCCAGACCATGTGTAAAATTTTTACTACCTCAAAATGTACACCTCTATTTAATTTTTACTTCAGCTTGGATAAAGGTAAATATGAAAGATCTTAACTAAAAAAAGGAAAAAAATATGATTAGTTATCCCAAAATGTTATACTTCAAATCTCCAGAATGTTAGGTAGGTAACTGGACTGCATCTCTGACATTTGCTGGTTTTGTGCCTTAGACAAGTTTTCCTGCCTTAGATAGGACACTTTTGAAGCCATGATTAAAATGGTTGTCTTAACAGATGACATAGGTTTGTATCATCTACACCAGGACTGTCCAAAGAACTTCTTGTGATGATAGAAATGTTCTATAAAATATATGACTGTAGAGCACTTGAAATGTGGCTCATGTAACTGAGAAACTAATTTTTAATTTAATTTAATTTTAATTAATTAAAATTTAAGTAACTACCTGTGTCTAGAGGCTACCATATTGGACAGTATAGATTTAGACTACTTACAGGCATATAAGATTTTGAGACTTACTTGACACAATTAGAAAATATAAAAATATTAGGAAACTGGACACTAAAAATGTTATTACACAAAGGGATAGTGGAACAGATAAACTATAATCCTATAAGCAAGAATTAAAGGGTTTAGTACATGGAGTAGCAACAATTTTAAGTAAGCCAGAGGTATGTCAGTTCCATTGATCTGGTCCTACAGAGACAAAAGCTGTTCTGATTGCAACCAATAGTTAATGGAGAAAATTGGATCTAATCATCCAAATCTACAAATAAGTGACTGATCTGTGTAAACAAAGAGTAATCCTAGAACTATACTCAATATTTTGTAATGACCTATAAGGGAAAGGAATCTGAAAAATTATATATATAGATATATATCTATATATATATCTATATCACTTTGCTGTACACCTGAAACTAACACAACATTGTAAATCAACTATACGTCAGTAAAAAATTGTTTTAAAAGTAAGAAAAGAGTAATCCCACGTATCATAAGCATGATGACTAAAATCATTTATTCAAAGCAGAAAACCTGTAGTACCAAGCACAGTGAGGCATCCTTTTCTTGGGAACCTATTTCTAGAGAACACTGCATACCTCACAAGTTCTTGCTGTAAAAAGGTGAAGGATAAGGAACTTCAGAACATTAAAGAGATGGATTAGGAATTGAAATCTACCCTTTCAAGGTAAAGGAAAGCAGTGTGCTATTATCAGTTACATTGTTTCCAATGGTCAATCCAGGAATGATAATTTCACCCAAAATGGTAGCAAGTGCCTTAAGTTGCTACAGCCCTTAGATGCTGCAACAGTCTACTGTAGGGAAGCAAACTTTTCCATCCCCAAATGTCTCTTTGGCATGAGGACTATTTCCATCCAAAAACAATCAAGGCCCAAAAGACTCAGGAAGAAACTTTGACTTTCCCCCTAACTGCCTAAAAAATATTTAGTTAGAGGGCCTCTTCCTGGAAAAGAGCTATCCCCAGAGATATCTGTGAAGAATATGGGCTAGGTTGGTGGAGGAAACCCTTCGGCAGGACCTACAGATCAGAGTTCACATTATCTGTGTCCTGTTATCTCTGCCTGGTCCCGCAAACATTCGTTTACAAACATTTGCTTTTCCATCTTGAAGTGAATTGCTTTCCTCCCCTTGGAAGTCCCAAACCACTCCCCTCAACATCCTCTTTTGTCTTTAGCTGAAGATGGTATTGAAGGTTAGAGTTTTAACCATTTTGGTGAGCTACTCAGTTTTTCTGGGTCTCTCCCATGTATACATGTTATTAAACTTTTGTTTGATTTTCTCCTGTTAATCTATCTCACGTCAGTTTTAATTCTTAGACCAGTCAGAAGAACCCAGAAGGGAAGAGGAAAACTTCTTCCCCCCTGACCCTACCATGTACATGTGTGGTTTGGCATTGCTTAAGGAAGCTTATTTTTGGTATAATGTATTATAGCACCTTTTTTGGAATATAAATATTATTTTCGCACATTGCCTACACACACACACCACATCTAAGTTTACTTTTAAAAAATCCGTTCAAAAACATTGCAAATTTAGGGTACTTATTTTGCTCTCGAAAAAATTCTTATCAAATCCTTTCATGTCATTAATTAATCAACCTTTTTTTTTCATTTGCTTCTTTGAATTTAATAAGATAGCAGGAAGCAAAGACATACCCAAAACTCATAAATTGCTATTTTGATTACAATTATAAACATAATTCTCTTTTGTTTCTAAATGGTGGTCTCTGTCTATAGATGTTCATTATTCAATTTTGTTTATTTTGTACCTTCCTATAGAAGTAGAAAATGAAAAGAATAGAAATATCTTAAACTTTTGTAGTTTTATAGGACACAAATACAAATAACATGTTTTTAATTCCTCAGATATACCAACCATTGAAAGCTTACACTAATTACCTGTAGTTTCGTTAATGTTATAAGCTGCCCTTCATCTCTCCTACCCAGACACACCACTCAGTTTCCTAGGCAGACATATTCAACAGCTTCTGTTCACACCTGACATCAATTTCCTTTGATGTTCACAGTCTAAATGAGAATGCTACAGCAAGCTGTATTTGTGAAGTATACAGAATGCCTTTAAAATGATGGCAGGTATTTTCCTCATTAAAGCAGCCATAACAGATAGTTAGATATGACGCTGTCCCTCACCTTCCTACTAATTAATGAGTATGACTGCAACCCAAATAAGATCAGGCAATTAAATGTGATAACATTTCAGAAGCAAAGAAAATATACAACAATCTTGAAATAGCTTCTTACCGATAAATAAAGTTGATCTTTGGAAAATTACCATATAAATGCACTACTCTATCAAAAAAATCACACAAACTGAGGAACATAATAATTTTACTTTTAATTGAAACATGAGTTACAAATCCCATTAAATTGAAATGTTATGAGTTGGTTATAGGAAGGTATTGTAAACAAGTTCTGCCGCATCCTGCAACAGGCACAGTGGTTAAAGCAGAGGCTCCTTCAAGCATGTCTTGAAAGGCACTTTGGGGGCTACGTTATACTCATCTTAGGGAAATACAGAAGTGATTTTTTTTTTTTTTGGTTACAGATTTGCGACTCGGTTTTGATAAAAATAAAGTCGACCGAGGAGAAACGTGCAAGAAAAATGATTGACCCCACTGGGGTTTGTAAACACGCAAATACCAGGAATATTAAAGAAAACCTTCCAGAAAAGCTAGCACTGCAGGGAAACAAAAGTGAACAGACCATTAGGTAACCAACTGCTTTTTAATTTTATCAATTACAATGCACTTTTGCCTTTCTATTCATTTTAAGTCTAGATAACTACTTTTATTAAAATACACAGAAACCATGTGCATCAGTTGATTACAACTGTCTTGTTAGCTGTAGACCTCCTTTTCTGATCTTGAGAAGGGTCATGGCTGGTCATGCCAATACTTAAAGTTCATTTTCCACCTCGTTATCTGAGCTATGAAAGGAGTCCAGATGCAAAGAGGATCTCATTCCTCAGGGCACTTCCCTTATCTGTCACTTGAAACCTGGTTTGGATAGACCCTAATCCTGGCCTTGAGGAAAAGTCTCTATTTAATTGTTTGGTCTCCATAAACCTCTATGTCGATTTCTTAATGGTGATAATGAACAGCACATTAAAATAACAGCAGGAACCTCAATCAAAATAATGTGCTAGTCTGAAGTGCCTATTGTGAGAAGAGCCTGAAAAACCAGCTCATATAAAAACACTCTTGCACCAACTCCTTCCAAGGGTGTATATGTGACTTGAAGCATTTGGGGATGCAACATATCGTGGTTGTTGTTAGACTTGGTTCTCTGGAGGTGTCAGTGGCTATGGGATCGATAGAGCCACTTCTCAGAACATGAGAAAAAAGAACGTGCCCGAAAGAATCTGATCCCAATCTAAATAATGTATATATGCATGAATATACGTAGTCAATGAATATATATTACGAATGGATACGTGTGAGCAGTGAGTTATGCCTAAATTGTGTATGTGAATAAAGATGTGAATTCTTTAAAAGAAGAAGACTTTATATGATGCTTGTATTCTCAACCAGAGCACAGAGCAGTGCCTGGCGATTATCAAAAGGCACTGAAATTTTGTTGAATGAGCACACACACACACACACACACACACACACACACACGCAGGCACACACGGGCGGCTGTCGTAGGGCACTTTCCCTAGGAACACTCTGTCTTTTCCCTGCGTAAATCTCGCAGACCTAAGGATGTCTTTGTCGTTAGCTTCTCCCTCTTTTTATTTGGTCTCAAGGCGGTATTCTTTGTACCTCCCCCTATTCCTCTCTCCCCACGGAATAACTGTATTTGCTCCTGAAGACATACCGAACTTGGAGTTGATCTTGATTTTCTGTGAAAACAGAGTTTTCTTGTATTCCTTTGGACATGAGAAGTTAGGCAACTAGGGCACTATTTTCAAACAAGGAGGGGAATACCTAGTTATAAACAAATCTACAGGTGAGTTAGTTGTATGTTTCCAAAGAACATAAATGTTCATCTTTATCGAAAATAAGTTTAATGTTGTTTGATGTTCAAATATCTATCAATAAGCAAATGTTTATTGTCCTTTTATAGAGAAATAATTATTTTTACAATTGGCCTGGTGGACTCCAGAAGAATTGGTTTGCCATCCTTTTATGCCTCTTACTTTTTGGGTATCCTGACTTAATTGTCTTCATTGCACCAAGATATGGTTTCTTCAGTGAAAGTGAGAATAATATGTAATTCAATGGTTTTGTGGGCATCAAATGAGATAATAAACTGCCAGGCACTATACGTGTCTAGTACATGGTGACACATTTCAAGAAGGAAACTGAAAAAAAGTGTAAATCCAGAGAAAATTGGTCACAATTCTAAGAGATCTGCAGATCTACTAGCCTGTGGAGAAATTATGTTTGTCGGGGAAAAAAATAGGATGAACTTGAAACCTGTCTTCAATGATTTAAGGGGTTTCTATATGAAACAGAAATGAGTTTTTGTAATTTCACATAGCAGAACCATGATCAATGGATCAAATCTTCCAAGAATGTGACTGGAGATCAACGTAAAGTGGAATTCTTAGCAAATACCATTACCCCCAGGGAATGGACCACTTAGCAAGGGGTTTGGAATTTGGATGTAACTGGAATCCAGTTCCGGTTCATTCATTGGTTGGTTGTATACATTGAGCATGACCTTAATCTTTCTAAACTTTAATCTCTTTATCCTTAAAATGGGAATAAGTATCTATATAGAATATTAAGAAATATTAAATTAGGTAGTACAGGCAAATCGCTTAAGCATAATGCCTGAATTAATTAATTAATTAAAGAATTGTATTTAACTCTTTCCTATGACCGGAAGGACTCCAGCCCAGTGATGGTCGCTAAATCAAGGATGCTTCAGAAGGGCAGGGACCATGTCTGTTTTGTTCACGGTAGTATTCCCAGCCCCAAGAGAGAGTTGGGATTCACTTACTATTTCTCGATTAAATGAACAAATAGAAGAGATGGCTCCAATGAGTTGGAGTTTAAGATGAATGCCTAGAGTCCCTTACGACTTCAAGATTTGGTGAACCTGACTGGGAAGTAGAAAAACAATCCTAAATGTTGGAACTAAACCAACTAGGTAAACTCCCATCTCTACCTTTGTTTAAAACAAACTGCAAGAAAACAATGACTCCTTTTCCTTGAAATGCCTACTTAAGGAGTTCTTAAGAGCCATATAACCAATCTGTGCTTTAGAAATCAAATTCCTAGATTTAGATCCCTTTTAGTGGGAAATAACATAATGGCAAATATCTTTACTTAAAATGTCTTTGAAGAATAAGAGTCAAGAGCAGATTATTTTCCAATTAAAATGATTTCTATTGATTTGGAAAACATAGATGATAGGATTCTCAGATACTCACAATTTTTGGTAGAAGACACAATTGCCAATGAGTTTTCCTAATCCCATTAGTGGCAATTAATTAACATTATTTCAGAAACACAGATACGTGAACACTGCACAAAAAGGCAGTAAAAGGTTTCCAGACTTGATTTTATTTCCTTTTTTTGGATTGTTTTTGCTTAAGTGACTATGCTTTTTCATTGCTGAAGCATCACACTTAACACATTTCTATGCATACACAATACTAATAGCAAATCCATACAAAGGCAAGGCTGGCAAAAAGTCATAACTGCTAAAAAAGTTCTTCTGTAAAATGCCATGAGATTATTTAGGTTAGTTAAAAAAAAAAGAAAAAGAAAAACAAACTAGCAAGGATTGTTAAAAACTCCAGAAGGATCTAATCAAAGTGTGAGACTGTGCAACATAATGACAGATGGAATTTAATGTAGATAAGAAAAAGGTAATGCATTTGGGGAGAAATCATTTAAACTTTTCATATACATTGGTAGGATGTGAATTAGCTGAACTTCTCAGGAAAAAAAGAAGGGGTAATTATGGATGGAAGTATTCATTGAAGACATCTGCTCAGTCTTCAGCAGCAGTTGAAGCTAATAGACTGATGGTTATATTAATAAGGCAAGGGAAAATAGTATGGAAAATATTATGACATTATGCTATATAAACCACTGATTTAATTTCATTTTGATCACTGTGTTAGTTTTTGGGTTCCTAGCATTTTAAAAGATGTAATGCTTACAAAATAAAATTTTAAAAAAAGAGTAAGAAACACACACACACACACACACACACAAAACAAAAAAGAAACCAGAGCAGAGCCAGGGGAAGCATTAGCACCACAGCAGGTAAAGAGCAACCTTGAATACAGGAGGCTGCATTTCCCACCTCTACCCTCACGTAATCTTACTGAACTCATAATTGCAGTCTCCATGGATTGCAGCTTTCTCCCCGAAATCATTCCCAGAAGATTATTTACCAATGAGTTTTAATCAAAGCATTTCATGCTTTTTAGCCCAACAGAAGGATTTTATCCTCTATTTGCCTGATACACAGTTGGTAGCTGCTATGTCTGAAAATATTTTTAGAAGTGAAAAAACGATTCTTCTAATGCAAAGATTTTTTCCTCTGTGTAAATATCACTTAGATAAATCATAAAGTGGTGTCTGTGTAATATTCCCATTCATCCTGGCCTGTTTACTGTATATGTTCCATGTTTCTGGAAAGACAATGATATCCCTCTAATTAAAAAAATCTTGAGGAAAAAAGTATCTAAGTTGGAAGATGCATATAGTAATAAAACATTTTCTGTTTATTTTTCTCTGTCTTCCTTGTATATCTCATTTAAATGAACTATGTATAAAGATGCAGTTCCTTTCACTGAAATTGCTCTGAACCATGTTTACCACTTACCTGTGCCAGAGCACCTTGAGGTGAGCATTAGTGTTCTGCCCCCTGGACCAGATTTTGGCTTTGACAGTTTTGAGACCTGTGATCTTATAAGATCTTTTCATCACCAGGTCCTAGTTTCTCCTCTTTTACAATGGCAATGATAACAGCTAGCTCATAGCGCTAGTATAAGAAGTAAATGCAGTAATTTATGTGTAATTCTTTGTGCATTGTAAGTGCTCAGAGTTAGATGGTTCCAAACACATGGGGTTTAAATGGAACTAAAATAACCGTATTGTCATTTCATCTCAAAAGAATCTTTGCTTGCATGCAGTTTAAGTTCTCCACACATTAAGAGTTTCTAGAGTCTGTCCTAAGTTTGAGAGTTTTCCCCGACCCAACCCCAAATTCCTCTTCATAGCCTCTCTACCACTAACCCCTGACGATCATCCCATTCCATAGCTAGGAGCACCAGTATTTGCTTCTCTCTGAATGCTGTCCATGCTTCGCCAACTCAAAGCCTGGTTCTTAGCACAGCCATCATTTCTAAAGCCCAATCCCCTCTTCAGTGCTTGCCTCAGTCTTGCCCAGGAAGGCCCAGCCAAAACGACTTCCCTTCTGGAAATCTATTCAGTTTCTTCGGGAGCGTGTGATCACTCTGTACCTGAAATTTTGTAGCACTTAATCAGGACCAGTACTTGATTGCAGTAACATCATGCCTGGTGTTATTTGTATTATTTATCTAATCACTGCCCATACTTTCATGAGCTACTCACCTTTGTGTGCTCAACATGACCTGGCACAGGGCAAAAGAACATACTGAATGAATTCGTAAATGTACAACGTTATAGACTTGCTTCTTACCCTAAACTCATGGATACAGCAAATTCAAAGAACAAGAAACAAACTTTAAAAAGAAAATCTTAATCTCATGTAATAAACATAAAATCATAGATAATATTTACTTTTCCTGATCTTAGCTTCCTAAAGAACTATTATTAAAGGAGCAAGGGTTTGTGACTTTCTGAAAACGTGAAATCAGTTCCTACCAGAAGGACTACATTACCATCTCTAAGCCTGGACCAAATCATATTAAAATATTTGAAGCCTATTTGGGAAAAAAAATAAGCACCAAACTGCAATATGTGCAAGATTCTGTTTTTCTCTAAAAGTTCACCTTGGAGGAAAAATGGAAGGTGTCATTCATTTATATCCTTACCTATTTTGTTGTGTATGCCAACCTCCTCTTTTCAATTTTGAGAATTGTTTTTGCTTCATTTCCTACATCTTCTTTTATAATGACTAGCCATGAAGTTTCAGTGTTTCATATATGAATGAAAAAAAAGGAAATAACATTTTAAAAGATCATTTATTTCATTGAATTTTCCCATTCTTTGACTAGAATGAATTACAAATTTTCAAGGATGAGGATCATTATGTTAGTCTGTGGTGAGTGTTATATGAGATAAAAGAGAAAGGATGAGATCAGCTCCTATACAGCTGCTAGAGATACCCTCTTTATTGAAAGATGTATTTTAAATGTCCGCTCTTCAATGACTGGGCGACGATTTAAAAGACACAGCTGCTGGTTAAGTAACAGAAATGGCACCTGGGCTCCAACTGGGCTTAGGTGTGAGCAATTTTGAGAATAGGATCAGAACAGAAAGCAATAAGGTGAGGGTAGAAATACTTTTACCATTAAAGTCACCATCAAAGTCTACAGAGATCCCAATTTTCAAGGTATCACATTTAGAAATTCAAAGCAATTTTGAGAAAAGACATGCACTATGATATTGAGCTATCTTTTGAGTTAAAAATATTAACTGAATTAATGTTAGATGATTGAGGGGGATTTTTAAATCATGCAAATGAAAGAGGTATTTTTCTCAAGGCAATGAAATTCACGTACAGAGGAACATTACTGATCATTAGCATGAGGAAAGCATACTTCTGCCTAATCAAATGTCCATTAATAGTGAGAATGTCTGTGTTTTTCATTGACTGCAGTTTAAAAAGAAACACATGAAAAGGTGGTCACACAAGATAGAGATGCCTTCATTAGTCCACATGAATGACACACTCTTCTTCTTAATGTTCTTTCCTTCTCTTCTAGTTTTCCTCAGAGCTTCATGAACAGTGGTGTGTGTAAACTCTCTCCATAAAATGCAATTAGTAAGTTAGGGATAAATCAGTCACATCTCCTGTTAAAAAGTCCCTTTTCTGCAGCATCTTAGACAGTATTTTTGGTCATAGGGATGGATTAGACTTTCCATTTATCTTTGCTCTTGAGTTGGTCATGACCCTGGGATGGATGCAAGAAAGTGGGATTCCCCCATCAATGTTAGTGACAGGAAACAGTAATTTGGAGATATGAGCAACAGCATGGCATAGTGGAGGGAGCTGTGCTTTACTGTAATGTTAACCTTCATCCAAATCCTGCTTTTTCTTCCTATTAATTGGGCACCCTTGGGGAGGTAAGCTATTTGATCCTTCTGTGGCTCAGATTTTTTATGTTTTCATTACACAAATATTTAGAAACTTCTGCTCGTTGCCAGGTACCATTCTGTGGTCTGACATTTCATGTAACCCAAGCAGAGGAGGTGTCTGCCTCATGGAACTTAAGTATTAGAGGGAAAATGTAGCAGTAAACAAACAAATGCGTAATATTTTCATTCTAAGTGGTAACAAGTGGAATGAAGAAAAATAATGTGGGTGACATGGAGACAGCGATGGAAGATGCTATTGGGAAAAGTAGGTGTAAAAGATCATGATGTCGACATCTTAACTAATGGGATCTGAGTGAACGCATTGAGGGTTCCTCATTTCGTTTTAATTGTTCACTATAATGGAAATAATAGTAGCTACGTTGGTGAAAAATAAGACAGTTCATGTAAGGCACCAAGTAGAGTGTAGGGAACTCAATAAACAGTAGCAGCTCTAACTGTAAAATATTCTGAAATGTGTGGTCCCCCATTATACTTGATATTCACCTCAAAGTTGGGGTTCAAATATGATTTCCATCTCCCCAAAAACAAATTTGGTGCTAAAGATAGTAGTATTAGTCAAATTCTTTTATTTCTGTTTGATTCTCTTGTCCAGAGTAGAAAAGTTGAGGTAATTCTGCCTTTGTTTTAACACTGGACCATTTCCTCTTTGTTTAGCACTAGGGATTGGAAAATGTGTTAAGTGAGGTTAGATTAATGACAACAGCATTTGTGTCACCTTCAGTACTTAAATATTTCTCAAATATAAATTCTATAGTTTTTCGCCCTGCCATTTGTGTTTTGCCAATTGAAAGACCTTGAATCTTGGTCTCCAGGTCTATAATTCAACAAAGACAATATAGGCAAGTAAGACATGGCTAGCTGGATAGGATTTGGACCATGAATTAGAATTTACAGTGGGCTCCAAGAAAAATTTGAAGGTCAAGGGAGGGACATTAGTGTACAGCAGGAAAAGCTAATACAAGTATCTCAGATAGACAGTGTGAAGCCCAATCCACCCAGATGGATCAAAGAATGGCATAGGAGTGTAGGTGGTCAGGGGAAAGGTAGAAAGTAGTGACCAGGGACAGGGAAGGTAATTTTTAATGCACAATAGGCAATTATAGAAGTCATGATTAGTATTCAGCAATGCTCCATAATGAATGAATAACCCGGGCTTAAAGAAGTAGGGAAGGGGTATTTGAGTCATAACCACTAGCCACAAAATGAAGAAGGGAGTCAATTTTCCATCACAGTGATCTAGCAGAAGGGAGAGCAGAGACATTGTGAAGGATAGAGGTACGAGATAAGAGGATTTTGTCTTCTTACTTCATCCTCTCCCATAGTCCTTGAATGAATGGAGGGGAGAGTCTGTCACTTCCATCAGCCATCGTGCATTGTTGAGTGACATGAACTAATTATTGACCACTTACTGAACAGATCTAACGCTTACTGAGGTTTATAACAGGTTCCAAACTCTTTAATTGAGTATTAAGTCTTTTAACCCTTGGAAACATTTATCAGATAGAAGTGATGATCCTCATTGGACACAGGAGAAAACTAGAATACAGAGAGGTGTCACTTTTCAAAGATCACACAGGAATTTGCAAGTCTTTGATCCTCACCTAGAGAGTCTGACTCCAGTGGCCTTGCTGTTAATGTACTCTGTACAGCCTTGTGCTTGCTAATTTAAGTAAGTACTTTATGAAATCTGGGTGGTTGGTATTATTAGCCTCATCTTACAAATTTACCAAAGAGTCATAGAGAGATTAAGTAATTTTTTCCATGAAAACACAGGTTGCATGAAGCATAGGAAAAATAAAACAGCTACATTTTCTGGATTGATGATCTCATACTTTATACTACACCATGCTGGGAGAAGACTAGATACTCTTTGTATTATTTCCTACAGTTTGATAGCAAGGATACTGCTCCTGGATCACCCTATTAGAATGATATTCTCAAGGACCAATACTTTAGAAGGGCAAAGCATGAGACAAACAAGGCTGATTTCTCCTGCTTCTGCTTCTCCTCTACACCCCACTGGGGCACATGACACAATGTTGGAAGCGGAGTGAAGTCATGACACTATCCATTGCCCTCATTTCATAAAAGGGGGGATCCTGTTTGATGGAAATATGACACAGTGTTTCCCAGGTCACCCAGTAGAGGACTACGCATATGTTTCTTGCCACTGTATCACATTTATTTATACCAGTTCTTTCAAGTCTTTATTCAAAACCACATATTTGTTAAGTACCTATTATCTTCAAAGGATCTCCCTTGCAACCCGACAGGTAAAAAGATGATGAGAATCCTACCTTTAAGGCAGGTGTCAACCAAGCACCCAAAATCACACTGTATTATAAGAAGAAACATGGTATACACTGTGTGAGAGAGTCACATTGTCAAGGATGGAGACTGGGAAATGAGAGGTTGCTTGCAATTGATGGGATACAGAAGGAAAGGTTTCATGGCAAAATTAAATTTAGAGGTGGGCCTGAAAAGACTATCAAATGCGTGTGGTTTGGAGGATGAGATTCCTCAAGGCAATGGGCAAATCAAAGACCACCAATGGGCCAGTCTTTGACTACAGTGCGGAACCAGGGGAGGTTTGGCTTGGCAGGAGAAATATCAACACTAAACGTTGGAAAATCAGGCGGGTGCCTCATTGTTTCAAAGACGAACTTGAACCACAAAATAGGGATCATTCAGAATTAAGAAATATTAAGGTTAAGATATATTTATTGGAATCTGGTGAAAAGAATATCTCTACACACTGAAACTAAAACCTGGGACATTAGAGCTAACACACTTGATTCAAAAGACTCATTGAGGCAATAGCCATAACCAACAATATGAATAATAATTGGCCGATCCAAGTCACTCACGCATTAAATTAGAACATTTGTATTACAGTTCTTGAAGCAGAATACACTTTTTTTATGCTAGATATATGAAAGGCAGAGTCATGATAGAGTCGTTACCTGGACTCAGAATGTGCTGGGTCGGACACATTCTCAGCCAGTCCAGACAGCAGAGCTAAAAACATATTTTGAGGGAATATGCTAATTTTCTTCCACCTAAAGGTTACAGGTGATCCCCAGATTTCTCTGTTTCACATTTGATTATCTGTCTAATAAAACAAAAACTGTTTCTACTTGGTTTTTTATTATGATTACTGTTGTTTCCTGGAGGTCAGTCCGTTTTGGTGTCTTCTGCAGCACTGAGAAGCCTGCTCTCTGAAACTTTGAACCAAGTTTCTTTGGAAACTCTGCAAATCTCCAACAATCTAAATGGATTCCTTATTAGGAGACTTTTAACGCAGCAGATAGATCTGGGGGATCATGCACTGTCTGTTCATTCTCATTTATGTGTTTGCTTATTTACACTCATGGGAGCTGTTTACACACCAGCCCTCTGGGGTTCATGAGAGTGGCTCCTGGAAATGACAGGAAATCCCCAGGAATGGCAGGGAATTAAAAGAGCAGCTGGGAAACTGAGGGCATCCAGCGACAGCAGCAGGAAGCCCTGTGATGTGCAAGCCTAAGCACCTTAAGATGTTTTCAGAGAAAGTGAAACCTAAGTGTGGTCGTGGGAATCTGTCTATGTTGGAGACCTCCTAACACTGCCATAGGATACACCCCCTTTTGAGCATGGATTCCACTCTTGGCTCCATTAGTTAGTAGTTACCTTAATGTGCATATACTTAAAGGTTACCCTTTTTTGTGGTGGTTACAGATTTCCTTAAGAACGGCTCAATAGCCGTGCCAGGAATCAGAAGAGTCTACAAACACCACCAGAACCCATTTGAGAAAGGTCCTTCTGGAAAATAACTATGCCTTATGAAAGATTAAGAAAATATGCCGATAAGCTGATTGTGATAAGCAATAAGCATATATTATTCAGGAATGCAAACAAAAAAAATGTATAAAGGCAGAAGGAGAATGTCCATTCTAGGATTCCTAAAATACCTGGGGGATATATCTCCGTGTTGTCTTTTACAGAAATAAGACTTTATATTGGGTAGGAAACAGCAGAATTTTATTTTAGGGAAGGAATTTGATAAGCATACCAAATATTGATTATCTTGATAAATATATTTTGAGATGACATTGTAGTAGATGCTGATGCTACATTTGGATAAGACCCTTCCTTCAAGGATCTTATCATCTATGTGTAATTTATACTCTGAACTCTACAGAAAAGAATTCTGTATGAAAGTATTAGATTTATTAGATCATCCTTTGACAAATAAACAGAAATGTAAAACAAGAAGTGAAGCTGTATGTCATATATTAATTTTAAAATGCAAATTACTAAAGCAGAGAGTTCATCCAGGTAATGAAAGGACTGTCCATGTGTTCCAGGGTCAGACAGTTTCAGAGGTTAAAAAAAAATGTTTGGTTCTATTACAGTGTCTTTAACATTATCGTCATAGCCTAATGCACCCCCCAAAATGGTGACTAAGATAATTTTGTCTATCAATAGTTTATCCAATAAGTATGTATTAAGTGCTTGTGATAAAACAGGACAATTCCAGGTGACGATTCTACAAAAGTTAAAAAGTCAGACAATCTTTTGCCCTAATTTGACTTTATGATTTGGAAATATATTTATGTTTATGTATTGAGTCTATGTATTCCTTGATAAATAGCAGTAGCAACAAACCAGAAACTGAGTGTTAGCTGGGGATTCAACTAATAATAAGACCTAGTCCACCCACATCCCTGGGAAAGACATAGTCTTATGGATAAGATGGAAATTCAAAGAGTAAATATAATACAACTTGGACTCTTCTGGGTTTTTTAAAACAGCTTTATTGAGATCCAATTTATGCTCCATAAAATTCACCCTTTTAAGGTGTACAACTTAACTTTTTTAGTATATTCACAGGTGCAACCATCACCAAGTTTTAATAATTTTAGGACATTTTCATCACCTTATGAAGAAACATTGCATCTACTAACAGTCACACCTCATCTGCCCACCACTAGCTCTTCTAGGAAAATCGCTAACATACGCTTTATAGATTTGACTACTCTGAACTTTTCATATGAATGGAATCATACAACACACGATCTTTTGAGGTTACCTCCTTTCACTTAGCAAATGTTGTGAAGGTTCATCCACGTTGTAACATGTACCAGGACTTCATTCCTTTTTATTGTAGAATAGCATTCCATTGAGTGGATACATCACACTTTGTTATCCTCTCGTCAGTTGATAGATATTTGGATTATTGCCACTTTTTGACTACAATTTTTTTCTCAAATCAGCTTTATTGAGGTATACCTGACAAATAAAATTGTACATGTTTAAGCATACAATGTGATGATTTGACATATATAAATATATTTTGTGAAATGATTACCACAATCAGATTAATTAACACGTCTCTCATCTCACCTCACATAGTTACCTTTTTTTGAGTGTGTATTGAGAATTCTAAAGGTTTACTTTCAATGAATTCCAAGTACATAACTCAGTGTTATTAATTATAGTCACCACGCTGAACATTAAATCCCCAAGCTTGTTCATCTTATGTTATAAATGAACGCTTATACACATTGACCAGCATCTCGCTATCTTCACCCCGCCACCCCAGGCCCTGGTAACTACAATTCTACTCTCTGTTTTTATGAATTTGACTTTCTTTGGTTTTTTGCTTTTGTTTTTAAAGATTCTACATATAAGTGAGATCATACAGTATTTGTCTTTCTCTGTCTGACGAATTTCACTTAGCATAATGACCTCTGAGTTCATCCATGTTGCTGTAGATGTCAGGATTTCCTTCCTTCTTCCTCATAGATGAATTATATATATTATATATATATATAATGTATAAATATAATGTCTGTAAATATATGTTGATGGACACTTAGATTCCATATCTTGGCTATTGTGAATATTCCTGCAATGAACATGGGAGTCAGATATGTCTTCCAGATACTGATTTTATTTTCATCAGATATTCAATATATAACCCAGAAGTGGGTTTGCTAGATTATATGGTAGTTCCATTGTTGATTTTTTGAGGAACCACCATACTGTACCAGTTCACCTTCCCACTAACAATGTAGAGTAAAGCCTTCCCCTTTCTCTACATCCTCGCCAACACTGGTTATCTGTTGGCTTTTTCATTAAAAAAATCCTAACAGGTGTGAGGTGATGTCTCATTGTAGTTTTGCTTTGCATTTCCCTGATGATTAGTGCAGTTGAGCACATTTTCAGGTACCTGTTGGCAGCTTGTAGGTCTTCTTTGAAAAAACGTTTATTCAGGTTCTTTGCCCATTTGGTAATCAGGTGATAATTGTTTTTAATAATCTCTTATAATCCTTTGTGTTTCAGTGGTATCCGTTGTAATGTCTCCTCTCTCATTTCTGATTTTATTTATTTGATTCTTCTCTCCTTTTTTCTTAGTCTAGCTAACATTTTGCCAATTTTGTCTATCTTTTCAAAAGACCAGCTCTTAATTTTATTGAACTTTTCTACTGGTTTTCTGTTTTCTATTTCTAAATGATTGTCTTGAGGATTACGATTAACATCTTAACTTAAAACAGTCTAACTTAGATTAATACTAACTTAATTGAAATAGTTTACAGAAATTTTGCTCCCAGATTGTGTCATTCTCCCCTCCTTGGTTTATAATTGTCATATAAGTTAAATCTTTCTACATTATTAACGAATAACACATTTTTATAATGATTGCTTTATGCAGTTGTCTTTCAAATTATATATGAGAAAAATATATGACCAAAAAATACCTTTATATTCTCTCTTATATTTATCAAACTAGTTTCATTCACTGGTACTCTTTATTATTTCCTGTGGATTTAGCCTATTATTTTGCATGTTCTTATTTTATTTTATTTTTTTTGGCTGAAATGATTTCCTTTAGCTTTTATTATAGGTCTGCTAGCAAGAAATTCTGTCCCTTTTTGTTTATCTGGGAATAACTTAACTTGGCTGAATGTAGCATTCTTGATTAATAATCTTTCCTTTCAATACTTTGAATGCCCCACTGCTTTCTGTTCTCCATGATTTCTGACGAGAAGTCAGTGTTTCCTTATATTGAGCATCCTTTGTACAGGATGAACCATTTTTCTATTACTTGGGAGTTTCTGAAAAAGTTAATGTTGACAATTTTGCCAGTGTTTTTGTTGTTTAAATGGATGTGTAGTTTTTTGAAGGCCTTCACTCCACCATTCTGGAAGTCCTACCTCCAAGCTCTGTTTTTTGTTTGTTTGTTTGTTTGTTTTGGACTCAACTGAGGTTTCTTTTACTTGTTAAAAGTCTGTGTTTGTGGGATTTAAATCTCTTTTTAAAAATTTTTTATTTTATATTGGAGTATAGTTGATTAATGTTGTGTTAGTTTCAGATGTACAGCAAATGATTCAGTTATACATATACATGTATCTATTCTTTTTCAAGTCCTTTTCCCATTTAGGTTATTATAGAATATTGAGCAGAGTTCCCTGTGTTATTCAAACATTCAAACATTAGGTCCTTGTTTGTTATCTATTTTAAATATAGCAATGTGTACATGTCAATCCCAAACTCCCAATTTATTCCCCCCAACACTCCCCCCGGTAACCATAAGTTCATTCTCTAAGTCTGTGAGCCTATTTCTGTTTTGTAAATAAGTTAATTTGTATCATTTTTTTAAAGATTCTGCAGATAAACTATATCATATGATATTTGTCTTTCTCTGTCTGACTTATTTCACTTAGTATGATAGTCTCTAGGTCCATCCATGTTTCTGCAAATGGTATTATTTCATTCTTTTTAATGCCTGGGCATATATATATCTGGCGGAAATCATGGTTTAAAAGAATACATGCACCCCAATATCCAAGCTCTGTTTTAAGTGGATGTATATGAAGTGCTCTCACACACATGAAGAGGGTACCGACATGGCCCTCAAATTTTTCGAGTGCAAATCAGGTGAGTAGCAAACGAAGTACAGTGAACATTGAAAGACATATCACTTGACTTTAGAGATTTTGCTAGTCAATATCTATGTGGCTAGGAGTTTAAAACTTTTTATTTTGTAATTTGAATCCTCCATCATGAGCCATTTTGATGAAGCTAATAAGTTTTGAAAATTTTTTGTGAATATGTGATGACGGGAGTATTCTTAAATATACAAACATTCTATGTAATTATCAGCTATTAATAGGTCAAACAATCTCACATCTCTTTCATAGAGAAAATGGTCCCAACTTATTAAAAAATTATTAAAGTCCTATTTTATTATAGTTAAATACTTCATGTATTTGTCTAACATAAAATTTATTTGCATTCAATGTATGTAATAGCAACTATTATTCATAAATGTGGACCAGAGTTTTCTGCAATTATTCTATTTTCCTGTATATTATCTTTCAGGAGAAGAGACAGAAAGTAAAGCTTCAAAACACTTACTACTTTTTGTTCATAAATTTTTCTCATCTTATAAGTCAAAACCCAACTATAATCACATGATAAATCAGACTTGATAAATTAGTTTGAGTTTATGCTACATGTTTTAGGCAGCAAGAGAATATCTGAATAGAGCCATATAGTTTCAGGTGGGCATATCCGCCAGTATGTTTAGTATGTGCCGATATAGAGACGGTGTTTTAAGGTATTTGGCTGAGGTTTCCTACTCAAAAACTCTTGTATCAAATGCTCTGTTCCAATCACTAGGGAGGAAAATCTACTCCGGATAGAAATTCTCAAAAACAAACTATGTAATTTAAAATCAATGGCTCATTTTGTTGTTAAAATAAATTGACATAAATAAAAAATTTTATTCTTTCAAGGACCACTTATCTAAATTTTAGAATTTTTGGCATAAGTTATGCAATCTTTTCTCTTATTTCCACAAATTTGTTTCAGGATAATTTCAGACTAGTTTTACTCTGTTTTATTTTATTGTTTTTCCTATTAACACTACCAGTATTAAATAAATACATGCCTTGACAGGCTGACAAGTGGCTGAGAACACACAGTTGGAATTACTTTTTCCCTTTCAATACATAGACTCCTCTAAATATCAGGAGTGTTCGCACAAGTGATGTGTAAGAACTAAAGTTTACTTATTTTTTTTTTTTAAAGTAGAGTGTAAGAGAGGTTGAGCAGAACCATGTGGGGAATCTGACTGCCCATTTTTATGTCATACCAGCTTCGTAGATCAGGGGTGGGTCTACCAGGTTAAAGGGCCATAAAAGAACAGGTTCACGTTCATTTGGTTTTATGTTCACTCATTTTTATTGAATTTAATAGGTGTTCCAAGGAACCCATAAAGTATTTTCATAGTATATTCCAATATATTAATATTAAATTTCATCATAATTTACCCTCTTTCATGGAGGAGTCCTTGCGTTAGTAAATTTAAGAAGTTAATATATAGGGAGAGAAATAAAATCCTTTCAAAATGGAACTATTTGGATCAGTGTGCATAAAAGTCACTAAGTCTGTTTTATGTATATGATGTGTTATATTGAATAGTCATTCATATTTATAAAAGTTATTTCACACATAATTATGTGGCATCATCAAACAGAACTTTGGGCTGTATTCTTGACTGAAGGAGAGAAATGAGACTAATACTCGAAGATGGTTAAACTTGCACAAGGTAAAAAGTTAGGTGAGGATAGAGCAGGTACTATAGTTCAGTCTCTGTGCAGTGTCCTTTCTTCTATTACATGTGACTCTAATGGTTTGCCTTCCATTCATTCAATAGTTGTTTGTTATAGAAACCACTCCATGTGGCCAGGATTGGGCTGACGGTGCTATACTGTTGATACAGAAGTAAAAGACATAACTATCGTTGCCTGGTTGCTAAGAGCCTACAAGCAAGAATCAAATAAATACTATATTCAAAATCCTGTGATAAACCGTAATGGAAAAGAATAGAAAAAAGAATGTCTATATGTGTATAACTGAGTCACTTTGCTGTACAGCAGAGATTGGCCCAACATTGTAAATCAACTATTCTTCAAAAAAAAAGTAATCCTTTATGATCACTGTTATGATAGAATTAAACAGAGTACCCTGATATGGAGTATAGGGTCCAGGGAGAGATATGTGACCCAAAAAGAGCCCAGGAAAAAGAATTTGAGTATGTTGGAAGGCAAGGAATTTGGTAAACACTGGAGGTGAAGTGAGTTTAACCTTGAACATCCATAGATTGAGGAATCTGTGGAACATCCAAAGGGTGACATCAAACAGACACTCACCAATATACCTCTGAACAGGTGAGGCTTTGTCTAGGAATCTCGATACAAAATCCATTAGCACAGTAAAGATTGTGGCTGTTAATGAGATCAACTACGATGAGTATATTATAGAGAAGAAGGTTGAAGGAAGAATTCTATAAAACACTCGAGTGCAAATAGGAGAAGACAACTGTGAACAGAAGGGTGTTCTGTAAGTTGCAAAAAACAGGCAATATAAATATAGGAGAATATCCAGTAAGTTAAGGGTTGAAACAAATCCTATGCATTTGGGAATTGAGGCACTTCAGTTTACCTTTGGCAGAGTTATTTTGGTGGGATGCTTGAAATAGAAGCAGTGTGTTCAAGAAAGAAAACACTGAGAATGTAGATAACGTATTATATTTTGCTATATCATCTTCCCTCCAAACTTTTTTCCCTCTTCTCTTCCTTCCTTGCTTACTTCCTTCTGTCCATCTTTCCCTTCTTTCTTCCATTTTATTGTACCTTTTGAGCAAAGAAAGAAAGATGTGGATCACTTTAAAGGACTTTAAGTAATCTTTAACCTTTTAAAATCTCAGATCTGCCTGAACATAGCAGACTACTTGAATTGATGAGGCAAGGCTGGGAGTTCACAAGGCCAAGGCAGCTAAAGTCCACAGAGCAGAGTACAACAAAGGAGAGAACTTCCCAGACTGAGAGCTCTAGAAATCATCAGAAGGTCCCTGTGAAGTCTTCAGCTGATTACGGATGAACACATGTATGTGAAGAAATTATCTGAGTCCTGGAAAATGACCACCCCAAAAGAGCAGAGTAAACAATTTCTGGGGCTCACAAGGCTCAGCATGTCTGTGTCACCACTAGTGAGAATAGAAAATCTTATAATTCAGGGACCTTAGGTAGAATATTCAGAGGGGTATTGTCTCAGTAGTGGGGCAAAATTTAGCACTAAACTAAAGATTTCTGTATTTCTGCCAATCAAAGCTTAAAGACAATCCTCGGAAGACTAAAGTCTTTTCAAACGACTAAATGCAACCCAGGTTAACAAGCAAGTACCATGACAGATACTAAAATTCCTAACATCCAATAAAGTAAATTTCCCAATGATGGGGTTTCCATATCAAATTACCAGGCATGCAAAGAATTGAGAGAATATAACCTGTAATGAGGAGTAAAAAAAATCAGTGAGGAGAAATACACCTAGAAATGATAATAAGTGATAGAATTAGTAGAGAAGGATATTAAAAGGTGTTGTAATTGTAGTCCATACATTCAAGGAATTAGAGAAAACAATTGAGCATCTTAAGTAGGAAAATGAAAACTATTTTAAAAAATGAAATCAAGCTTCTAGAGACACTAAAATGAGAAATGCATGAGTTGGAGGATTTATTTTATAAGAAAAATTTAGTAATCACATTTCACCCTGCTTCTCCCATTACATTCAGATAAGAAACATAAACAGAATGCATGGAAACAACTGCTTTAGGACAGTGGTAAGTAGCATGTTTCCTGCCCCCATGACCTTCATGCTCTGGTATTACAACTGTGACTATGTTACAGCTCAAGAATGAGTCCAAGGGGGTGTAAACCGCCACATGGAGGTGACTTGACACCCTCACCTCCGAGTAGTGCAGAAATGAAACCAATCATAAACAGGAGAATTACCAGGTTCTGGAATGATCACGGTGGCAAGTACCCAAACAGAACTATATAACATTGCAAACAACATAACACTACACATCCTTTTGAAATGCACATAAAACATTCACCAAGACAGTTCGTATCATGAGACAAGAAACAAACATGAAGAAATTTAAAATGGTTAAAATCATATAGGATGTGACATCAACAAGACGGAATGAGATGCCTTCTACCTTCTTTCCCCCGCAGATACACTGATTCAACAATACACGGACCAATTCTCTATGCGAGAAATCCAGACACCAGTTGAGAGGCTCCTGCACTCCAGGAGAATGCAAAACCAGCCACCCTGAAGCTGGTTGGAAAATTTGAGGCTCCTTACCACAGTCTCTCGGCATGGTGCGACACCACTGGGTGGAAACTCCCAGCTCACAGCTTTTCCTGGGGAAAGGAAGGAAAGAAATGGACTATTTCCAATGTTCTGACTTTTCCAGGGAGCGCCCAAAAGAATGCTTTCTACCTTGCCTGAATCTGAATACTGACAGGAATGGACCCTAGGTTGAAAGCTACTGGAAGCAAAGATGGTACTGTGGACTTGCATGCTTGTACTCACCATAACTCTCATCTCAGCACAGAGCAAGCGGGCAAAAAAAAAAAAAAAAAAAAAAAAAATTTCCCAGCTTCTCCTTGGGGAAGAAAAAATTGAATCCTGCATCCATGTTCCAACTTTTTCAAAGTGCTGGCCAAGACTTCTGTCTCATTTGTCTCAGAGTGCTGAGGCAGTACAGCATACTGGAGTTTTCCACCTGTATAATTGGTCACTTAAAAATGATACTTTATGTATTCTAGATTCCTAGTCCCTTGTTGCATATGGATTCATAATCTTTTTCTCAGTCTGCAGCTTGTTGTATTAATTTCTTATTGTTGTTATAAATATTACCACAGACTTAGTGACTTTACACGAATTTATTATATTACAGTTCTGGAGGTCTCAAGTCTGAAATGTATCTCACTGGGCTTAAACTAAGGTGTCAGTAAGGCTGTGTTCCTTTCTCAAGGCTATTGGGGAGAATTCATTTGTTTACCCTTTAGAGGTTCTAGAGGCTGCCCCCATTCACTGGCTCATAGATCTTCTCTATTTGCAAAGCCAGTGATGTAACTTGAAGCTTTCTCACAATGCCTTCTGACACTTTTCTGATTCCTTCTTCCACTTTTAAAAGATAATACCCTCATCTTAAAATCAATTAACAACCTTAATTCTATTTGAAATTTTAAGTTCCCCTTGTCAAGTAACTTATACATCCAAAGGCTTTGGGGATGAGAAAATAAACATATTTGGGAGACCATTATTCTGCCTGCTACACTCTTCTTCTTATTTTCCTACCTGGAGAATTTTACTTTTGCAGAGTAAAAAATTTTTTAAATTTGATGAAGTCCAAATTATCAATTTTTTATTTTATTGATTCTGTTTTTAGTGTCAAATCTAGAACTTTTTGCCTAACTCTAGAAAGATCCCAAAAAATTCTTTTTAAAAAAATTTTTATAGTTTTACATTTCATAATTAAACTATTGATTTTTTTGAGTTAATTTTTGTGTAAAGTGTGAGATTTAGGTAGGTGTTCATTTGTATTTCTTATGAATGTCCAGTTAATCAAACATCACTTTCGAAAAGTCTATCCTTCTATTGAATTGCTTTTGCAAATTTGTCAAAAATGTGTTGGGTATATTTATTTATGTCTGTTTCTGAGTTCTTTGTTTTGTTCAATTGATTTATATGCCTATCTGTCTACCAATACCACACAATCTTGATTACTGTAGCCAAATAATGAAACAATATGAGACAGTGTGATTTCTCCCACTTTGTTTCCTTATAAAAATTGTTTTAGATATTGTATAGCCTGTGTTTTTGCTTATACATCTTAGAATAAGTTTATCTTTGTCTACAGCATATGTTGCAGAAGTTTTGATAGCAATTGCTGTAAACAATTAGATAAATTTGGAGAAAATTGGCGTCTTTACCAGATTGAGTCTCCTAATTTGTGATTACATTTTTCTCCATTTATTTAGGTTTTCTTTGATCGCATTTTATAATTTTCAGCAAGCAAGTCCTACTCATGTTTTGTTAAATTTATAGCTAAGTATTTTATTTTCTTTTGAGCAAGTGTAAATAATACTTTATTCCATTTATTTTTCCACATGTTCATTGTTATTAGATAGAAATGCAAGTGAGTTTTGTGTATTGATCAAATATCCTGCAAATTTGCTGAACTCATAATTCTAGGAGTTTTTGATTGTTTTGTTTTGATAGCTTCTTTGAGATTTTCTACATAAACAATCATGTCATTTGCAAATAAGGACAGCATTAATTCTTCTTTTCCAATTTATATTCCTTTATTTCCTGTTCTTGCCTTGTAGCAATGGCTAGAACCTTTAATACTAGTTGAATAAGATATAAGTACTATGTTGAGAGTGGACATTCTTGCTTTCTTTCCAGTCTTAGAGGAAATGCATTCAATATTTCACCATTAATTATAATGTTAGCTCTATGATTTTGTAGATGCTCTTCATCACCTTTAAGCAATTTCTCTCTATTCCTAACTTGGCAAGTGTTTGACCATATACGGGTGCTGAGTTTTACAAGTACTTTAAAAAAATCATTTGATATAGTCATATGATTTCTCCTCATTAGTCTATTGATAGGGTAGATTACATTGCTTGATTTTTAAATGTTGAAGCAGGCTTGCATACCTAGAATAAATTCTACTTGGTCAAATGTTTAGTTCTATTTATACATTGCAGAAATCATTTTACTGATATTGTGTTAAGGATTTTTGTATCTAAATTCATAATAGATAAAAGTCTGCAGTTTTCTTTTTAGAATTGTCTTTTCCTGCTTTCATCTAGCCTTATAAAATGAGTTGGGAAGTATTTTCTCCTTTACTATTTTTTGGAATATATTGTGAAAAAAATTAATTCTTTATTAATTGCTCAGTAAAATTCTCCAGTGATTCACTCTTGGCCTGGAGATTTCTTTTTCTGCAACTTTTAAATCATGTTTTCAATTTCTTTAATAGTTATAGGATAATTCCCATTTTCTATTTCATCAGTTGAGTTTTGTTGTTTGTGGTTTTCAAGAAATTGGCCCATTTCTTCTAAGTTGTCAAATTTATGACTATAAAATTGTTTGCTTTTTTCCCTCAGTATCCCTTAAATGACTGCAGCTATACCACTATTTCAATTCTGATATTGGTTATTTTTGTCTTTTTATCTTTCTCATATTGCAATAAGCTTGTCTATTGTATTAATTTTTTCTAAGAATTAGTTTTTGATCATTAAAATTCTCCATTAGTTTTCTCTTTTCAATTTCATCAGTTTCTGCACATGTCTTTATTATTTCCTTCCTTCTGCCTGTTTTGGGTTTATTTTGCTCTTCCTTTTTTAGTTTCTTGTGGTAGAAACTTAGATTATTGAATTGAGACATTTTCCCTTTTCTAAAATAGCAACATTTAGTGTTATAATTTCTCTCAGTACTGCTTTAGCTGCTTCCTGCATATTTTGATATGTTTTCATTTTTATACAATTGTATGTGTTTTCTATTTATTCCATTGAGAACTTTTATTTTACCCATGGTTTATTTAAAAGTCTGTCATTTTATTTCCAAGTGTTTGAAGATTTTCCACTTGTCTTTCTGTTATTGATTTCTAGCAGATTCCATCATGGTCAGAGAACGTAGTCTACGTGATTTCAGTTCTTTTCCATTTGTTGTCAGAGTTGTTTTATGGGCCAGGATTTGGACCATCTTATTGAACATTCCATGTCCTTGAAAAAAAAAGTGTGTTTTTCTGTTGTTTGAAGTGTTCTGTATATGTGAATTAGATCCTCTTGCTTAGTTTTGCTTGTTTATTTCTTCTACCTCCTTACTCATTTTCTGTCTAGTATTTCTATCAGTTGTTGACGATGGGATGTTAAAGTCTCTAACTCCATCGGTGGCTTTGCCTACTTCTTTTGTCAGCTGGTTTTGTTTCATGCATTTGAAAGCCCTTTTATGTGTGTATGTATACATTTTGTGTTGTTTTTTCTTGTTGCATTATTTCTTTCACTGTTACATAATAACTAGACTATATGTTCACACAAAAACTTGTACATGAATGTTTGTAGCAACTATGTTTGTAACTGCCAAAAACTAGAAAAGACTCAGATGTACATCAATACATCAATGACTCAATAAATTGTGTTGTATCTATACAATGAAGTACTAACAATAAAATGTCATGAACTATTGATACACACAACAATATTAATGGATCTCAAAATCATTATTTTGAGTAGAAGAGCTCAGAGTATGTACTCTATGATTCTATTTTATATAAAATCTAGAAACTTTAATCTCATCTATATGGTAGCAGGTAAGTAATTTCCTGGGGATGGGATGAGGAGGTTGATGAGAAAAGGATTATAAAGGGGTTCATTATTTTGAGTGTATTTGTACTTTTATTGGTATATGTATATGTCAAAACTTATTCGATCACACTCCTTTTATATATGAAGTTTGCAGGTCAATTATATCTCAACAAAGCTGTTGAAAAAATATATTAGGATTTAGCAAGAAAGTAAATTTAGGGGAAACTAATTATGCATAAAATTTATTTGGGCAATATTTATATGGTCGTAAGTATGGACATCTTTAAAAGTATCACAAGACATCAATATGTTTAAATCAATGATGAACATAATAAAGAAGAGCAACAATAATATTGTTACTTGAAAAAAGTTCCTGGATTATTTAATCTATTTTCCAAAAGAGTAGTACTTAAGGAGAGCTACAAAATGGTTTCAGAAATAACACAATAATATGCTTTCAATCCAATGGAGACAAATAGTCTTTATAACAAATAATGTTAGAATAATTAGATCTCCATATAAAAAATAAAAAGGAACTTAATTCTTAGCTACACTATATACAAAACTTAACTCAAATTTGTTAATAGACTTAAAAAGCTAAAACTTAATTCTTCTAGAAGAAAACATAAGAGAAAACTAGCTAAGCAAAGAGTTCTTAAATATGACACCAAAATGACAACTTGTTAAAGAAAAAAATGACAAATTGGGTTTCATCAAAATTAAAATCTTCTATTCATTGAAAGATACTATTAAGAAAATGGAAATACAAGCCATAGACTGGGAGAAAATACTTCAAATCACAAATCCAGAATACATAAAATAATTCTCAAAATTCAGTAATTAACAAACAACCCAACACAAAATGGGGATAATATTTGAACAGACCCTTCACCAAAGAAGCTCTATGCATGGCAAATAACCATGGGAAAAGATGGTCAAGACATTATTCATTTGGGAAATGTAAATTAAAAACATAATGGAATACCATTACATACCTATTTTATAAAAAGCAACAAAAACTGACAATATTATATGCTAGTGAGCATGTGGAACAAATGGAGCGCTCATATATTGCTCGTGCAAGGCAAAATCGTAGAGCCACATTGGAATACGTGTTGGCAGCTTCTTAAATAATTAAACATGCAACTACCATATGACCCAGATATTCTACTCCTATATATTACCCAAGTGAAATGAAAACCTACATTCACACAAAGTTTCTTCAAATGGTAACTAATCATCTCTAAGATATAGCTCAGTGGTTTCCAACTCTGACCACTGGAATCACCTGGATATATATATTTTTTTAATATTCCAAAGCCCAAGTCACACCCCTAACCAATTAAATTAGAATCTCTGGACTTGGGACAGAGTCAACAGTATTTTTTGAAACTCCCTTAAGTGATTCTAATTTGCAGACAAGTTTGGAAATCACCAGTATAGCTTAAAAGACAAATATCACTATTTAATATGAATTATTTTACAGCAAATTATAGGCACTGTAATGGAGCAAAATAAAGAAAAGAAACCCAAGTAAATTTCCTGATGCAAAATATAGAAGGGACCAACAGATGTTTGGAATATGATGAAACTTTGAAGGGGGCAATCTTAATAACTAACAATGTAATTCTTGATAAATAATAACCTAATTTCCATTGCCCTATCATGGTCAATAATTGCAGTCATCCCTTATTGACTGTCAGATTTTTTATTTGATTATTTGAAGACTTTGATTTTTTTCTGACAGTCTCCAAAATTAGTACAGTAGAATTCACAAGATAATTAAATTTTTTAAAGTTTGAATTTATCCCTTTCTCTCCACTCTCAAACATCACACACACACATATATACCCCCACCTAGACACATGCAGGATTTATTTTTTGTATATCAAACAGACACCTTTGAGTTGTAATTCATCTGGCAATTAGCATTACTGTTCACATAATTTTGGCAATGATCAGTATTCCTAGGTGACTGTTGTTTCTAAGCAGTCTTACAGCCCTCATATGAATCAACATACTGTTGGATATAAATACCTTCTTCATCCCACTTTATTTTTGAAATAGATTAGTCAAAGAGATAACTGTGGAAGTCATTTCTATGAATTTAAGAGTGAGGCCATTCACAAATTAATTCTGCAGTCCCCTCTGGCCTTTCTACAAAATACAATAAATACTCTAATACAGTTCAGTTTTATTTTTTTACCACCAGCTCCTATTAAATAGATCTACTTTTTTCACTCAGATGAGTGGAGCTGCTTCTTCCTTATATTTCTGCTCTCCTGGCCAAAGATCTTTTCTCTCATATTCTTAGAACACACACACACACACACACACACACACACACACACACACACATTCTCACTCCAATCCCTTCCTTCTTATAGCCCTTCTTTTTTTTTTTTGAATTTTTGAATTTTAGTTATTTATTTATTTTTTATACACTAATATGTATAAAATAGATAACTAATAAGAGCCTGCTGTTACAGCCCTTCTAATAATACCAAGTCTGCAGAATCTGCCTGTTCATAACTCTATCTCAGAACTTCTTTAGCTCATCTCCTGGTTGCAATTGTGATGACTCACATCATGTATCTCAATTTAGATGAATTTCTACATTGTGTATTTATCATTGCAATAGCTAGATACAGTCTAAACCCTGAATGTAAAATGCCATAGTTTATTAGACACATAACATGAAAAAATCATAAATCTACATTTAAAGTGCAATGCACTTTGTAATCTTAATATCTAACGAACTTAGTTGAAGATATTTCGTTATATGTATAATGTGTACCAAAAATGTATAAATAATATCTGGTCTTACATTTAGGTCTTTAATCCATTTTGAGTTAATTTTTGTATATGATGTTAGAGAATGTTCTAATTTAATTGGTTTACATGTAGCTGTCCAGTTTTTCCAGTATCACTTATTGAAGAGACTGTCTTTTCTCCATTGCATATTCTTGTGTCTTTGTCATAGGTTAATTGACCATAAAGTGCATGGGTTTATTTCTGAGCTTTCTATTCTGTTCCATTGATCTATGAGTCTGTTTTTGTGCCAATACCATACTGTTTTGATTACTGTAGCTTTGTAGTATAGTCTGAAGTCAGAGAGCAGGATTATGCCAGCTCTGTTCTTTCTCAAGATTGTTTTGGCTTCTCAGGATCTTTGGTGTTTCCATACAAATTTTAAAATTATTTGCCTAGTTCGGTGAAAAATGCCATTGGTATTTTCATAAGGATTGCAATGAATCTGTAGATTGCCTTGGGTAGTATGGTCATTTTAACAATATTAATTATTCCAATCCAAGAACATGGTATATCTTTCCATTTGTTTGTGTCATTTTCGGTTTCTTTCATCAGTGTATTATAGTTTTTAGAATACAGGTCTTTTGCTTCCTTAGGCAGGTTCCTTCCTAGGTATTCTTTTTGATGCAATGGTAAATGGGATTGTTTCCTTACTTTCTCTTTCTGATAGTTTGATGTTAGTGTATAGAAATGCAACAGATTTCTGTATATTAATTTTGTATCCTGCAATGTTACCAAATTCACTGATGAGCTGTAGTAGTTTTCTGGTTGTGTCTTTAGGATTTTCTATGTATAGAATTATGTCATCATCTGCAAACTGTGACATTTTTACTTCTTCCTTTCCAATTTGGATTCCTTTTATTTCTTTTTCTTCTCTGATTGCTGTGGTTAGGACTTCCAACCTATGTTGAATAAAGTGGCAAAAGTGGGCACTCTTGTCTTGTTATTTTGTAATAACTGTAAATGGAAAGTAACCTCTAAAATTGTGTTAAAAATTTAATCTAAAATGTATAAATATATTTTGATGTTCATGCAACCTACACCTTTTGTCTAGATTACTTTTTAGTGTACTGTATACTTGCAAATATATTTGTAAAGTAGTTTGAAAGCAAACCCAAAGATGTATTTTTAAAATATGGGGAATTATTATGATGATAATTAAGACAATTAACTTGATATTGTTGAAATACCTGGGTGTAACTTGTACTTATTTTTAATAATTATATTTTATTGAATAGGTGAATTGGGTGTTAACTCTGTCATTAGATAGAAAAAAAAAGATCAGAGCAAATTTAAAAGGGAGAAAATCTTATTTTAAAAATGAATAATATACTCATCTAAGATGTTACTTTTCGGAATTTTCCAGGAAAGTTGTAACTGAAAAAGCACAATGTTGGACAAAGTATGTTCCTATCACTAAGGGCACCATCCCACTCTGGATCTAGCTCCATAAATACTTCTTGTCCCTGGTGTATCATCTCTTCCCTCAAATCGTGAATGTGGAAAGATCTCGTACAACTGCTCCCAGCCATGGTGACTTCAGGGCTGTCATGAAGTGTCAGCAACCATAATGACTATCCGAATATGTCAAGAGCTAAATAAAGACCAGGGACTGAATAAAACACCTGGACACAGAAAACTATACATCATCTCCTTTGCTTCCTTTTTGAAAGTTGGCGTATACAGTGTATTTTTAGCTGGAAAGGATGGGATGATTTTGCTTAATTCTCGACAGCTGCTCATTAGGCAGATCAGAACGAGATAAGCAGGATGAGATACTGGTTAAAACTGCAGAGTAGGTGCCAGGAGTATTAGATTTCAAGTCTTGCTCACTAACCATGGGTGACCTTGAGGACTTATTTTCTTTTTGGTGTTTCTGGCTTCTCCAGGCTTAGAGTTGGGAGGAGAACACTTTCCCAACATCTCAATGGCTTTCGTCGGAATTTGTAAAGCTTTGAGGTTCTTGAAGTCACAGGTTTCCCTTAGAATCACTGCCCCCAAAATATGTCACTCTGGCTATTTCATTTAGATATGAGCCTCATGAAGTATAAAGCATGAGATGGACGTAGGAATGGAACTGTTGATAAAGTCTGATTTGGTGAAAGTCTATCTTTGGTGAGATTGCAATTATGTTTTTATCAAAGAGGTCTCAGATGGTTACCTTGTCATTAGGAAATTCTATTTCACCTCAGCCCAGTTAAGTGTATCCAAACGTGATATGTACAATCAAATGCAAACATATATTTTGGTCAAATTGAGTAAAGGTAGCACATTGCAAAGTTCAGTAACGTTATGGTTATCTACCATTCAATGTTTTTTCATCTAGTCACTTATTCGCAGCCGGAGTGATGATCTCTTCTTTCAGGTTGAAACTTCTGAAGAAAACGAGGCTTTCACTTATTCAATTACTGAGGTTAGCAAAAAAGAATAAGTTTAGATGTCAGTATTTAAAAATATTTTTGGTCTATAACCTGGGAGAGTTTCTTTTTCAGACCCTTGAATTAGAAGACAATAAGATAATGATGAGATAAAAACAGTTTCTTCCATAGAAATTACTTTACATTACAGAATGTCAGGAGTTCATAAGAGTTTTGTATTTCTTCAATAGCGGTGGCTGCGGTGAGCCTTTCACATTAGCGTGTTCCTTTTTAGTATAACGTAATATTGACAACATTGATTTGATTGCTGGAAGAAATGTGTAATCTGATCTTAGTCTGTTAACATATAATTTTTAAAATAGCTTTGTCCTCTTTCATGTTTTACCACTTATAATGGTGATTTGAATGAGGGATATTTTAAAATATCCCAGTAGTGAAAACGTGAAATAGCGTCAGCCTGATCGATCTAATGAGCTTAGTGACGGACTCTGATACAGCTGATCACCTGGGGAGGCGCGAGGGGCCTGAGCAGTCAGCCAGGCTGATCCTGTGTCCCGTTGAGAATAAAGAAGGCAGGTACAGAGCCAGCGTTGGCTGCCGGTTTCCACAAATAAGTTGCCTATGGTCAGCACTTATGATTCCAACGAGCTTCCATTGTCAGTGTTTGAGATGCTGGGAGCCTGTGTCAACCTTCGGACTGAGTCTGTGCCCAAGCTCGTCAGGGCGCTCATGGCCGTGGCGCACTTCTGTGCACAGATACGGCTCACTGTGTACATCTCCATTACAATGGGTGACACAGTAATAAATCCATTTCTTCTTTTTTTAAATTTAATTTAATTTTATACAGCAAGTTCTTATTAGTTATCTATTTTATACATATTAGTGTGTATATGTCAATCCCAATCTCCCAAGTCATACCCCCCCTCCCACTTTCCCCCCTTGGTGTCCATACGTTGGTTCTCTACATCTGTGTCTCTATTCCTGCCTTGCAAACCGGTTCATCTATACCATTTTTTAGATTCCACATATATGCATTAATATCTGATGTTTGTTTTTCTCTTTCTGACTTACTTCACTCTGTATGACAGACTCTAGGTCCATCCACATCTCTACAAATGACCCAATTTCGTTCCTTTTTATGGCTGAATAATATTCCATTGTATATATGTACCACATCTTCTTTATCCATTTGTCTGTCGATGGGCATTTAGGTTGCTTCCATGACCTGGCTATTGTAAATAGTGCTGCAGTGAACATTGGGGTGCATATGTCTTTTTGAATTATGGTTTTCTCAGGGTATATGCCCAGCAGTGGGATTACTGGGTCATATGGTAATTCTATTTTTAGTTTTTTAAGGAACCTCCATACTGTTCTCCATAGTGGCTGTATCAACTTACATTCCCACCAACAGTGCAAGAGGGTCCATTTCTTCTTAAAACAACTGTTTTTATCAAGCCCCTCCAAGAAAAACATAGTGTAAAAATGCACACACATAACCAGATGCCAACACTGTAAGTTTTTCCCCAGGAATGCAGTTCAGTTTCCCATATCCCGTGAAGGTAGGAAAAGAAAAGACACTAAGAAGTACATATGATGGACAGTCAGCACATAACCCAGTGATGATAATGATGCTGGATAAATTGTCACAGCCTGTGAATAAGTCATAGGTCAAATTCATTTTATCTTTCACTTCAACTGAAGCTGGTTTGTAGTACTCAAGCCCACCGAGGGGAAATGTTTTAAAAATTCCTAGCCTGGGGTCAATATGAGTGGGGGAGGGTATAATATCATTTACTAACTAAGAACATTTGAGGAAAATAAAATCTGTATTTTTGGCAATACATTTTTTTCCCTAGAACATAAAACCGGCTAATATTTTGGAAATATTTAAGTTTTCACTAAAATGTTGAGCTTTATCTGATCTTGGTAAAACTCATTCTTGCTGCTAAAGTCAGGCATTATAATTTTTTTTCCACAGAAAATTCATATAGGATATCAGCCAACTTCTTAATGAAAATCTGGTTTTAGCTAACCACAGAGGGTGAATGGGACATAGGCAAAATGAGTCAACTACTCTGATTTTTCCTTTGACAAATACCCCCCTACCACCCAGGGCACACATCTCTCTGAGAATTGCTTTTACCCCAAGGTGAGCCCTGAAGTATGTGTGGACTAAGGGACTTTGCTAATGTGGCCAGGAGACAACACTTACCCAGACTGAGTCAACTCATTGGTTGACCAGGTGTCAACTGTACACTTTCAAGCAAGAATTCCATACAAGAGACACAGAGTCTCCAAGATATGGAGTTGAATTCTGTTACCCTTGAGTATGGGCTAGATTAAGTCACTCTCACTGATGAATGGCAAATGTGATATATGACACCAATGACGTTAGGTTATAAAAAGCCGGTGACCTCCGTCGTCTTGCACTCTCTCTCTCTCGGGGATATCTCACTTGAGGAAAGCAAGGTGTCATGGTTTAAGCAGCCCTATTGTGAGGCCCATGTAGTGAGGTCCTTCAACTTCTGGTCAACAGCCAGTGAGGAACTCAGTCTGCCAACAACCCCAGTCTTGGGCTTGGAAGCAGATCTCTCATCCTAGCTGAGACTTTAGACGATTGTAGCCCAAGGTGAGAATTTGACTGAAACCTTGTGAAAGACCTGAGGCAGAACCACCCAGATGAGATGCTCTTAGATTCTTGGCTTTCAGAAACTGTGGGAGATAATACATGTTTATTATTTTAAGATGCTAAGCTAAATTTTAGGGTAATTTGTTACACAGCAATAGATAACTAATATAATTGGTTTCCATGACAAGTCATAATAGGAGTACAACTTTTGCACCCGCATCTCCAGGTTGTTCTTTTATTAGACTCTTTTGAAGGCATCCCCATGCCCCCCCTTGACTTTAATATTTCTAATTTCCTAAGACTCTGTCTTTGGTCCCCTTTTCCTCTTACTCTGTAATCTTAGGTGATATTATTTGCCTGTATAGCTTCAAAAACCAATTAAAACTTACACATTTATATCATCCATTTTCTTGACCAGGGTTTTTCAACCTTGGCACTTTCAACATTTTGGATAGGATAATTCTTTGTTGGGAGGAACTGTCCTGTGCATTGTAGGATGTTTAGCAACATCCCTCATCTCTGTACTCTAGATGCCAGGAATATCCTCCTCTCCCTCAGCATTGAACACCAAAAATGCCCCCAGGTGTTTCCAAGTATAACCCCTGGGATAGCAGTCGATAACGTGGTTAGCTGAGGATAATTGTTCATATTCACATAGCCAACTACCTATCTAAGGTTTATTGCAGGTCTCCACTTATATAGTATAATCTCATAAGCACCTCAAACTTTGCATATTAAAATTTGAATTCCTAAACTCTATCTGTTCTCCCAGCTCTTGCTGGAAAACTAGTTACCTTGGGTGTTCTTGATTTCATTAGAAGTCTACCTAAAAGACAAAATCCTCACCACTGTTGACCAGACCTTATGCATTCTACCACATATCTATCTTCCTAACTTAACCTCAGCCAACTCTGCCCTTTAGTCATTTCTTGCTGGTCACTTTGTTTTTGTTTTTAGACCATCTTTTGTGCTGATCTCTTCCCTATATTATTGCCTTTGCACACACCTCTCTTGCCTGGAATATAATCTGCTTTCCTTTTTATCTTGCTTATTCTAAACCAACTCTCAAGTCTCAGCTAAAATATCACTTCTTCAAGGAAGCCCTCCCTGATTGCCTCAGACTATGGTTAGTCCCCCAATTATGATCTCAGGCAGTGTCTGCCTCTCTTTTTTAACAACTACAATTATTTTTGGAAACTTGAGTGCTCTTCCTTTCACCAAGAGTTTTAGCTTCATTGAGGGTATCTGTCCATGTTCCTTCACCTCATTATAACTTACACCTAGGTCAGTGTCTGCCAAAAAGTCATCACTCAGAAAATATGTGTTGATTTTAAAATTGAATGGCTAAACGAATAAACCAAGAGGTAATGGAAACTTTGCTATTCATGTTACTAAAGTCTGCAGATGATCCAACAGAACTTTATGAGTTCCTAGGTATCTTTTATTATAATTCTTTTGTACAAATATCCCCCATGTTTATACTTTGGGAAGTGTATGCTAAACTTTAGGTTTGAGCTTCACTGTTCCTCTAAGAGACAAAGAACATTATTGAACGATAAATTTTAAAACTGCTGTCAGAGTTAGTGAACCAGCTGGTGAAACTATATATAACATGAATAGTAATATACGAATAGAGTGAACTTTGATTCTGAAAAGTGTCAAAATACTTCAGTTTTACAAGTGTAAATAAAAATGCTTTCCTTTTTCCAGAAATTATAGTAAAAAGCAACAGATCTATTGAGCACATTAAAAATTTCTATGTGGCTAAAAGTAACATAATAATTAAAATTTAAGAAAACTGAATATATGACAAAGTATTATTATTTTTATATTTAAAGAATTCTAAGAAATTAATAGAAAAGGCAAATTATTTATTAGAAATAACTAAGAAAGAAGAGAGTATGCAAAAAATAGAAATTAGCAATTAATACTATTTGAATGAAAAAATAGTACATTCTAGTTTATAATAACAAAACATTGGAAACCTCTATATCCAGCATAAAGGACTGTTTAAAGAACTGTATCTCCCTAAAATAAAACACTATTCAGAAAATAAAATTGGGAATATAATCTATATTTGTTAACAAGGAGGTATATGTGTTTATGAATACAAATTCCAATGCACATATTTTTTTCACATTTTTAGTGGAAAAAAGGAAGTTTACAAAATATGGATATTATGATAACCCTTTTTATAAAAATGTGTGGCGTGTATATGTCTAGAGAAATGTGTTAGTGTGGGATTATGTTTGGATGATGGAATTCCCTTATTACTTAATCTGTGTATTTGGTCTAAATCGTTTACAATGCATATCTATTTTGTTTATAGCCAGAAAAAAAGCTAGATTATTTTGGAAAAATAATCAAAAATCAACTTAAAGATCTTAAATGTTTGCCCCAGGAAATAAAATAGATCTTAAGAAATTTAGCCCCAAGGATCTTTCTCCTGGAGATATCATTTCTTTAAAAAGAAAAGTACCCTTGCTGCTATATACTATCTAAAGCTTTCTTCCATGGCTTTTAAGAACTCCAATGCTAGCTTTTAATAATATAATCCTGTATTCTTTATGCAACTATCAAAGTTAAACTTAAAATTTTAAAGCTTCCTAAAACTCATCCATCACATTAGTAAAGAAAATATATTGCCTTATGTCCCCAATGAAAATTAAAGCCATCTGCTAATTCCATAGCATACTTCACCTAAGTGTTTTGCAAAATCATGTAACTTGAGTAAAAACAAGAAAAGAAGCAAGCAGGGCCTCAGATCTTCTTTAATCTCCGGCTGAGCATTATACAGTGGGGACCCGGCCATCAACAGATGGGAGTCTACTGCACAGGGTCTTCTTCACAAATAAACTGTCTTGTTTGTCCCTGAATTTTGTTTCAGTTTCATCATGATTAGCAAATGAGCTGGGTTCCTTTGGTGGGTCAGAGGAAGACCGTTAAAGCACTGTTCTATCTTTCTTTTGCTACAAATTTTTTGCTGAACCCTAAGGGCCAAATTTAGAAATGGAGATATGACAGATGTGCTCATAAAATTGAATGCATACCTGTGCTGCCTACCAAAGAGCCCCCCAAAAGCTTCCCCCTGCGCAACGTTCTGATTTCCTAGTGCCACCTGTAACGGTCCCAGCAGGCGAAGTTTCCTTCCCATCTTCTGAGCAGGCTGGCAGCCCCAGCTTTGAGAATGTTCCTGACAAGGTCTTTGCAAATAAGCCCAAGTCGCACTATGTCAACTTCAAATGAAATCATAACACAGAAACAAAACATCCATAAATTGATAGAAATTATAGAGCATCAAATGAGATACAAGAATTTTATCTCCTCATTTGTATATTCCTGTCTCCCTGTCTATAAACATATGTTTGCACATGCTGTGTATTGAAAGATTAACATATAAAATTACAACATTGCATTTGTTACACTATAGTTAAGGTTGTCTTCACATTTATATTTTCTGAGGTTTTATATCTGAACCATAAACATCCTCTCTGGACTGAAACTTTGTCACAGAGTGAAAAACTAGAAGTGTGTTCATCTTTCTTCTAAACATGGAACAAATTTCACAGAAATGCTTAGATCTTTTTAAACATTTTTTTAAGTTGACCTCATAAAAACATCATTTAAAAAATTAACCTCTAAAAATGTATACGTTAAAATTACTAACAATGATTCCAAACAGAAAACAAAGAGAAAGTTTATTTCCTACATTAGTGAGAATTGAGTACGTGTTTTTAAATCTAATAATACTTTTTAAAATTTTATGATCATTTGACTAGAAAAAAGAATGTTAATGGCTTTTCAAGTTAAATACTTTTTAAAAATCCCAAAACAACATTAGAAAGGTACTTAACTTTTGGCGAGATAGTTAAATATTGCATGAGACATAACTGACTTAATGTTGCCTTCTAAATGATGCTAATAATTATGAAGCCTGTTAAATTATATATTCACACAACTTTTTAAACATATTATTTTAGAAGTAAAGAGTTAATCAAGTTTATCATGGGTGTTAACACCATTTTGAAACTGAGTTCAATAGTCTGCTTTGAAGTAAATGTTTCAAGAGATTTATAAATTTGAAAAAAAATAAAACTTCAAAAGTCAAATTTATTCACTGGTTAGATTATTTCTTAAACATTATTGAAATTCTCATTATTCTTGTGGTGGTTCTGGGCACTGATTATTTTAACCAAGCTGCTTGTTTATTTGCATAGATCTTGCTTTCATTTATTAGAAAAACGTGTTTTGAAAATTAAAGCTCTCTCTAACAATTGGTTAAATGCAAGACAAATGTTTTTCAAATCACATAAAGTTTGTTTTATTACTTAAGAATATGTTTAAGTCCTTTTTCAATATTTTCCAAACATTCTCAAAAAACCTTTCTCTTGTGTTTTTTAAATTTCGGAAGTGAGAAAAACATGTATTTTGTGAAATGTCAGATGCATGTTTACTCACTATTAGCTGTGAAGAATGTGGAGTAAATCCCCCTTATGGTACACGACTTTAAAAGTTCAGATTGGGAAATATGTGGCTGAATACGTTGGTGGTTTGCCCATTGAATTTGAAAAGTCCATCATGATATTTGGTGATTCTACAGTGTTCCGTTACAACTATGTAAATATACACACAGTATATCAGAGCATGGAGGATGAAATAAATGAGCAATTTTGCAGAGGTGGAAACACTAACTTTTTTTTTTTAATTTATTTTTGGCTGTGTTGGGTCTTCGTTTCTGTGCGAGGGCTTTCTCCAGTTGCGGCGAGCGGGGGCCACTCTTCATCGCGGTGCGCGGGCCTCTCACTATCGCGGCCTCTCTTGTTGCGGAGCACAGGCTCCAGACGCGCAGGCTCAGTAGTTGTGGCTCACGGGCCCAGTTGCTCCGCGGCATGTGGGATCTTCCCAGACCAGGGCTCGAACCCGTGTCCCCCGCATTGGCAGGCAGATTCCCAACCACTGCGCCACCAGGGAAGCCCGGAAACACTAACTTTTGACTTATTACCCCAGTGTCATTGAGTTATGCACTCATACCCAAAGGTTCTGTTTTCTTGTAGCCTAACTTCTGCTGTTGCTGTGGTCTCCCGGGGGTCGTGAAGGTACCTGGGCTCCACTGCCCCGGAGCCTACAGCGTGTGTGATTTAGTTACCTCTACATCCGTCAACACTCACCATGCTGAACATTTGGACCTGCTTACACTTCACTGCCTAGTGGCAAATGCTTCATGTCATCATTCTCTGGGGACTGGATCAGAATAAGTCACTCACCATTGAAGCCGGAAAGCTAGTGATGGGTCTGAACCAGGAAGAACCAACAGTTCTAATACAGGGCAGAGAGTTGATACTACTCAAAATTCTGAATTTATACTTTATTTCCTGTTCTATAAAATATACATTTCACACATTTTACAACCCTACTGTTTTTCTTAGGACATAAACATCTCCGTTTTTTGATATATATATATATATATATATATATATATATATATATATATATATATATATATATATATATATATATATTTTACATCAAGATAGCACTTTACAGATACAAATGATCCCAAACTTGGTCTATCCATACCCTGATGTTCTCAACAGGAAAAGCAGATGGTTTCTGCAATGTTTATTCCTCTTCTGGTAGTGAGTTGGTATTTGGGGGAGGGAGGGATTTCTTTAATGCATGTAATATGCCTTGAATTACAGAAAATAAAGATGATTATTCATTTTTTTCTACCTGTTCTTCCATACAGGGATAATGGAAGGACAGGTAGAAAAGGTCCTGTCCATAATGCTTAACACGGTTTTTAGAATACGGACCCACTGCTAGTAATTGAATAAGTGAATACAGGAGTGAACGAATAAATGCACAAATAAGATATTGTTTTTTAGGAGGTAGGTGGCCGCTTTACCCGCTAGTCTCCTGCAAATATTTCTAAAGTGCATGGCTTCTGGGAGACTGGGAAACTCAACAGCATGTGGAAGGCATCTGTCTGCATCACTGCTGGCTTTCGTGTGCACACTGGTCACAGTGGTAGCTATGTTAGTCACTCTGTGGATTAACAGTACAGAGGGGACTGTACCCATACAATTGCTTTGTATTTATTAGCCTGGGACTGGATACTATTCGAACTTGAATCCACTGCACCCACCATGTTGAATATTTTATACATTTTAAAAAATAATTGAAGACCTGCTCCATGTTTGGGATGTTAAACAATCATTACCATAAAATATGCGTGCTTTACCATTCTTCCTACCAAAGAGGACACTATTGGCAAACATCCCATTATTTTTGCAAAGTCTTCAGGTCTTCAGGCCAGCTTCCCCATCCTGTAGTTGGAAACACAGAGGCTATTAGATGGTCGGTGACATATGACATACCTATTGGGTCACATCTTAATATGATGTCTCTTAAGCAGAAAATCTGTCACCCGGCATTAGCGTGGCTTACTTTCTATCACATCACTGTCGAATTTGAAGTGACCCCCTAACTGGCCACTGTCCTTTCCTGCTCTAACACCTGGTTACCTTACCTGTTGACAACAGGCTCAGATTCTTATAGCAATGGTCATATTTAATATATTACATATATATTACATATTTTACATCTATTATATATTTTACATACATGTAGTGCTTAATATATATATTAGGTAAAGTATTATACACTTAAAGTATTATTCAAACTTAGAGCATCATGACACTGTCAGTATTCCTTGATGTCAGAGATACGTCACGTTGTTAACTTTCATTTTCACTAAATACAGCCACACTCTCCTGGTTCAAGTCTAATCTCCCATCCTGTTTTTTTGCACGTCTCCTGCTGCTAGCGAATGAGTCTACTCTGCCCCTCCACCATCTTGATTTTACAGATGGCATTTGCAAAGACTAACGTCAGTGTCTATATATTTTTTAGCCCATCTGTATGTAAAAGTGGCCATACAGAAAAATGTCAAACAGCGGCTACTAAGAGGAGGGTCTGCGTTTGCCCACGAAGGGGTGTTCGTTTGGAATGGCGTTCTCCAGAAGAAGGAAAGGCCAAGGAAATTCAATATTGTTCACAACTCGTTCTAATCATCACTCCTTCTTATTGAATACGGACAGGACTCCATGGAGACGCCCGCAGAGATTCCACGTTAGATTCAGTCGCCTATCAAGTTTACAACTCACAGCAAACTGGAGAAGATCCTACGAAAGCAAACCACTGTTTGAAACGCTCAGACTTGGTCTTTTCTGGTGCTGCCTCTTTCCCTGGATGCAGAAGACGGGGGCTCTGCTGGCCAGCACAGGGATGTTCATCTGGTGAGGGTAAACTCCAGAACCGAGCAGAGGAAAGAAGAATGTGTTTTTAAAGGAATTTTAGATGCCTTCTAATAAATCTGGATGTGCTTAAAAAAAATCCCCGAGGAATTTTAAAAAGTCTGGATGTGTTTTCTCAAATAACTATTTAAAGCATATTAGAGTTTTTTAATTGCACTGGGGACTTTTCAAAGCATATCAGGACAAAACAGTAGAGGATAGGCCCCAATATGCTAATTAATAGATAGCTAGACCCCTGAAATAAACCTGCAACACTCCATTAATCAGGCAGTAATTGAATTGGCACAGTGCTTTTGTGCAAACTACATGATAATTGAAAAACCAAACCTGGCAGCGGTGAGGGTGAGGTTCTCCACAATGGCGTGTAAGAGGGCATCCTGGCCCCTGTTGTCAGCGGGCAGCTAGACCTCCTGCCAGGAGGTTTGCATGGGGAGAAAACCGGCTACTCTCTGAGTCCAGGGTAACTTTGTCTCCTGCTGAGATGGTCTTTTAGGTGTGCGATACCCAGTGGTCATAAGCACGACCCTACGGAAACACACGTAATGGCTGATATGCTTTTCTCTGTTACCTAAAGGCATCTGCCAATTAATGTGATTATAAAATAATAGTGAGGAACAGATGTTTCATTTGCTAATTTTATATCTGACTGTTTGAAAGCTAGCTACCAGGGGATTTAACTGGCAAATACTTCTTTGCTTACCAGAAAAGAAACAATGCATGCGTTTTTCCCACCCAGCTGATGTGGTGTAATTCTGGATATTGGTTGTCTGTAGTAGGAACTCAGTGAGGGAGCCTGATTGCTTCTAAATGAAGAGAAGAAAAATAGCATTGTAAGCCTTCTTACTACAAACAAAACATTAAACATATTGCTATACCAAAAAAAAAAAATTAAATAAATAAAAGCTGTTGCAATGAAAGAGTTTTGCTTGTCATACTGTGATGACAATGGGTGGGAAAAAGATGCAGATAAAATGAAGATTGACATGAGCTTTCCATCTAGAACTTTAAAACAAATCGCATTGAAAAACTCGAAGACCTTGCACATTGTCAAACCTTTAATTATACGGTTGAAGTGTAAAGAATGTGAAACCATGGGGAAAGAGTGAGTTTGGGGGATCTGGAGAGAGAGATTTTAAGAAATTAGAAAAAAGATTTAAGCAATAATGTAATTACATATTTTTTACCCTAGTTTACTCATTTTCTTCCCCAATGAAGGTGCGTACATTGTGAACTATACCTGAGATGGTGTTTCTTAGTCCAGATTCTTGTCTGAATCAGACCCTTCTCACTGTAGTGGGCCCTCACTGTCTGTGTACCAAGAGGCCACCTCTGGGTGGAAGTTTCTTTTTCTGTTCCTGCTATTAAATATGAGTCTTTATTAAGAAAAAAAACTTGGATTTGGGTACTGGATATACCCATAACTATATTTATATTAGGCAAGTTACCTAACCATTCTGCTTACTTTTCTTACCTGTCCAAAGAGTAATCTATTTAAGATTAGGGTTTCAGAACTTTTTAAAATTTGTGCCCTTTTTAATGAAAGCAAAACCCATGGTTTTCCTTTAAAATTTTCAAATGTGTAAAACAATATATGTAGCAGGATTTAAAGAAATCCCAAATCAAAGTTATACAGAAAATGACTGTATTTTCAAATCTCAGCCCCTTCCAAGCTTCAGAGAAATTGCAACTTACCTAAAAGCCATCAGGTCACAGGTGTTACTCTCCAATGATCAGATGTGGTGTTAGGACCTTGACGTGAAAGGGGTTTTCATTGTGTCGGACTGCCTTGCAGTCCTTACAACCTCTTACTTGGAAATTGAACCTGAAACATGTTTCAAACGTTTCTTAATTTGCATGTAGTGTAATTGAACATTAGCCGGTGTCAACCAATGATCACCAGCTCAAAAGACTGTACCTATGCTACTGACCGTGAGTCTCTCTTTTGTAAAACAAAACAAAAAACAAATATCAGAGGGTTGCTTTTCTTATTTGGAGTTCTTCTTAAGCCCAGAGGTGCTTGGTTTCACTTTTTTTACTTCAAGGTGTTACACAGTGAGCTTTTATTATCTTGTCTAGTGAGATCATTTTGTTTTGCTTTATTTCCCTTCTGGCCACGGACTCTTTTCCCTTTTTCCCTTAGATCCCCCCCAGTCCTCTTGGAGAAGATGCACCTTCTTCTCCAACCTTAGTGTTTCCATGCATGGCCAGGGCTGAACTTTCCCCACTCCTGGTTTGACTTTGACCTCAATATATTGACTTGGAATGGATAGGCTTGGAATCATTTTCAAAGCATTGATTCCTTCTGACTTGACTCCTCCTTTGTTTTCTTTCAGATCTTGTGTCCAAGACTTCCACCTTCACCTCCAAATCATAACTCGTGTTTTCCCACTCATCAGCATCCCATGGTCCTAGCTTCTGTCACTTCTTGTCTATACTTCTGCAATGGCTCCCAGACTCTCCGCTCTCACTTGTAACCATGCAATCAGTGTACAGCACTGACAGCCCCTTTGAACATGTAATCATACATCACTCCTCCAAACCCATTTAAAAACCTATCAGCTGCTTCCCACTGCGTTTAGAATAAAATAATAAAGAATAAAGACATTAAACCAAGGTTCAGTCCCGATTTATCCCCTTATCCCCTCACCCATCTTTACCTCTTCCCACCCTTCTGCACTCACCGAATCACTTCCTCAGACACCACCAGGTCCTCTTGGCCTGCAGACCCAGTGTTTTCCATCCCCTTTGCTTGGCCCCCTCTTCCCTGGACCATGTGGTGTGTGGTTGATTTCTTCTGTCCTTCAGGCTTCAGCTCAAGGATCATTTCCTCAAAGATCCCGTTCCTATCTTCACGAGCTCCCCCAACCCATCCCAAATCACTCTTCACTCCTGTTAATTTTATACATATAGCTTATTAGGATCTCCACTTGGCTGGTTCATCTGTGTACATTTTTATTATTTGTCTCCCACTGCAAGAAAGTACCTTCTGGGAGAATAGGGACTTTGGCTGTCCTTTTCCATGCCACACTCCCAACGCCTAGGACAATGCTCAATACATACTTGTGAAATGGATTAAAAAAAAAAAATGTTTCCACTGAAGGCATATGCTTACAGTCTGTGCAACTGTGGAGGAAAGACTAGCTCAGTGGTAGACAGAAACTAAGAGTCTGGGTCTTTTCCAAGTGTTTTCAGAAACAAAGAAATCAATAACCGCCCCAAAGTTCCCATATTTCTTTTTCTAAAAAAAAAAAAAAAGAAAAAGAAACTCAGTTTTTAACACACGTCTACATCAATCAAATTTGACGCCATGGAAACAGGTATAAGTAAGTCAATCTATTTTAAAGCAAGAATAAAATAAAAATAAAGAATTTTGTGATTCAGGGGTTGCCAAATTTTTCCATAAAGGGCCAGGAATGTAGTAAATACTTTAGGCTTTGCAGGCTCTATGGTCTTTGTTGCAAGGACTCAGCTCTGCTATTAAAGTAAAAGACCAGATGAAGATAAATGGCAGGGTGTGGTTGTGTACCATTAAGACTTTATTTATTGACACTGAAAAGTGAATTTCATGTAATTTTCAGATGTCATGAAATATTATTCATGTTTTGATTTTTCCAACCATTTTAAAGTGTAAAAATATTCTTAGCTCATGGGCCATATAAAAACCAGCCGTGGGCCAGATCTGACCTGCAGGCCATAGCTTGCAAATGTTGAACAGTCTGTAACTCCTTTGACTTGCTAAGAATCGATAATTGCCTTCACTTAGTGTTTCTAGGAGATTCTCACTCTGTGCATAGAGTCAAGGTCTTCTGAAGGCATGTGCATCTCTGGCTTTGTTGCTAAGAACCCTCATTGAGTGTCAAAGTCATGAATTGCTTTAGAAGCTATACATGTCTTCATTTCTTGATACCCTTTCTGTCCTAGCTTTCCCAGTGGGTGAGTTCAGTTTCCTTAATATTATTTCCATAAATCAATATTAACCTGCATATTCTACTCTGTGCTACTCCACGTATTCCATTGTTCCTTCCTTCCCAGCTAGGGACTAGGGGTTGGAATGTGGAGAGAAAGAAATAGAATATGACCCTTGTGATCTCACCTCACAGAGAAGCTCTTCTCTCTTTATGACTGCTTAAAATTAATCACAGAATTTCAACTAAAAACCACTTGCAGTAGTCGGTTTCTTCTTTAAAAAAACTGTCGGGTACTTATTCTCATCTCTGTCTTTCTGAGAAGAATTTTTCCCAAGTCCTTCTTTCCCTGGATAAATGTACCACCTTCCTTTTATTGGGTGAATAATAGCAACTCTCTCTTGCATACTCCCGCTTCTGGATATTCCTCACCATCCTTGCTCAAGATTCCTAAATCCTTACAAACTTTCATCTCCATCCTAATGTCCTTCAAACCATTGCCCTGTGTAACTCCTTCCCTTCATTTTCAACCTACTTAAAGAGAGGTTATGGGTCATTTTGTCACCGGCTCTTCTAGTTACTTTTGCTGCATAACTAACCTCCCTAGAACCTACTGTTTTCAAACAACCATCATTTATTTTGTTCATGGACTTGCAGCTTGGACAGGGCTCTACAGGGACATCTTATTTCTGTTCCATGATTCATCAGTAGGGTAACTAGAGTGGTAGCCAGAGGATCTTTTTTAAGGGCTTCCACGTGGTCTGGGCATTGGAGACTGAGCTTGTTGTGTGACTTACAGCATGACGTCTGGGTGCCAAAAACAGGCATCCAAGAGACAGGAGGTGGAGCTACCAGTTTATTAATGACAACAGAACTTTAATACTGACGTATATTATTGGTCAACAAGTCACAGAGCACGACAGATGCAAGGGAACATAGATCCCAACCTTTGGTGGGAGGAGAGTCATGTTTTAAAACCTTTCCTCAAAATTCCTTTATCGGTAACACTATTAACCTCCAAGTTACCAGCTGCCATGGCTTCCTTTCAGTATTTCTTCTATGTGACCTCTCTTTGGGCCTCCTTTCCCTCTATGTTCTCATTTCCTTTAGCACATGGGACACCATTGTCTCTTTACCTCTTTCAACCCTTGATTTCTTTCTCTATTTGTTAATTTCCCTTTCTTTTCTTGTTTATGTATCTTAAATGTTGGAAATCTCCTGGGCTCAATCTTCCGTTTTCTGCTCTTCTTTCTAAGTGGTCTTACTGAGTTATATAGCACCAATTAATATCTGGACTCGAAAGACGCCTAATTTATGGTTCAATTCCCACCCATTTTGCTGCGCTCCAGAACTCCTTTTCCAGTCGTGCCGTGCGGTGCAAATATTCATATAAAATATGGAAATTCCACAGAGCTGCACTCCGGCTGTGTTGAACTCTCTGCCTCTTGAACTCTCACACCCCCTCCTCGAATGACTGCCTTTGCTCACGCTGTGTTCCATACCCAGAATGCCCTTTTGCTCACTTGGGTGAACTCCTACTCATTCCCCAAAACCCAGCTGAAGTAGCGTGTACTGTGAAACCTCCCTGAATTCCAGGCAAATTGTGCTGAGTGGGTGCCCGAAACACCATGTTCTTTGAACGTGTGAGAGATGATCTCAGTTGCAATCCTATGTGATTATAACCTTCAGCTCTATTCATAGTTGCTCAGTTCCTGCTCAGTTGTTGTGTGTGCAGCATAATTGAAGGGCTAAAATATGCCTTTAACTTAAAAAAATTGTGGATTATTTGTTTTCAGAAAAATCCAGGAATGTATGAATTTAAGGGAGTCAATTACTTTGGCATTTCCATACTTGTGTGAAACTAAAACTGGAGTTTTATTTTTGTTTCATTTGGGTAGGGAGTGGGGCTGAGTTAACCTTTAAGATGTAGGGCAAACTCTACTCTTTAGATTGGGATCATGTGTTGCATTTAGCAACCAAGATGACCAAAACAGACTTATGGAGATAAACTTATGGTTCCCCTATTTGACTTCAGCTAATTTTTGGGAAATACGGACTATGTCCACTGGTCACTTTTCCACCTCAGACCATTTACAATTGAAAGGAAAGCTGATAAACATCCAGGGTTTTTTAATCCCCTCTTCAAAGGAGAACTAATTTATCAAGTTGCCCTGTGGCCAATTCCTGTGAAGAGGTCTTAACCAAAAATGTTGATCAATATTTTGAAAACTATCAACATATGACTTAGGTTTTTAATGCCACGTTCTGAATAACATTAACGACACAAAGGATGCTAGGATAGCAAACGGCTGGTATGGTCCCATATAGTCTCAGAAGAAGCTGCAGTCCTTTGATTCAAAAGACAAAAAAACCTACATGGTGCTTTTCAATAAACAGTTTCATCCTATTAGGCATTGTGAACCTCCAGGCTTATACAGGGAAACTCTATACTTAGTTAGAGTTGGACTGTTTAAAAAAATTATGGTAACACATTGGGGAATATCTTCTTGAGCTATCTTGTTTCTTCTAATCATTGGCCCCCCTTCACTGGAGAATTTCCCATTATTCAGCAACATATGGATGAAACATTTTCTCAGTAATCATGTCTGAACAAAGTAATCATTCTCTCATTAACCAATTATTCTTCAAAATCAAATGGAACAGGCATATTTGCTAAGACAATTTACTTTCATAAACCCTATGGAATTAGATCTCACATATCTCATGTTCAAATGGTTTAATTCAAAGATCACAGTGTAGATAACAGAAGTAGTTAAAACTAGGTTTTTAGAAGAGGGAAAAAACAGGAGAATGAGAAGGTCTGTTTATGTGCAGAAATTCTTAATCTACCCAGCTCCAGGAGACTTCTTTCTCTTTTTTTCTCTCCTGTTGCATCAAAAGTTTGTGATTTGTTTTCAGCTCTTTTACTTTTTAGAAGATGTTGGATAAACAGCCTGACCAAAAAAATGGAGGATGGGTGCTATCTATGTATAGGTGAGCTTTCCAGAAGGGTCCAACACAGTGGTTGGGAAAGGTAAATTATCTTAGAATTTCAGTGACCGCTTTAGTTCTGAGTGAGAGCTAGAAGCATTGGGAAAATGTGAAAGCATTCGCAGGGTGTCATTGGTGTGGGGCAGGGAAAGAGGGACCCCAATACTTTTTTTGTTTTTTTCACTCCATGATATTTTGCTGGTGTCTCCCTCCATGGTATCTAAATAAATGTTTTATTCCATTTTGTACTCTGATGTGAATCACGCTGATACAGAGGCTTCCCCTAACTTCTGTTTTATTTTTCTTTGTGATTGACTTTATGGGAGTCTATTCTGGAGATTCTGCTTTGCAGTTTCTGACTGCACAAGTCAGAATCCGTACCAGTAGAATTCTGGGTTTCCTGCCATAATTCAAGGGATGCCAAACATTTTCAGATGAAGGCCTAACACAGTAGAAATCATTAAAGCAAAGCCTGAAAATGAAATTTTTTAAGTTCCTGTTTTTGCTCCAGTTAATCAAAATAATATTTGACTCGCTACCAAACAAGACAATAAAAGCTTATAAGTTCTTGCCCTTTCTCTGCAGTTAACCGGTTATAGAAAAGTAAGCTAAAATTTTAACCTTCTTTCTGTACCTCAGTTTTCTTTCCTATAAAATGGGTTCTTCTGTTGCATAATTCTATGACTCTTTGTGTTTGTATTAATGCAATTTTGCACATTTTCTAAAACAGCAATTAAAGACGGATCTGCCAACATCAAAAGTAACAGTAATGAAGTGCACAATCCTTTCCATTTAAACTTTACCTACTCACAAGTGGGAACGACATACACAAACCTCACAATAATGTCACTGTACAATACTTTACATAATTATTTAAGTGATCTCATACCCCTAGGCTGGTTTATCCATTATCAACAGGGTGATGTTTTATTTTCAATAACTCTTAAAAAAAAGTTTCTTGTCCACGCTGTTAAACATCACAACCTAATCTCACATTTAAGTCATTAGTGGCTGTCACCACAGTTCTCCGCACTGGGTAGATTTGGGAAGACAGCTGTCAGTGCAGCAGGATACAGTTTTTATAATAGTTTTATGATTCACCCTTTGAGATGAAGATTTGGACACCTGATCCCAGCCTGTGATTTTCTCCCTGTAATTTTCAGAATGGGTAAAACCAAATAACAGCCTCCAGGACTTGTAGGTCTAATGCCAAGTGTTTCAGAAATGATATCGGTGGGAACTTAAAACCATATATTTTTTTGTATATGCTGATCCCTTTCATTTGTTAGTGCTGGTGGATGATGGGAGAGGGGTGAAGCTGGCTTTCCTTCAAAGTCATAGCAAAGCCTTCGTTTTCTGTTCATTTTACTTTCACATTACTATGGAGGTGTGTACCAATGTTGTGTCGGTTCGTGTCAGCAATTTTCATGACAAATATGTGGTCGTAACAAATTCTATTCAACGGTATACTGAGCATGCTCTCTTTAAAGTCGAGAATACCTTTAAAAATATTTTGCTTATCCATAATGACCATTTAAATGCAAGTTACAAGGGATATAAGGGAGGTTGAATTTTTTTAATGTGGTTTAATATTGACAATGTTCAAGCCAACTTCCTGCATTGAATACAGCAAAGAGGAAGAGTTAGTTCCTCCCTTGACCTCCAGTGTTTACCCAAGCTTTGGTTTTGATCAAACAGAATAATTTGGGGTTCTGAGAAGTTTGTCCTCAATCCAGGTTCAAAGTAACTCTTCTCTCCACACCTGGCACCTTTATTTGACACACATTCTTCTCTAAGTTCCCTAAAAACATCAGACTAGAGACGGACTCATCCTGGATGGTTGGGATTGATGAGGGAAGCTGAAAATGCAGGTGTCATCATTCCTCTCCTGGCAGTAGGATAAAAAAAACGGAGCATTTGTTATTTTTCAGGGCCTTGAGATTATAAACCTCATACAGTCAGGGTCATACAAAAAAAAACCCTGGCACCTGCTTTGTAAGACAGGAGCGGTTTTTCCTGAATGATTGGAACCATAGCCATCATGACCTGTGTCAAGGAGTCAAGGGCAACGAATGGATTCAACGAAGAGCAACTACCAAAATCTCCATAGACTCATTTGCAGGCAAATGAACTTTAGCTGATGGGAGAAGTATATTAATATTCTCTGAGCAAAAGAAAAAAAAAGAAAAGAATTAAAGTACGCTCATGTGTTTCTTGGAGGCTACCCAGGCATCTCGAAGGCAAAAAACTTCCACCTCCTTCCACTCAGCGGGAGACATTCTGGGATGAGATCCTCTGGCTACGTATGCAGTGATGTTTGAAATGGTCCTGATGAAAGAAAGATTTGTGTGGGAGACAGCAGGAATGGCGAGCAGTGGGAAACTACTCCCTGGAGTTCGGGAAAGGAGTATTTGTAAGAAGCTTAAGAAGAAATAGAAACTTAATAGTATGGTATTGAGGAAAAGGAGAGCAAAATTAGCTATTTTAGTAGTAGTGATAATAGATGGTACAATGGCCTGTGTATCAGATTATGCAAATTAAAGGAAGGGGACTTTCAATATCAGAGCCTTACGCCGAGTACAGCACTTCTGCAGTCTAGTGCTTTTCAGAGGCAAAAGGATAAGAACCACTGTTGAGAGCTAAAGTGATCCCCGAATTGGATGGATCCTTTACAGAAAGTAATGTTAAAATAGAGGATATTGATGGACAATTGATAACATTATTTAGGAAAATAAACTTGGAGGTAGTGGAATGTGAAACTGATATCTCCTTGAAAAAAATCCTAAGGCATTTGTGAACCTTAGAAATAAAACAATTATTCATCTGTCATGTGCATTTATAAAGCACAAGAGGATGTTGAATTGTAGGGCTCTATCCTCCGTACAATTCATAATAAATTTCAGCTAGATAGAGTGTTCGCAGTTTAGAAGGTTTCCATACTCTGCTCACTATGAAGGCAGGGGGATGTGGCAGAAACAATCTGGGCTTTGGAGTCGAGGTACCCAGGTTCAATTTCCCCCAGCGCTGGCTGTGGACCTTAGGCATGCTGCTTAATTAACCCGACTTCACTCATATCTTCTTCAGAAAGTAGAGGTAAGAATACGTGCGTCCCAAAGTTGCCTCGAGGATTAAATTCCATAACGTTATAGCTGCTTTAAGGTGCTGTCTCTGCTCCTCTGCTGGGAGCAGATGTGGAAAGAATCGACCTTCCTCCAATCGATATTTTCAACCTTGCTCCTGGATCTCTGCTCCCAGTCTCCTCGTGAAATCTTGGGTGAATTTCTTAACTTTTAGATTACTTTGTGTATTAAAACACTGATATATTACTTCAGTCTGAAATTGATTTAACTCTGTTCCTCAATCCAAATGCCAAGATCAAGTTGACCTGAAACACTGACTGCTTAGAGCATGTATGATCTCTCTCTGGGAGGTCTCTCCTCTCCCCACTCTCTCCAAGGACTAGTCATTCCAATGTGTTGGGAAGGGATGGGAAGAGAGGAAAAACAAAACAAAACAAAACAGTGTCTGTAGTTAGCTGACTTTTTTGGTGGTGTTCATCCTGTTAGTTAATGCTGCTTCTCCAACTGCCCCTGATAGACTCTTGATACGCTCTGTGCCAGGCATCTAAGGAGGGTTCATGTGTGGGTTCTCCGGGGGCGGAGGGGCTCCTGTGTTGGACAGTGCCTCATGTGTGCAGTTCTGTGAAGCGTCTCCCAGCCCTCCTCTGGCCCTAAGACCTGAAACCTCTTGGATGGAGTACCAGAAAAAGGGCTGGAACCTATCTACCATCTAAGATGGGTAAACCCCCTGAACCACAGGGTCCAAAAAAATGCCCGTCCTCGTCAACTTGTGGGAATGCAAACTTCCCCAGCACCATGGCTCTCCAGTTCTCCTCTCCCCTGTCCAGATAGGCATAGGGTTATATTAACACACTCACTGAACTTCCTGCTGGACCTCCAAAAGGACAAGAACTCAGTCTTCTTTTTTTGGCAAGCATCTCAATTCCTAATGAGTAAATCTCTTGGAACTTGCCTTCACCTAGTTTGGGGGAGGGAGGGGAATTTCCTTCCACCAAGAAACTATGCTCCCACAGGCCCATGACTCTACTGGGTCAGCAAAGGCTGCAGCTGGGTATCCAAGGGGGTGGCTGGGTGGCAGTATCTACCAGTTCTTTCACCTCCTAGTAAGTCCCCCCAGATAATTTTGGGTGTGAATAACTTGTTTTCCTAGAGTTTCCATCTCTCAGCTTATATTCCCCATCTGTCCTTTCATGTTGTCTATTTTTTCCATTAGCACTCTTAGCATATTAATAATGGTTATTTTAAATTCCTGGTTTGATAATTCCAAAATCTCTGCCATATCTAAGTCTGTTTCTTATACATGTTAGTGTCTTCAGATGGTGTATTTTTTTTTTTGCCTTTTATCATGTCTCATTACAGTTTTATTTTTATGTTTTTAAAAACTAAACAGGAGGTATTGGCTATAAATAACTGGAGTCAATAGGCTTTTTGTTGAAGTCTTACATTTACCTGGCTAGGCTTTAGGTAGTTGTAGGTTTTGCTGTAGGTTTTGCTAGGTCTAGGTTTTGCTGTAGTTGTCATGTTAGAGGCTAAAATTTTCTCTGGTGTTATGATTTTTGTCTTCTCTATTGTCTTTGTGTTTCCCTAGAAATCCCTTCTTAAATAACGTCTGAGCCTTGGTTTCCCTTGGCTTTTGTTAAGAAGAAGAGAATGCTCTGGCACCCCTCTCCATGCCAGAAAAGGAACTTTTTCTGATCTTCACAGTGACAACGTGAGTGGGCTCCTACAGGTAAAACTCACAAAGTTTGGGGGGCTTCCTAAGGCTAAGACCCAAGACGCTTTATCCCTCAAGCTAGTCCACACTCAATTTCCAGCAAGTAGTCAATTATGCAGTTGCTGGCTCCAGCACGGTTACTGCCCCCAGTGAGCTGTGATTCTCTGTATTTGCCTGTCTATACAACCTTTGGGGTGGTGATTTGTTCTGTGACCTCAGTGCCCTGGTGGCTCTAAGAGAAGTTGATTTCCAGTTTGCTCAACTTTTTTCTTGTTGTTAGAATGGCAGTGATGGTTTCTAAGATCCGTAATTGTTGGGCCAAAAAGCACAAGTCAATAGCTTGCTCTTAGCTGTGTGACTTAGTGTCAATATATTTATATAAAATACCTGGTATTTGTCCTGGTACACAATAAGGAAGCTGTTTTGGAAAAAGGTAGCTTCTTTTTATAAATCATTTCATCTTGAAGTTGAAAATGTAGGAGAAATCATGGAAACATTACTCTGAATGCAAAGAATTGTAAGAAATACAAATGTACTAGGAATCAATATAGGCAGACAAAACCATGTTTTTTTTTTTTAACTGCTTCTATTACCGTTCTGAAGATTTATGACTTCTGAGTTTTCTTGGATAATAACTAAATATTTATCTTCCTGGAACAAAAGTGAAAGGTTGACAGGAATGGACCAAAATACTGAGAGGTCACTGAGATAGTGAATTTAATGGTAACCCTTTTTGAATAGCAGCACATCTGAAGAGCCCTAACCTATCACTCTGCTCTGGTCCATAGTCAAGAGTATCTGTCAAAGTCAAGGTGGGGCCTTAAAGAGAAGAAGTGGAGAGGCTCAGATTCACTATTTATACTGTTAAAAAGGAAAAGAAAACTCTATATCTATCTATCTATCTATATCTGTCTATCTATCTATCTATCTATCTATCTATCTATCTATCATCATCTATCCATCTAGCTATTATCACCTATCTATCTACTTTTTGTTATTATTATTATGATTATTATGCATCATCTAAATTCCAACCATGATGTATCTAATTTGTGTTCTCCTGCATGAAAACTGCTGGTGTTGTGAAAGGGAAGTTTATTCAAAAATGTGATGTTGCTGGCCACCACACAGGGTGACTCTTTTTTTTTTTTTTTTTTTTACTTTATTTATTTATGTTTTGAATATTTAAATTTTATTTATTTTTTTTATACATCAGGTTCTTATTAGTTATCTATTTTGTACGTATTAGTGTATACATGTCAATCTCAATCTCCCAATTCATCCCACCACCACCTCCCCCCGCCAGGTGACTCACTATTTGACCTTCTAGAAAGTTTTATAGACTGTGCCTTGGAACTGATTTGTAGGCGTGAGGGTGGATGGATAGATCCATCGGCTCTTGTTTTCTACGTGTCGGGAGGTGCCATGGGAGCATCTGCCTCCCCGACTTCTGCAATCTGCAGGCCTGAGCACCCAGGGGGCTCCTGTCTGATGTCCTCTGGAGGCGGGGCAGGGGCAGCACAGTTTGGGTATGATGCTCACTCAAGCTACATTTGTGTGGAGCTGGTCCTAGCAACGTTCCAGGTGTAAGCGAGACTGAGAAGTCTTGACAATCGAATACAAGATAGTGCGAGGCTTGTGGTAACACGCAACTGTTGTTTATAGGAATCAGTCCCATTTTCTGGTGGCCCAGCAGAGATGAAAGCAATCTTGAAGATGAAATGGAGCCAGAAGACGTTAGCCGTTCTTCTCCTCTTTTTCTATAAATATTGAGATTTAAAAAGAAATAATAAGGCTACATTCATCAGTGTCTCAAACACCTGCCCAGACCATCTTACAATCAGTTATTTTTGAGATAAAATGTGTTGCCAAAATAAGCCATCCAGAGCCTTTCAGTGAGAAAAGAAGACATTATTAAAGTTTACTTATTTAAATTACTCAAATTTCAAAGTATGTTGAGGTCAAGAGGAAGGGCTTTCTTAGTTAGTTGAATTCAGGTAAGCTTTTATTTCCAAATAGAAATTCTCTTTCTGTGTGCGTGTGTGTATGTGTGTGTATATACATATGTATAGGTATACGTATATGTATATGTATTGAGCAAATATATACAGAGATACAGCAGATGTAAATGTATGCATGTATATATACACACAAATGTATATATTTACAGAGAAGTGTATGGGTGTATAATAGAGAGAGGTGTGCATGTGTATGTATGTGTATATACCTACAGAGAGAGATTTTTTCCTCAAAAAGGGGCCTCTAAACTCAAATATAAAAGGCACAAATGGAATGTAAACTTAAGGCATACTTTAAAGGGTAAGGTATAGAGATTTTAGTTTTCTCTTTAGACATAGATCTCTCCTGCGAGGTTTTCTTTGATACCTAAGATTTAGTATTTACTGATGTCCTTTAAGTAAAAAAAAACAAATTGAGAAATGTCTTCACTTTCACATTTCCCAGTTCCTTGATCACTCTTTCAAACACATCTTACTTCATCAAGGACCGCCTGAATCTCCCTCGTGCCCCACCTACTCCCTTATCCTTTTTGTGCAAACTAAATGGAAGAATGCCTTTAATTCTTAAGATTCCACCTTTGTGTCAATAAATTACCCGTCCGTCTCTTTGATCTTTCTACTGTCTCCAATGCTGACCCCTTGTCCCTTAGCACTTTGAGAAATGTTCTGATATTTATCTAAACTTTTCTGTAATCTTCCTTTCATTTTACACCTTTGCTTTTCTGATATATATTTTACACTTGAATTCATTCTATAATCTTCCCAGTTGCTTCCTATTTCACATATTCTTCTCTCTTACCCTGATTACTTTCTGCACCTCCTTATTTATCCATGTTGACCTTTATCCACTCAGAGTGTATTTATTGGTATGTGACATTCCTAACCCTTGGGTATACATTAATTTGTCATGGAATATTTTCCATTTCCCCTTTCTGGCCGTTGTAGAATTCCATCACTTTATCCCACTGGATTGCTCCCTCCTCTTACCACACTTTTGCAAAGAATGTACCCTCTTGAAATGCAGCATTTTTTTATTATTCAGTTTTGGATCCAAACCAGGATGACTGATATGGTAGGAATCACTATAAGTGACTCGAGTTAGTGTGAAGGAAGAGTATCATGTTAGGAATACTCTAGCCTGGTTCAAATCGGTGTTCAGTCACTCTACAGTGGACCCACAAGCAACTTATCTCACCTCTCTGAATCAATGTGCCCATATCTGGAGATAATTATCTGTACTGCAAAGTTCCTGTGAAGCTCAGAGATCGTATATGAGGCCAGCTGCCATTTGGAAGTTGGCTAATAAGTGGTGAGTATAATATTGATAATATTTAATAACTACAATTAATTGTGATAGAAATTATTCATGATTCTTCAGGTATTTCATAGATCCTTCAAATAAATTATCTTGTATAATCTAACAAAAATCCTGTGAGATGAACAGCAAAACATTATAATTCTGATTTTTTTATTATTTAAAGGCAACTTGCATCTAGATGTGATCTTCAGATTTAACTTTTTAGAGTTTTAAATAAATCTTGGAGTACAAAGTGAATGAACAGTATAAAATTGGAATTTTTAGGGACTACGTTTCTGAGCCCTGAAATGCTCAACATTAATGTTTAATAATTTTGAGTACATACTTGTATGAAGGAATCTTTTGGGCACCATGTGTGACACAGGATATTTTCACATGACATATAGCATGAATACAAACATGCAAGCGGAATATGGCTTTCCTTAGGCTGTATTCATGATCTCGCTCTCAGGATTGGGACTCACTTGCCCCAGACGCGTGGTTCTCAAACTTTAACATTCATTAGAATTACCTGGAGGGCTTATTAAACCACAAACTACTAGGTCCCACTCTGAGGGTTTCTGATTCAGCAAATCTAAACTACAGCTGAGAATTTGTATCCTAATGAGTTCCCAGGTGATCTGATATTGCTGTACACTCAGGTAACTAGCACCACAATCAAGATACAGAACTGCTCCATCACCACCAAGATCTTTTTGGGGTTACCCCTTTATAGTTACACCCCTTTTCTATCTCCCCACCATCCCAAACCAAAGACAAGCTCTAATCTGTTTTTCAGCTCTGTAGTTCTGCCATTTTGAGAATGTTATAGAAATGGAATTATATAATATGTGACATTTAGGGATTGGATTTTTTTTTTTAATTAAGCATAATGCCTTAAAGTCCATCTTGAGTTGTTGGTTGTAACAGTAGTTCATTCCTTTTCATTGTTGAGTGGTATACTGTAGTGTGGATGTATCCGTTTGTTTGCTCACCTATTGAAGGACATTTTTGTTTTGACCAGTTTGGGGCTATTACAAACAAAGCTGCTATAAACAATCATATACAGAATTTTGTGTAGATAAGTTTTCATTTCTCTGGGAAAAATGTCCAGGAGTGCAATGCTGGGTTGTATGGTAAGTGTATGTTTGTTGTTTTAAGCAATTGACAAACTATTGTCCTGAGTGGTCACCTGCAATTCCCATCAGCAGTACATGAGAGATCCCGATTTTCAGTCTCTTGCTCAGCATTTGTTTGGCACTCTATTTATTTCAGCCATTTTGGTAGGTTTGTAATGCTATCTCCTTGTGGTCTTAATTTGCATTTCCCTGATAGCAAGTGATTTTAATATCTTTCATGTGCTTATTTGTCATCCCTATATCTTCTTGGCAGTGTCTCTTCATGTCCTTTGCCCATTTTCTTATTGGATGGTTTATTTCTTTATCATTGAGTTTTGAGAGTGTTTTTTTTTTTTACATATTCTTGATATGAGCTCTTCATCAGATATGAGGCTGGCAAATATTATTTCACAGATTGTAGCTTTTCCTTTATTTTTCCTTTATTTTTCTTAACAGGGTCTTTCACAAAGCAGCAGTTATTAATTTTGATGAAGTACAGCTTATCAATAATTCTTTTTTGATTTTGCTTATGGTATCTTGCCTAAGAATTCTTCATGGAAACAAAAGACCTAAAAATTTCTCCTGTTTTTTAATAAATGTTTTATAGACTTTATCTGATTTTTATATTTTACATTTGAATCTATAACCTATTGTGAGTTAGTTTTGTATGAGGTATGAGGTTCAGTCAAAAAAGATTTTTTGGCTTATGAATATACAATTGCTCTAGCACTATTTGTTGAAAGGACTATTCTTTCTCCATTAAACTGCGTTTGCATCTTTGTCCAAAAAGGATGGCCATAGTGTTTTGGGCTAATTTTAGATTTTCTATTGTGTCCATTCATCTGTGTGTAGACTGCCAGTATGATACAGTCTTGATTACTACAGCCATATAATGTCTTTATGACAAGTAGAATGCTTTCTCCTATTTTATCTTTATTTTTCAGAATTGCTTTATTCTAATTCCTCTGCATTTTCATGAAAGTTTAGAATAATCTTTACTATATCTACAAAAAGTCTTGCTGGGATTCTGATGAGAATTGCATTAAGCCTTTTTTGGGAGGTCTGGGGGAGGGGGAAATTGACAACTTTACTATGTTGGGTCTTCCAATCCATGAACATATTATGTCTCTCCATTAATTTTTCTCCTTTTTTATTTCTTTCCTCAGTGTTGTGTACTTTTCAACACTCAACTCCTATACGTTACATTTACACCATGTATTTCTTTTTTTTTTTATGATTGTAAAAATTTTCTATGGAAATAATCATGTCATTTGCAAATAGGAACAGTTTTATTTGTTTCTTTGTGTTCTATAGGCTATTTTTCTCTTGTCTTATTGTGTTGTCCAGAACTTGCATCACTTTGTTGAATAAAATGGTGAGAGTTCACATCCTTACCTTGTTCCTGGTCTTAAGGGAAAAGCATTCACTCTTCAGCATTAGCTATAGATTTTTGTAGATTTTTTTCCCAAGTGAACAAATTTCCATCTATTCCTAGATTTCTGAGGGTTTTTATCATAACAAGTATTGAGTGTTGTCAAATGCTCTTTCCACATTAAATGATTTTTCATCATTTGATTTTCCTCCGTTAGTCTGTTATTATGGTGAATTACATTGGTTGATTTTTGAAGGTTGTACCCAGCCTCCCATCCATAGAACAAATCTCATTTGATCATGGTGTATATTATATGTATATATAATATATATATTGCTGAATTCTATATGCTAACATTTTAGCAATTTCTGTCTCTATATTTATGAGAAGTCTGTAGTTTTTGTTTTTGGTATTTGATTTTGATATCAGAGAAATACTAGCTTCACATAAGGAGTTGGGAAGTGTTTCCTGGAAGAGATTGTGTAAAATTGATGCTGGTTCTTCTTTGTTTGATAGAATTCTCCATTGAAACCATCTGAATCTGGAGATTTTTAAAATTATGAATTACACTTCCCAAATAGTTATACGGCTATTCAAATTATGTATTTTATATTGGGTGAGCTTGTGTCATTTACGTTTTTTGAAAAATTGATCCATTTCTCCTAAGTTGTCAAATTTATGTGTATAGAATTGTTGGTGGTATTCCATATCATCCTTTGCATTTCTGCAGGGTCTGTAGTGATAGCCTCTGTTTCATTCCTATTATTATTATGTGTCTTCTTTATTTTTTTCTTTGTCAGTCTAGCTAGAGTTTTGTCAGTTTTATTGATTTGTTTTAAAACATGAGCTTTTTGTTTCAGTAGCTTTTCTGTATTTTCCTATTTTCAATTTCATTGATTTCTGCTATTATGTTTACTACTTCCTTTCTTCTGTTAGCTTTGCATTTATTTTGCTCTTGTTCTTTTAGTTTCTTGAGGTAGGTAATTAGATTTTGATGTAAGACTTTTCCTCTTTTCTAATGTCAGAAGTCAGTGCTATAAATTTCTTTCTTAACACTGCTTTAACAGTATCTCACAAATTTTAATATGCTGTATTTTAATTTTCTTTCTGTTAAATGTACTTTACATTTTTTCTATAAGACTTTTTCTTTGACCCATGGATATTTGGTAGTATGTTATTTACTTTCCAAGTGTTTGGTGATTTACCTGTTATCTTTCTGTTATTGATTTCTAGTGTGACTCCATTATAGCCAAAGACCATGCTTTGTATGATTTCAATCATTTTAAATTTGTTGAGGTACTTTGTATCAACTATATCCTGTGATGAATGGTGATTTTGTGTTCTTCTATATCTTTGCTGATTATCCGACTTGTTGATCTAACAATTGTTGATAGAGGCTTGTTGAAATCTCCAACTATAATTGTGGGTTAGTCATATTCTCCTTTCTGTTCTAACAGTTTTTGCTTCAAATATTTTGCAACTTTTTGCTTTATTTGTACACATTTAAGATTGCTATTTTCCCACTGGATTAACCTTCATAGCATTATTTATCATCATAATTATTTACTCTCTCCCATTTAACTTCAAAAAGTTATAATATGATGTGTTGGGCATGAATTTCTTTGGGTTTAACTTCTTTGGGGTTTGCTTAGCTTTTTGAATCTGTAGATTTATGTCTTTTGCCAAATTTGGGAGATTTTCAGTCATTTTTCATAACTGATTTAGCCCTACCTTCTCTCCTCCTCGTTTTTGTACTCCAATGACATGAATGTTAGATCTTTTGTGATAATTTCACAGGTTCCTGAGTCCTCTGTCCTCTCCATTCTGCTCTTGAGTCTGTGCATTGAGGGTTTTTGTTTTGTTTTGTTTTGTTTTTCTTTTGAACATCTTCATTTGGTTCTTCTTTATATCTTTTATTTATTTGCTTAGATTTTCTACTTAATTTCTGAGGTATCTATTTTTTTAATTTGTTTCAAGTATGTTTGTAATTGCTTATTTGTTTACTATGGCTTCTTTACATCCTTGAAAGATAATTCTGTGTCATCTTGATGTTGGCATTTGCTTACTGTCTTTTCTTGTTAAAGTTGAGATCTTCCTGGTTTTTAGAATGATGACTGATATTTTATGAAAAAGTAGACATTTTTGGTATTATGTTACAAGATTGAGAATCTTATTTAAATCTTGTGTTTCTGCAATCCTGCTATGACATTGCTCCACGGGGTGGTGGAGGCTGGGGAAGTCCGCCAACTTTTCACTGACAGGTGGGGTTGGAGGTCCACATTCTACAGTTAATCTTCACTGATTTGTGATGGGCGGCTTCTCATTTCTCTTGGCAGAGTGGGGAGTTCAGTCTCCTCATTTTACCTCCACGGACACCGAAGTGAGGGCTTGATGGTAACTCATTACCACTTTGCTGTTGGAAATCCCAACTCTCTACTAGGCTTTCTGGACACTGCCCCAGTGAAGCGTGGATGGAATCCAGACTCCCTGTGTGGTTTCCACTGACATTTCCACTGGAAGGGCACTGTTGTAGGATTTGTTACTACCTGGCAAGAATGAAGTCTCAGCTCTCTACTCAGTCTTCTCAGACACCACACAGGCAGTGTGGTTGGATCACTCATTACAATCTCTCAAGGTTGAAGTTTAGATGCCCCAGTAGGCATCTAGGTTTGCTTTTTTTAAAATATATTTAGCGATGTAGAAGAGTTATTGTCTAAAAGTTATTTGTTTTGCTAGGCGTTTCTTTTCTTGGTTATTTGGTTAGAGAGAGCAGGATTTTCTTGAAGTCCTTTTTGTCTGTACTGTTTGGCATTTACTAGCTAGCTAGTTTCTCCAGCATGTAATTGGGGATATAGAAGGGATAAAGATGCAGCATATATATGGGTCTTGCTTTTGTATCCATTCAGCCACTCTATGTCTTTTAATTGAAGCATCTGGTCCATTTACATTTAAGGTAATTATTGATATATATGTTCTTATTGAGGTTTCTCAAAAAAACTAAAAATGACCCAGAAATTCCACTCCTGGGTATATATCAGAAAAAAACCAAAAACACTAATTCATAAAGATACATGCACCCCAATGTTCGTAGCAGCATTATTCACAATTGCCAAGATATGGAAGCAAGCTAAGTGCCCATCAACAGATGAGTAGATAAAGAAGATGTGGTACACATCTGGAATACTACTCAGCCATAAGAAAGCATGAAATTTTGCCATTTGCAGCAACGTGGATGGACTTGGATGGCATTATACTAAGTGAAATAAGTCAGACAGAGAAAGACAAATACTGTACGATCTTACTTATATGTGGAATCTAAAAAATATAAAAAACTAGTGGACATAACAAAAAAGAAACAGACTCATGATATAGAGAGTAAACTAGTGGTTACCAGTGGAAGAGGGAAGAGGGGAGGGACAATGGGGTAGGGGATTAAGAGTACAAACCATTATGTGTAAAATAAGCTACAAGTATATATTGTACAATGCAGGGAATATAGCCAATATTTTTATCATAACTATAAATGGAGTATAAACTTTAAAAATTATGAATCACTATATTGTACACCTGTAACTTACATACTATTTTACCTAACTGTATTTCAATTTAAAAAAAAAGGAAAAAAATAAGAAATAAAGAAAACCCAGGGAACTCAGCACTGTGTCATTTGCAGACACCAGAGTCCCTAGCCAGTCTTCCTTCTTCTATCCACATTTTGGAGTCTTTTTATGTTTGTTTTATATTTAACGTCCAGGGTTTATATTTGCACTTAGTGGGTGGGATACTCAATCTTTTTTATGCCAAGTAGTGCATATGTCCACATTCTTTTATGTTTCTTTTATTAGTTTATACTTCTTCATGCTTTCCTTTGTAACTTCTAACGTCTGGATGTATTGTCTCTTGTCAGGTTTTATTTTTGACCTTAGTCATTTGAGTCATCTCAAAAGATGGGAAAGATATGATATCCATTTCCCTAGCTAATATTATTTCTTCCCTGTCCACTCATCTGTTTATTTAGTACAGGCTTCTGTATAGACTTGTTACATATGCCTCCTAAAGATGTGCATGAATAGCAAGAACCAAATAGGAATAAACTGGGATGGAGAGGATGGTCATAGGGATTCACCCCACTTCACCATCTGAGCCTCCTCTCAGCTAATGAGAGATGTCTCAAATCCTCTTTCTCTTCTCCATTTTGCCAAGGTCCCTATGCAGAATTCACACAGCTCCTGAAATTCAAGTCTGTTGCTTGAAGATAGTTCATTATAAGAACACAGTGGTAGCTTTTCCATCAATTGTAAACCACTCTAATGATTTTACACACATAGTTTTATGTTTTAATTTTCCATTTTTAAAAGACTTTTGCCCTATCAATGCATGAGTGGTCAAAATCTTTGATCTATTTCTCTCACTCTCTGCCTCTCTTTCTCTTTCTCTGTGTGTCCATTTATAGCTTGATCTTAACTTGATTTACCATTTCTATTCTGTTTCTACAGATACATATATATATTGCCTGTTTTCACTGTAAGCCTAATCTTCACTGAAAATTTATAAATTTTGCTCTTCATGTCATAGTACATACCCTATAAAGGAGATCATTAATAAGTGCTTTTTAATGACGACATTTGTGCTTGGAGAGAGCACAAAATGAAACTCTGGAAACAGTCATTTTCAGTGACAGGCACGCAATAACTTCCTTGAATCTTCTTTTGGTCATTTCACCAACATAGAAAATAAGTATAGTAACAGTGATATTTAGAATTCACTGGAAGGGAGCTGTGTACATTGGCAGTACTAACAGAATGGTAAATGTACTTGATAATTTTGGTGGCTTTCCTCCTAATTTATGAATATAATTTCTACAATAACATGGTATAGCCAGCAAAAGCAATCTATTCCAAGAGGAAGTAAAAATATATTAAAACAAGAGACAAAAAATAAAAGCACCTGGTATTTTAGTTTAATTTAGAAATATTTACTGTTTATTTGTCAGGTAAATATTCCCCATGTTCAGTATGATTGAGAATTGAAAAAGTTACTGGTTGTAGGGCTAAAACCTAGAGGAGCAAGTCAGAAAACAGGGTTTGTCACCCCTTCTATCAAAGCGTCATCATAAGGGTTTACCAGCTGTGGTCACTGAAGTGTGATGTACGTCTACTTTCAGCTTTGCATCAGCTAGTGGGAGGCAATGAGAAAGACAGATCCTGGATGGTGGATTGAGATGAGAAGACAGTGGCAGAGAGACATTCATCAAGCAAGAGGAAAGGACAAGCGATGTGATTAAAGTTGGATGGATGTTGTAGTAAAGATACGCACATTTGCTCAGAGGGCTGCAAGGAAGTGGGTGGAGAATTTTGTGGGAATATCATTGTCAATAGCATTTGAGTAGATATAGAATTTATAGCAACAGATGTGTGCTTATGAAGGGTAGGTGGGGGTTAGATAATTTTTTTGTTAGGGTAATTAGTGGGTGAAGAACTGGCCACAATCCTCAACTTTCCATGAACTTAAATGAGTGGTAAGATCTTGCATCCTGTGGGATGACTCAGCCTGATCCGTCTCATTCATTCAACAGTAGTTTGCTGCCCCGATTCTATACCAAGAACTCAATCAGAAGACCCCAGAGCACATGCCCACTGGATAATGGCAATGACTCATTCTGAACTAAGAAAGATACCTTCCCTTACCCTTCTCGTTGATATGTTTCGCACCAGAATATTAGTTATATTTACAGAGAGACATTTGCAAAGTATTTATTAGAAGGCATAGACTCTTAAAATTCTCCAAGGTTTTCACTCTTTGAATTATCACTGATTTTGATGACATGCCATTTTAATTTTTTGTTTTTGAACAACTCTTGTGTTTCCATACTACTGTGAAAATCTTTTTTATTTTCCTCCCAGAAAAGATGGTTTTGATACCACTAAATGTGTTATTTAGAAATTATTCAAAGAAAATAATTATTTAAGATCATCAGGGGCAGGGAGCATATCCCATAAACTCCTGTGCATGCACTCAATCAATATTAGGTCTGATTCTTAGTTTGAAATTTTAGTGAAAGAGATCTTTCTGTGTTATAAGAGCAGAAAGATATGAACTAAACAGAAGATAAAAGATTAGAAAGGAGAAGAGAATAGTATGTTAATTCTCATAAGAATATAAGAAAAAAGTTGAGGAACTAAGTGATAGCTGAATTGGAAATTATATTCTAGTTTTAATGAGTTGGTATCAAGAGCTATAAGGGGATAAAAACATCATGGATGAACTTCCCCAAACGAGAACACTTTTATCATATGTAGCAAGAAATATAATTACTGTCAAGAATTCATTGTGTAAGTCATCTTACTTCTATTTTATTTTTCTTTAGTGATATTTGGTGTTTTCAATGTATTACACTCTTCGAGGCATTTACTGTAGGAAACTAATATACAAACACCCTTTATTTTCTGAAACTAGTAAACTGTCTTCTAAATGTGTATCTTATTAACAATTTTTATCTTTGAAAAAATGAATTAATGCTTTATGACACAAATAAAAATTGGAGAGATTTTTTTTTCTATTTAAGAAGATTTTTTCCCTTTTCTTATAAACTGAACAGATTATTCATAATCCATTTTTTAAAATAGAAAAAAATATACAAGTCTCAGTAAAGTTGGAGAAAGCATAGTATGAGAGAAAGTGCCCAGTTTACCAATATAAACAATCAAGTAAGAAGACTCTTTCAGGGTGTTCTTTGTTTATTGACATGTTTGAAAGAACGTATTATCACTTAATCTTTTATAAATAACATTTTTAGAAACATTTCAAGTTAGACACTAGTCTCTAAAAGCGATAAAGGATTGAACATAAACTCAGATCACCAGCTTGCCAAAGGTTTAATGGAGCTTTGACCGTTAAGCCAACACATCCTTTGAAAGAATGATTTTAAACCAGCATCATCCAACAACAGAACTCTCTGAGCTCATGAACACTTTCAATAATTGCTCTAATACAGTAACCATTAGCCACATGTGGCTATTGAGCACTTGAAATATGTCTTGTGTAACTGGAGGAGCTAAATTTTTAATTTATAAGTTTAATTTTAGTTAAAATCTAAATGTAAACAGCCACAAGTGACAAGTGGCAATTATATTGGCCAACACAGAGTTAGATCAATGCCAAGTTTTAATCATATGGTTCAGGTTTTTTCAAACAAAATTTCTTTCTCAGAACTAAAGGAAATTCAAAAGAAGAATTAATGTTTCGTTAAAACCTCAAAATGAGTTTCTGGGGTATAGAAACCATTTAGTAAGTGTTACATTCTCCCCTTATTTCCTCTATGGTATTATATGATCACAATCTATACAGGTGATATTAAAGCAACATTTACATTTGGTACTGGTTTTCAGCATGTTGAAGAAGTTTGAAATAGTGAAAAAGAAGATCTTGTGAGCCATTTAAAATAGATTTTTATTTTTATGCTCTATTCACGACACATAAGGTATTAGAATTGTCTCTTTTTCTCCCCCAAAGTGAAGTGGGAATGTAATCACCTTGCTCCCATCTTGTACTGCAATTGTACTGAATTGAACCTTGTAAAATCACGATTTTAATGGTTTAAACACAGTCACAATTTAATTTAGCTCAATAGATTAATTAGGAAAAATATGTACTGGGCTGAAGGAAGGGTAAACCCCATTTCAGAGTGTAGTTACCCCCCCAAATTATTACACACTGTTATTTCCAGAAAGTATATTTTGGGGAAAATAAATCAAAATAAAAGTGTCTATGTGAATATATGTATGTCATAACTTGCTTCCAGACTCCAACACAGATGCTGAATTGCTATACTCTCTAACAAGAATATGACCTAAAAGAAAAAACACAGTCTCTGTTTCTGCCAGTTAATATATGGCTTAAATTTGCACACGGTTGGTATAAATTAAAACTGAAGATCTCCTTCTTTTAGTTGGGAAGAATTTAGGGTCCCATTGTATTCCTTCCATATAGCTGACCACCTCCATAGCCCTTGGAAGAGGGGTAGCAGAACATTCTGTAGGGCAATCAGACTGCCTGCTTCTTACTATGGAAGGTTCTTAAGGACCCAAGCGTCTGGACTTCCAAAACCGATGATGCTTGTTTATGCCTAAAGTAATTTATAGATGGCAAAGACACGGGAGAGACAGCATGGCACTGGACTCCTGGTTTCAAGGAGGAATGGAATAATTGATTGTGAACAAGGAGTCTTAACATCGGTACCAGCTGGTTTCAGATTCCCTTTTCCCTCTCTTGCTGGGTGGAAAACCCAGGACTTGCCACCCAGGGAGGGTCGAAGAAAGAGAAAAACAGCAACACGACAGACCGGAAGCTATTTGCCTGGGAAATGTATTTGGGGCTGCTGCTAAGGACCCGGGAGGTTATTTCAGTGGAGGAAGGAATAGTAATAAAAAAGGTGATGGTGCCCCAGGGTATGAGGGGAGGTGGCAAAGGCAGGTTTGAAGCACTGTGGGATTCCTCAGGCAGGGCTGTGCCCATGAGCTGCAGCCCGCTGACTGCACGTGTCTGGGGGCTAAAATCTGGCCTCAGCCTTCATGTGGCCAATGGAAATTGACATTTCCCATATCCCAAGGTTAGCTTAACAGTAATTAAAGCATCACATTGCACACGATTCTTCCCATTATAATTTAAGTGGATTTTATGCTATTTTAAAAACCATTCTAGTTCCCACTGTGAATAATGAATACAAATAAAGTTGAATGTCAGACCTGGAATACAAATCAAATAAGAAGACCTATAAGTGTCCCAAACATCTGCCCCCGCAATTCCCAAGTCTCAGGTGCTGCAGTGCCGGCCCAGCCTCCTCATAAATGGTTGCCCTGGTTTGCATTTGATGTCAGGCCACCTCTAAGGGCCACTTCTGCTCTATCTGAGAGTGATAAGGTACTTTCCGTTCTGAGACATCCTTCCATCTTCCACCGTATTTCGAGCAATTCATTCATCTTCCTAAGCAGCTATATTAGACAGTGCCAAGAGGATTTCTGAGGAGGTAGATAGACACACCTACTCTGAAATCACAAGGCCTTTCAGACACCATGTTTGTTTTCTGTCACTGAAAGAATGAGGATTTTGCTTGATTCTTTTTCTACACCTTGCGTCAACGTGCTTACAAGTGTCCCTGCTTCTCTGAATCCCTAGGAGGGGCTGCTTGCACTTACGCTCTCCTCCAGCTGTGGATGTGATATTGTCGTGTTCCGATTCTCGGCAACGCAACAGAAGGTTTACATCAGCACCTCTTGTTCATCTCATTGTAGTTCATGAAATAGAAGGAGAAACTGGAGACAGAACTTCACACTGTCTAGCTGGAAGGATAGTGCAAAAAATGTTGTGATCTCCTAACTCCATTTATAAATGCAAGAGTGGGGACAGATCTGGGTGTCTTCTGCCTTTCACCATGGATATGGAAAAACCTGTAGCCCTGCCATCACTCGCCGTAACGCAGAAAAGCCGGGTCGCAGGGAGTTGTTTTCAGGTTTTTATTATTACTAGGCTGAAGAACATTAATATTGTCATACAGATGGTCACCTATGCTGGAAGCTTATGAAAGAACTCTAAATTGTGGAAAGATTATTCTAAATTTAGGAAAGCATCAACTCCCTAATGCTAAAGGTGGAGCTGTGCTGCTAAACATATTAGTATGTCTTAATTCAAACACCTGTTCTGTCCGTACAATACATAAAAAAGCTCTTATTTATTGCTTGCCTCTCCAGTTCAGATTTAATCTCACTATAAATTCATCTCATGTTAATTTATGTGCAAACAAAGACACACACATTTTAAATATCCGAAATGCTGGAAATAAACTTATTTTTAATTTTGTGCTTGTTTTCCATTTGTCAACCAGCAAATGAAAGGACTGAATAAATCATGCACTAATTGCCAGCGGTGCTAAATTTAGTGTGAGATCTGGAATCCTTTTGATCAAAACCGCTGAATATGAAATCATCCTCAGCTCTCTAGGCAACTTTATCCGCCTTTCTATTCTCCATCTGTCAGTCACCTGGGAATTTGTGAACTATTCCATATGTCAGGCTTGTCAATCACAATGGGATGTGGGAACGATCTGCCTACTGCATAGGAATTCTTGTTAAAAAATTAATCGGCATTTAACTAGTAGTTCTGTATTTTGAATCCCATATTGTTTGGTGTTTTGAAAATTCTTCTCCCTATATACGGTTAATGGAAATAAATTTTATTTAAATAATATAGCTCCAAAGTCTGTTCTTTTAAATAACATTTACAAGTGTGTGACTGTTACACATATATCCCATGTTATATATATATATATAGTCAGTGGAATGTGCATGCACAATGTAACATTTAAAATAGAATGCCCCTTTTATGGAAACACTGACTCTGACAGCAAACCTATCTTAAGTAATGACATTCTAAATATATAAAACTTTAAAAGTGATAAACCCATGTTTTGATCTCTCCATTTTGAGATCCACAAATTCGTAAAGATAGTTCTGAGCAAAACATGTTTTACCAAAGGTGCTTTATTTTAAACTTAAACCCATCTAAAGTATTCAGATAACTCATTTAAATAGAGATGCAAGTAACAGTGTATTCATTACAACACCAGTGCATCTCTATAATATTAGAAAATAGAGGAAAACACAGAAACCCTGAAAAGCGTATATAGATGTTGGATGTTTAAATAGAAGCTTCATTTAATTTGAAATATTTATGTGTTACGTATTTTAACTCCATTGACTTCTGATAGAATTTGAGATGAAATAAAGCAGAACTAATGAAATATTAGAAAAAGATCAAAACAACATCAAGGTAAAAATCATCATGATGCTAGAAACCCAAATTAATGTACAGACCTTAAGGCTGTGAGACTTTAGACAAGTTACTTAGCTTTTTGGTGCTGTGGTTCCACGTCCATGATACGTGGACGTGAATTGATACAAACCCATAAAGCTCGGGGGAAGATGAAATAAGATATGCAGGGGCTTCCCTGGTGGTCCAGTGGGTAAGACTCTGCGCTCCTAATGCAGGGGGCCCGGGTTCAATCCCTGGTCAGGGAACTAGATCCTTCACGCCACAACTAAGAGTCTGCATGCCACAACTAAGAGTCTGCATGCCACAACTAAGAGTCGTATGCCACAACTAAGAGTCCGCACGCCGCAACTAAGAGTCCGCATGCCACAGCTAAGAGTCCGTGTGCCACAACTAAGAGTCTGCATGCCACAGCTAAGAGTCCGCATGCCACAACGAAGAGTCTGTATGCCACAACTAAGAGTCAGTATGCCACAACTAAGAGTCTGCACACCACAACTAAGAGTCCACACGCCGCAACTAAGAGTCCGCATGCCACAACTAAGAGTCCGTATGCCACAACTAAGAGTCCGCACGCCGCAACTAAGAGTCTGTGTGCCACAACTAAGAGTCCGTGTGCCACAACTAAGAGTCCACACCCCGCAACTAAGAGTCCGCACACCGCAACTAAGAGTCCACATGCCACAACTGAGTCCGTATGCCACAACTAAGAGTCCACACGCTGCAGCTAAGAGTCTGCGTGCCACAACTAAGAGTCCACACGCCACAACTAAGAGTCCGCATGCCACAACTGAGTCCGTATGCCACAACTAAGAGTCCGCATGCCACAACTAAGAGTCCACGTGCCGCAACTAAGAGTCCGCATGCCGCAACTAAGACCCTGCGCAGCCAAAATAAATAAATAGATAAATAAATATTTAAAAATAGTTATTAATATTAGGAAAATGCCAGCGAGATAGAAAGGCACTGAAGAAATGTGACCCACTGTGTCATCAGGGTCAGCGTCCATTCCAGACAGTTTGCAAGAGGACTTTAACCAGGGAACTAGCTTTAGAGGTGTTGGAGGGGCTAAGAACATTGAAGCCATTGGCCACAATGCCCACCTGGAAATCAGTCATTTTCTCCCACATTTAAATGCCCTTCAGAGCTTTCCCATTATTCTCAAAGAGAAATCCTTAAAGTGGGCTGCAAGGCCCAGAGAGCAGAGGTCACATAAGTTCTCCAGTCATTATTGTAAACCGTCCTCCCTTAAGCCTCCACCTTCTCTCAACCTCAGAAGTACCCTGCTTCCCCCCACTGGGCCTACACCCACGGGAGCTCGTTTCCATGTTCCCTTGACCTAAATATTCTTCAGATTTCTATTCAAGTATCACTTTGTCAGCATCCTCTTTTGCCTGTGCCCTTACTGTCCCTGTGCTTGTTCCCAGTACTATGTAATCAATCACCAAATGTTTAGGTTGCAAATGAGTCTGTCCTTCTCTCCTTTAATTGGACATTTATTTGAGAGATTTTGATTAACGTTCGTCTGTCCCACTAGAGTGTAAATTCCATGAGGTCGGGGACTCAGACTGATTTGCTTCTCATTGAGCCCCATAATGGCATGAAATAGGTGGCCAGTATGTATTGATGGAATGAATGACCTACATTAATGGGTGAGTGATCACAATGATAACTAATAAAGAGACGATCATCTGTGTATATAAGCACCAATGTCCTAACTGAAATAACTCAGTAACTTAACAATGTTTAATAACGTACATAAAAATAAATTTTAAAATAGATATCATTGATTTCAAATAAACCTACCAAACATAATTACATCTGACTTAAATGTCCGCAAAACTGTGGAAACTTTCTTAACTTCCACAGGTAGTGTCACCTTTAGTTTTTCACTAAAGTCATTTTCTACATACATCTAATACTTTCTACCCTGTAATTAATCTCTGACTACATGTATAGCCTCCCTAAAAAGCTGATAGATCTTTGAGTACCTGACTTGAGTCTTTTTTTTTTTTTTTTAACATCTTTATTGGAGTTTTTTTGTTTTTTTAGATTCCATATATATGTGTTAGCATACGGTATTTGTTTTTCTCTTTCTCACTTACTTCACTCTGTATGACAGACTCTATGTCCATCCACCTCACTACAGATAACTCAATTTCATTTCTTTTTATGGCTGAGTAATATTCCATTGTATATATGTGCCACATCTTTATCCATTCATCTGTCAATGGACACTTAGGTCATGTCCATGTCCTGGCTATTGTAAATAGGGCTGCAGTGAACATTGTGGTACATGACTCTTTTTGAATTATGGTTTTTTCAGGGTATATGCCCAGTAGTGGGATTGCTGGGTCATATGGTAGTTCTATTTTTAGTTTTTTAAGGAACCTCCATACTGTTCTCCATAGTGGCTGTATCAGTTTACATTCCCATCAACAGTGCAAGAGGGTTCCCTTTTTTCCACACCCTCTCCAGCATTTATTGTTTGTAGATTTTTTAATGATGACCATTCTGAATGGCGTGAGGCGATATACCTCATTGTAGTTTTGATTTGCATTTCTCTAATGATTAGTGATGTTGAGCATCCTTTCATGTGTTTGTTGGCAATCTGTATACCTTCTTTGGAGAAATGTCTATTTAGGTCTTCTGCCCATTTTTGTATTGGGTTGTTTGTTTTTATGATATTGAGCTGCATGAGCTGCTTGTATATTTTGGAGATTAATCCTTTGTCAGTTGCTTCATTTGCAAATATTTTCTCTCATTCTGAGGGTTGTCTTTTCATCTTGTTTATAGTTTCCTTTGCTGTGCAAAACTTTTAAGTTTCATTAGGTCCCATTTGTTTATTTTTGTTTTTATTTCCATTTCTCTAAGTGGTGGGTCAAAAAGGATCTTGCTGTGATTTATCTGACTTGAGCCTTTTTCTCCTTGGTTTCCCTACTGCTTAGCATAGTGCTTAATACATACAACCTAGTATGTTACAATTTGTTTAGTAAAATTATCTCATTCAGAACAATATTGCTTCTCTGTGGATGCTTAGCTCAGCTATTTATAAACTGCTCCTGTTCCATTGGTTCCAATGGGCCAGTTGGATGAATTCTACCCCATCATCACAGACTGCACGTTCATGCCTCTTTTCCTTGGCCTTTTGTCAAGAAAATACATTCCACTAGTAACAATAAGAGCTAGAGGATAGAGTGCTATCAGTTCAAGGCAAATTCATCATTACCTTGGGAAAATAAATAATGGAGGGACAGGGACAGAGAAGGGGAAAGAAGAAAGGAGGAGGGAAGGAAGGAAGGGAGGAAAGAATGAAGTAAGGGGGAAGTAAGGAAGGGAGAAATAAGAAAAGGAGGAAACAAAAAAAATCCTAGTAAGGATTCTTTCACTCCTAAAGAGGATCAGAAACACTTTGTAACCTTACCTTTAAAGGAAAAAAATTATCTCTCTTACTGAAAATTTGCAACACTGGAGGACCCAAAATATTGTCTAATGATATCTGAATACAGCTCTTAAAAAAATCTATGTTACATATCTCAGCACATTTACCTAGGTTGCTATTTATGCAAAAATAGACTGAGGCAGAAAACAAAATAACAGAGTAAATCAGAAGAAAAAGATAAATAAAAAATTAATTTTCCCTATTATTATCTATTTATTTTCTGAGATATGGTTATTATTCTGTCTAATCAAGAGTGACAACTAATATAAGTAATGTGATAAATAGCTGCAAAAATTAAACATGATTTTATTAAGAATGTGTAACCTTTGCTAGAAACACAAAAGTAATTCAAGTTAGCGATTTATTTTACATGACATGACAGGTTAAAAGATAAAATAATAATATTAATATATACAAAAAGGCCAATGATTTAGTTTAATTCCGCTCCAAGAGGATCACTCTTAACAGTAAAAATAGAAGGAAACATCTTTAATTTGAGTAAAATCGCCATAAAGTCATCATCAAAGTCATATGTAAAGTTAAAATTAAAAATATTTTTAAATAAAAAAGAGAAACATAAGGACATTATTGTCACCAATGCTAGTCAAAATTGAAGTGGATGCCCTAGATAAGGCAGTATGGTAAGAAAAAAGAAAAACTACGACACAAAAATTGGAATGAAAATAACACACTGTCTCTATTTTGGACCATATGGTAGGATACTCTAAATGAATGAAAACTCTAAAAGGAACCACTGAAAATCTATTAGAATACAAGAGGTCAGTGAGGAATCCCAATAGAATTCAATGTTAAAATTTCAGTTTCTCCAGAAATAAGTAGAAAATCTATGTATAAAAGATCTGATTTATCAGAGCAATGCAAACTACAAAATACCTGTAGATAAACTTGATTAAAATTGTCAAAAAATATCTAAAGCAACCTATACATGATTTTAAAGAATATGATAAATAAAATAATTTAGAGGCATGCTTTATTAGAAAAAAAGATTTAATATTGAAAAGTCTTCAATGCTCAAGATAATCTATAAATTGAGTCAATCTCAATTAAATTCAAACAGAAATCTTTTTAATGCAACTGACAAGCAAATTCCAACCCTCATCTGGAGAAAAAAAGTCATGGCAATTGTTTAAAAAATTGGGAAATAACAAAAATGATGGACTTGTTCCAACAGATTAAAAATATATTAAAAAAACCAGGGTAATTAAATTAGTAAGGCATTGATATAGGAATAAATACTCAATGAAACATTATAGACAGTATTAAAATGGACCCAAGTATGACAAAACGGTATTCAAATTAATGGGAGAAATGAAGAACTATAATAAATGCTACTGGGAAATTTGTCTATCTTTTGGACCAAAAATTTATATCAAACCATACAAAAATTAATTTTAAAAAAGCTATGAAGAATTTGAATAAAGGGTGATCTGTGAAATGGAAATGATACTATACTTCAGGGTTTTGCTGAGGCTTAAGTAGATCAATACTTGTAATGTATCTAAAATACAGTAAGATTTCACTGTTCTTCTATTATTGTTTATAGCATCTTGGTTTTGTGTCTTGCTTACGAATATTTACTCTCATGGCAATAGGAGCAGTTTTCTCAGACATTTTATACTAACACTTCTCCAACTTGGACAATGACACTAGAAATGACAAGAAGACAGTACAGCCCTAAGAGTGTAAACCCCAAAACAGAGCTTCAAGATACAGAAAACAATATATGATTAATTAATTTTCTCCAAGGGAGCCAAGAATATACAATGGGGAGAGAATAGTGTCTTCAATAAATGGTGTTAGGAAAACTGAACCACCACCTGCTGAAGAATGATACTGGAACCCTATCTTATACCATTCACAAAAATCAGTTCGAAATGTATTAAAGACTTGAATCTGAGACCTGAAACTGTAAAATTTCTAGAAGAAAATGGATGAATAAGCTCTTCAACATTGGTCTTGGCAATGATTTTTAGATTTGACACCATAAGCAAATGCAACAGAAGCAAAAATAAACAAGTAGGACTACATCAAACTAATGAGCTTCTGTTCAACAAGGGAAACCATCAACAAAATGAAAAGGCAATCTATGGAATGGGAGAAAATGTTTTCAAATTTCAATTCATATAACTCAATAACAGGAACAACAATAAAAACTCCAAATAACCCAATTAAAAATGGGTACTTCAATATACGCAAATCAATCAATGTGATACACCATATTAACAAATTGAAGGAGAAAAACCATATGATCATCTCAATAGATGCAGAGAAAGCTTTCGACAAAATTCAACACCCATTTATGATAAAAGCCCTGCAGAAAGTAGGCATAGAGGGAACTTTCCTCAACATAATAAAGGCCATATATGACAAACCCACAGCCAACATTGTCCTCAATGGTGAAAAACTGAAACCATTTCCACTAAGATCAGGAACAAGACAAGGTTGCCCACTCTCACCACTATTATTCAACATAGTTTTGGAAGTGTTAGCCACAGCAATCAGAGAAGACAAAGAAATAAAAGGAATCCAAATCGGAAAAGAAGAAGTAAAGCTGTCACTATTTGCAGATGACATGATACTATACATAGAGAATCCTAAAGATGCTACCAGAAAACTCCTAGAGCTAATCAATGAATTTGGTAAAGTAGCAGGATACAAAATTAATGCACAGAAATCTCTTGCATTTCTATACACTAATGACGAAAAATCTGAAAGTGAAATTAAGAAAACACTCCCATTTACCATTGCAACAAAAAGAATAAAATATCTAGGAATAAACTTACCTAAGGAGACAAAAGACCTGTATGCAGAAAATTATAGGACACTGATGAAAGAAATTAAAGATGATACAAATAGATGGAGAGATATACCATGTTCCTGGATTGGAAGAATCAACATTGTGAAAATGACTCTACTACCCAAAGCAATCTACAGATTCAATGCAATCCCTATCAAACTACCACTGGCATTTTTCACAGAACTAGAACAAAAAATTTCACAATTTGTATGGAGACCCAAAAGACCCCGAATAGCCAAAGCAATCTTGAGAATGAAAAATGGAGCTGGGGGAATCAGGCTCCCTGACTTCAGACTATATTACAAAGCTTCAGTAAGCAAGACAGTTTGGTACTGGCACAAAAACAGAAATATAGATCAATGGAACAGGATAGAAAGCCCAGAGATAAACCCACACACATATGGTCACCTTATCTTTGATAAAGGAGGCAAGCATATACAGTGGAGAAAAGACAGCCTCTTCAATAAGTGGTGCTGGGAAAATTGGACAGGTACATGTAAAAGTATGAAATTAGAACACTCCCTGACACCATGCACAAAAATAAACTCAAAATGGATTAAAGACCTAAGTGTAAGGGCAGACACTATCAAACTCTTAGAGGAAAACATAGGCAGAACACTCTATGACATACATCACAGCAAGATTCTTTTTGACCCAGCTCCCAGAGAAATGGAAATAAGAACACAAATAAACAAATGGGACCTAATGAAACTTAAAAGTTTTGCACAGCAAAGGAAACTATAAACAAGATGAAAAGACAACCCTCAGAATGAGAGAAAATATTTGCAAATGAAGCAACTGACAAAGGATTAATCTCCAAAATATACAAGCAGCTCATGCAGCTCAATATCATAAAAACAAACAACCCAATACAAAAATGGGCAGAAGACCTAAATAGACATTTCTCCAAAGAAGGTATACAGATTGCCAACAAACACATGAAAGGATGCTCAACATCACTAATCATTAGAGAAATGCAAATCAAAACTACAATGAGGTATATCGCCTCACGCCATTCAGAATGGTCATCATTAAAAAATCTACAAACAATAAATGCTGGAGAGGGTGTGGAAAAAAGGGAACCCTCTTGCACTGTTGGTGGGAATGTAAATTGATACAGCCACTATGGAGAACAGTATGGAGGTTCCTTAAAAAACTAAAAATAGAACTACCATACGACCCAGCAATCCCACTACTGGGCATATACCCTGAGAAAACCATAATTCAAAAAGAGTCATGTACCAAAATGTTCATTGCAGCTCTATTTACAATAGCCAGGACATGGAAGCAACCTAAGTGTCCATCGACAGATGAATGGATAAAGAAGATGTGGCACATATATACAACGGAGTATTACTCAGCCATAAAAAGAAATGAAATGGAGGTATTTGTAATGAGGTGGATGGAGTTAGAGTCTGTCATACAGAGTGAAGTAAGTCAGAAAGAGAAAAACAAATACAGTATGCTAACACATATATACGGAATCTAAGGGGAAAAAAAAAAAGGGCCATGAAGAACCTAGTGGCAAGACGGGAATAAAGACACAGACCTACTAGAGAATGGACTTGAGGATATGGGGAGGGGGTGGGGTGAGATGTGACAGGGTAAGAGAGTGTCATGGACATATATACACTGCCAAATGTAAAATAGATAACTAGTGGGAAGCAGCCGCATAGCACACGGAGATCAGCTGGGTGCTTTGTGACCACCTAGAGGGGTGGGATGGGGAGGGTGGGAGGGAGGGAGATGCAAGAGGGAAGAGAAATGGGAACATATTGTATATGTATAACTGATTCACTTTGTTATAAAGCAGAAGCTAACACACCATTGTAAGGCAATTATACTTCAATAAAGATGTTTAAAAAAAAAAAAAAGAAAGCAACTATACTCCAATAAAAATTAATTAAAAAAAGTATTTTATATCAGAAAAAAAAAATTTTAAAAGTTAAAAAAAAAGAAGAAGCAGAACAATCTAGCACCACTCAAAATAAAAGGAAATGTCAAAACAATTTGTAGGAATTGTTAGTATTGTAAGTGGCAAACTGTTCTTGATTTGTGAGAAACATAGAAAATGCCAAAGAAGTTCTTTTGAAAGTCAACATGAGATATCCAGGCCTTGAAAACTGTGGATAATTTGAGGGCAGAGACCCTGGCTCTTCATTGGGCAAAATTACTCTTACAAAAGCTAAATAAACTCCTGAAATTTGAAAAAAAAAAAAAAATGGGTAAAAGACTTGAATAGAAAGTTTTCCAAAGAAGACATACAGGGACTTCCCTGGTGGTGCAGTGGTTAAGAATCTGCCTGCCAATGCAGGGGACATGGGTTCGACCTCTTGTCTGGGAAGATCCCACATGTGGTGGAGCAACTAAGTGCATGCACCACAACTACTGAGCCCACGTGCCACAACTACTGAAGCCTGCGTGCCTAGGGCCTGTGCTCTGCAACAAGAGAAGCCATCGCAATGAGAAGCCTGTGCACCACAAAGAAAAGTAGCCCCCACTCACCACAACTAGAGAAAGCCCGTGCGCAGCAACAAAGACAGCACGCAGACAAAAATAAACAAACAAACAAATTAATTAATTAATTAATTAATTAAATAAAAAGAAGACATACAAATGGCCAACAGATACATGAAAAAGTGCTCAATATCATTGATCATCAGGGAAATGCAAATCAAAACCACAATGAGATATCAACTCACACCTGTTAAGATGGCTTTTATCAAAAAGAAAACAGACAAGTGTTGGCTAGGATATGCAGAGAAAGGAACTCTTTCACACTGTTCCTGAAGTATAAACTGATATAGCCAGTATAGAAAACAGCATGGAGTTTCCTCTAGAAATTAAAGATAGAACTACCATATGATCCAGCAATCCCACTTCTGAGTATATATCCAAGGAGAATGAAACAATTGCCTCAAAGTAATCTCTGCACTCCCATGTTCATTGTAGCATTGTCACATTAGCCAAGGTATGGAAACAATCTATGTGTCTGTCAATGGATGAATGGATCAAGAAAAGGTGATTATAAATATACAGTAATGGAATATTATTCAGCTTTAAAAAGAGTAAAATCCTGCCATTTGCAACAACATGGGTGAACATGGAGGACATTATGCTAGGTGAAATAAGCCAGACAGAGAATGACAAAGTAATCAGTTAATTAGGAATAAATTTAACCAAGGAGACAGAAGACTTGCACGTTGGAAACTACAAAACATTGTTGAAGGAAGTTAAAGAAGATACATAAATGGAAAGACATCCCATGTTCATGAATAGTAAGACAGCGTTTTTTAGATGAAAGTACTGCCCAAAGAGATTCACAGATTCAAACCAATCCTTATCAATACCATAATTGCTTCTTTTATGGAAATAAAAAAACCCATCCTAAAATTCTTATAGACTCTCACAGGGCCCCAAATAGTCAAAACAATCTTGAAAAAGAGCAAAGTTGGAGGAGTCACACTTCCTGATTTCAAAATTTACTGTAAAGCTTCAGTACTCAATAAAGGGTGGTACTGGCAAAAGGACAGACGTACAGACTAACGAAATAGAATAGAGAACTCAGAAATAAATCTTAACATACATAATCAATTGTTATTTCACAAGAATGGCAAGACCATTCAGTGGGGAAAGGACAGTCTTTTCAATGAATGGTGCTAGGAAAACCAGATATTCAAACACAAAAGAGTGAAGTTGGAATGATACCTTAGACCATATACAAAAATTAACTAAAAATGGATGAAAGACCTAAATGTAAGACTTAAAAATATAAAAGTCTCGGAAGAAAACATAGGAAAAAAGCTTTACGATATTGGATGTGGCAATGATCTTATGAGTATGACACAAAAGCACAGGTAACAAAAGATCAAATAGGTAAATTGGACTTTATTAAAACTAAAATTGTTGTGTATCAAAGGGCACTATGAAGTGAGTGAAAAAGACAACCCACAGAATGGGAGAAAATATTTGTACATCATCTATCGAATAAGGAATTAATGAACAAAATATATAGAGAACTCCTAAAACTCAGTAACAATGAAACAACACAATTAAAAAAATGAGCAAAGGACTTTAGACATTTCTTCAAAAAGGAGGTATCTAGAATAAGCAAATTCATAGAGACAGAAAGAAGAATAGAGATTACCAGGAGCTCAGAGAGGAAAGAATGGAGAGCTGTTTCATGGGTACAGTGTTTCTGTTTGGGATGATAAAAATTCTGGAAATATTGGTGCTGGTTACCAAACATTATGAATATACTTAGTACCACTAAATGGTATACCTTAAAATAGTTAAAATGGTACATTTTATGTAATATATGCTTTACCAGAATAAAAAAAGAAAAAGAAATAAATATATTACTAGATAAACAGAATTTGTGAGAATTCATTACTAGCTGACCTGCTCTACTAAAAATACAAAGGAAGTTCTGCAGGCTTAAAAAAATGATACCAGGTGGTAATTTAAATATACAAGAAAGAATGAAGATGATCAGACATGGTAGCAAGTAAGTAAATATAAAATTGCGTGTGTATAAATGCTTTATATTTATATATGGGTATATATATCCTTCTTCATTAAATATAAGATTGTATAAAGCAGTAATTATAATGTTATACTGTTGAGTTTACAACAAATATAGATGTAATCTATATTTATTATATAGCAATAGCAGAAAAGACAGGAGAGGGAAACAGGGCTATATTGCAACACCACTGCTATATTTTACCAGAATTAAGTCAATATTAATGTGAAGTAGATTTTGGGAAGTTAAGATATGAAATGTAATTCTGAGAAAAACCACTAAGAAAATAAATGAAAAAATGGTTAGAAGATCAATAAAAGAATTTAAAATTACATTAAAAATGTCTCTAACACAAAACAAGTCAGTAAAAGAGTAGCAGACGAACAAAAAAGGGATGGGACAAATATAAAACTAATAGTAAAAAAGTAGAAGTAAATCCAACCATATCTAGAATTCCATTAAATGAGAGAATGAGAGTGGAGTAAACACTTTGATCAAAAGGCAGAATTTTTAGACTGGACATAAAGTAAAATACAACCAAATGCTGTACACAAGACACACTTTAGCTTCAAAGAAATGAAACATTCCCCAGAGAAACTTGCCTCATAAAATCGTGGATTCTGAGTTTATTTTCCGTTAAGTATTCCTTTAGCTAGAGACAAGTTGCTAAGGTTATTCTGAATATAATATATTTTCTACAGCAAATGTAATTATTCCAATTGGCAAGTATAGACCAGTTCACTTTCTTTCCCTTTTTCCCTGGGGGGTCCCCTAGTAAAAGGAGTAAATAGATCTCAGCCCTGCTGCTTTAACTCTTTCTTCTCCCTGTGATAAATTTTTCTTGGGTTGAGTGGAATTGCCTACAGAGAAGCTTAACTTTGCAATAACTTTCCGTTTAATGCTAACTTTCCTGATTAATATTTTTAAACTTTGTTCTATGAGCCTCCTATTTTTCAGAGAATTATTTTTTATTCCTTGCCTTCCATTTTGGTCGTTTGATTATTGTTAAGTGTATTTTTTTCATACATACCGTCTAGTTCCTTGAGTACAAATGTGGTTTCCATAATCTGAATTTCTACTGCGTTAGTGTTATAATTTTACTATTTCTAATAATAATTCAAGTTCTACTATTAAGAAATAATTTTTGTATTCTTGTTATGAAGGTATCTTTTATCTTTTCAAATGTTCCCTAAGGATTACAGTCATTTTCTTAAATCTTCAAGTATGTTCTCAGAATGGGATTGACTTCTATGATAGTTTGTTTTGTTCCCCCCTTATTTACTTAAAAAATTTTAATAAACTTTTTATTGTAGAATAGTTTTAGACTTACAGAAGAGTTTGCAAAACTAGTACAGGTTTCTCACATACCCCACACAAAGTTCCCCTTACTATTTTTTTTTAATATTGATTTATTTATTTATCTTTGGCTGTATTGGGTCTTTGTTGCTGTCCGTGGGCTTTCTCTAGTTGTGGCAAGCAGGGGCTACTCTGTTGCGGTGCGTGGGCTTCTCATTTCAGTGGCTTCTCTTGTTGCGGAGCACGGGCTCTAGGCGTGCAGGCTTCAGTAGTTGTGGCACACAGGCTCAGCAGTTGTGGCTCGTGGACTCTAGAGTGCAGGCTTAGTAGCTGTGGCTCACAGGCTTTGTTGCTCCGCGGCATGTGGGGTCTCCCTGGACCAGGGCTCGAACCCGTGTTCCTTGCATTGGCAGGGGGATTCTTAACCACTGTGCCACTAGAGAAGCCCTCCCCTTACCATTAATATCTTACATTAGTATGGCAAATTTTTCATAATGAATGAGCTAATTTTGATAGATTATTATAAACCAAAGAACACATTTTATTCAGATTTATTTAGTTGTGATTTTTTTGTATGCTTGAGGATTTCATCCAGGTTATCACACTATATTTAGGTGTCATGTCTCTTTTGTCTCCTCCTCTCTATGACAGTTTCTCAGACTTTCCTTGTTTTTGCACAATGGGCATTTTTATCAATTGTGATATAATATACATAACATGCAAATTACCATTTTAAAACTATTTCAGTGCAAATTCACTGATATTAAGTACATTTGCATTGTTATGCAACCATCAGCACTGTCCATTTCCAGAACTCTTCCATCATCACAACCTGAAACTTTGTACCTATTAAACAATAATTCCCTGTTCTCATCTCTGTTCAGATCCTGGCAACTACAGTTCTACTTCCTGTCTTTGTAAACTTGCCTATTCTCAATACCCCATAAAAGTGGAATCATACAATATTTGACCCTTTGTGTCTGGCTTATTTCACTTAGCATAATGTTTTCAAGGTTCATCTGTGCCGTAACATGTATTAGAATTTCATTACTTTGGAAGACTGAATAATATTCCCTTGTATGTATATACCACAGTGGTTATCCCATCATTTGCTGACAAACCTTTTGTTTATTGTGAATATTTCTATTATAAACATTTGTGTACAAATATCTGTTTGAATCCTTACTTTAAATTATTTTGGGTAAATACCTAGAAGTGGAATTGCTGGATTATATGGCAAGTCTATGTTTATTTTTTGAGGAACTGCTATTATGTCTTCCATTGTGCCTGTGTTATTGTATATTCCCACCAGCAATGCACAAGGGTTCCGATTTCTCCACATTCTAGCTAACGTGTTATTTTCGGCTTTTTGGATAATGGCTATTCTAATGGGTGTAAAGTAGTATCTCATTATGGTTTTGATTTGCATTTTCCTAATGATTAATAATGTTGAGTATCTTTTCATGTGCTTATTGGCCATTTGTATACCTTCTTTGCAGAAATGTCTATGCCAATCCTTTGTCCATTTTTAAATTGAGCTGTTTGTTTTGATGCTGAATTTTAGGAATTCCTTATGTATGCAAGACATTTATTCCTTATCAGTTGTAAGATTTACAAATATTTTCTCCCATTATGTGGGTTGCCTTTTTATTCTCTTAAAAGTGTCTTTTGATGCTGAGGTTTTAATTTTGATGAAGTCCAATTTACCTATTTTATTTTTTGTTGCTCATGCTTTTGGTATCATATCGTAAAAATCATCACCAAATCCAGCCTCATGAAGATTTTCCCCTATGTTTTCTTCAGAGAGTTTTATAATGTTAGCTCTCATGTTTAGATCTTGATATATTTTGAGTTAACTTTCACACAGTGTGAGGTATGGGTAACTCATCATTGTTTTGCAGTGGATATCCAGTTTTCTAACCATCATTTGTTGAAAAGATTGTCCTTTATCCCATTGAATGGTCTTGGCACCCTTGTCAAAAATCATTTGACCATGTATATGTGGGCTTATTTTTGAAATTTCTATTCTATTGTGTTTTTTCTATATATCTTTATGGCAGCTACCACATGGCTTGATTACTGTACCTGCCATCTCCTATTTAGTTTTCGGTATGGACTTTTAAAAAGATGTTTTAGTATTTCTTCCATATTTTCTCTCCATAAATGCAGTAGTCCATCAGGAGACAGTCCAATTGAAACACAGACTTAACTGAAGCATATATTCCTTGGGTTTGGTGATAGGGGTTATATATTCTGCTCCTGGTTAGTTCTACAGTCAAGGTAAAGTTAGGGCTGTAAGACAGCCAGGTTTGTCTCCTATTTATGATCAAGTCACTTCTCCTTAATGCTGGATGTGATCATCCTATCCCTGGTGGTCTGCCTCAGCGTGTGGTTGGCCCTGTTAGTCCGCTCCTCCAATGTCACGCAGCCTGTTTGTATCCTCTTAATGTGGATGTGTAAGGGGTAGAACTATGCTTCAGATCTTTTTACAACCGACGTTTGGTTTTGGAAAAGTGAAAAATTTTAGTTGTGCTCTTGGTTATGTATTTTAACAAATCCCATAGGTATGGAATGCCTCATGATTTCAGGAACATTCTCAATGGTTGCCATTAGTTTTGGGTTCTGTAAGGGATTTTTAACATTCCAGAAGCTTTTTTTGTACATTTAATGAAACACTGAAGAACTGAGTCCTCATATACTTTTACTATACTCTCCTCTCAGAAGTCCTCTCATGTGTTCTTGTTAAGACCACCATTTATCACTGCTCTAGATTACATATTATAGAAACAGTAACCAAAATACACACAAAAAGAACCATGTTCTTTTTCATTTCCAGTAACTCTGGTGTTTTGTACTTTCAGTTGTCAGCAATGGGGAATTTTGGAAGGAGTCATACTTTACACTTTTCTGGTTGTCCATTTGGTTACTCTTATTTGATTGGACTATTATGTACTTTTGTATACATTAAAAATGAACCATTTTCTGAGGGTAGCTTACTACAATATAAAGTCAAGTTAGTCCCTCTTCTGTGCTACCATAATGCCCGGTAAAGCAATCTATGATTGCACTGACCACACTGATATATAGAACATGAGCTCCTTGACACATTTACCTTGGTCTCATTCATTTTTGTAAACCAACAGAAATTAACATGCAGCAAGTGAAAAATAAACATACATTGAACTCATTTATTGAACAGAGAGCTATTCCGTCTTTTCTGTATAACATGCATAGAGATGGGCAATGAAAATAGAACAGTAAGAAAGATACGTGATCTCTGTACTCACTGAGCTTATATTTTAAATGGGGGATATTTGTTTAAATACAATCACCAAATAAACACAACATTTCAACTCATGCTATGAAGAAAAAGAGCAAGATGTTTAAGAGTAGATAATAGGGACTCATTTTGTTTGAATGAAGAATGAATGAATATATTTACTGACCCAGTTGTAATGTGGTTATACAGATTCATATCGACAATTGGATATGACTATTTAAAAAACAAAATAGGAATCGGCCAAGATGAGTTCAATTGCTCAGAGTGAGACAGGGAGTTTCATAAGTGCAATTAATTGGCAGAAGGTGTAAAATTAATGAAGGTCATTTAAGGGAAGCTGGATGATCTTCTTAAGAGTTCTGTACTCTAAATTGGCCACCCTTGGCATAGTGCGATTGTTCCAGTGGTTCTTCGGTTGACTGGGCACAGACCTCAGTGGAGCACGTGATGAAGGTCTCTCTCCTAGGATGGTCCATGCATTTATACAGTGAGCTTTGCAGCTGCCTTGTTTTTCCTGGCAATCAGAAATGTGCTCCCTTATAGTAAGCACAAATTTTCTAGAAACACTGTCGATGTCCCCAAAGAACTTCTCAGATATACAGATTGTGATTAGCTCTAGAACCATATCTTGTTCATCTTTGCTTCTCTAATATCTATCAATTGCCCATACTAAGCTGGTATTCAACAAATGTTAGTTAAATAAATATTTATATTTCTATAATATAAATAATTTATATTTCTATAATATAAATGATAATAATATAAATAATGAAGCTGATTACTTATTATACTACATATAGAATTTTTAGGTCAATAGTTTGCTTTAGCTTATGTTCATTTTTGATATTGTCATATATAACTACATACAAGTAATTATAGAATATGTGTCCATATGCAAAATTTATGTGTAAAAGCTTAAATATACCTATAATATGTGAAATCATTTTTATATTTTAAGCACGTGTGTATGGATACAAACACCCACAAACATATACAGTGCCATTTTAAAATAAGGAAACGCTTTTATAAGGCACATGGCATTTTAACATATATATAGAATATGTATAATCTCTTGTTGATAAACACTTAGGTCTATTTTTTTCTGGAAAATCTTGTGTGAGAAATTTTGACAACTATTGTAGTCCACAGGATTTTTGTCAAAACATTAAATTCTCAAGGTGGAAGGCTTGTGGACCAAAAGTAATTAATTATTTGAGCTTCATGTCCTCTTATGGACAACTGAATGTAAATGTCACAATTTTTTTTCAAATTATATATGGACGCTACATATGTTATTTATATCACAAAGATTCAAGTAAGTATTATACAACAAAGTATATAATGTAAAAATCTAAATACACACATATATTTTCATATGAAAACACAAAAAACACAAACACATGCAAACACAACACACTTTGTAAAAACCCAAATATCTTTTTTTAATTTTTACATCAGGCCTGTCTCCCCAAAATTCTGGGCTGCTGCTATGAATGTGTGCCTCTTATTCACTGGATCTTAATGTCGCTGGCATGAAAAGGGGAGAATGAGAAAGGACACTACTTTGACTCATTATTACATTTCTTTTACCCTTTTTTCTACATATTCTGTATGTTTTTTTCCTATTTCACAACTTCTATTTTCAAATTCCAAGACTCATTTTTATACAATAAAACTTGTAAAGTGTGAATATTACAATGAGATAATGAGATTTCATGGCTGAAACATTGCAATATTTTTATACAAATGAATAATTATCAACATACAGGAAATAGTCTATAATTGCTTACTTTCAAAACAATACAGTTTTAAAGAATTCAAACAGACTCAGTATTTGTTCATGCAATTATAGTCGAGAGGATAGTTTACAAGAGTGATCTGGTATAAGATCCTCTGGAACTTAATATTTGGAGCAAAAGCATAATTTAGGTGAAATTAATTGGGAGGTGAAATTGCATTAGAATATTTAATGCAATTGGTGCCAATTTTCATATCTCTGGGTTGATAGTTTTGTTCAATATAAAATAGACATGAAAACAAAATGCTTTAAATTAAGACATTTTATCCTCATCAAAAGATATTTAGCAGTGGCTGCTAGTATTGGCAATATACATATATGATATCATGGTACATATATGTATGTATAAGCATCCTGTATTTCTAGTTATTATTATTTAGCCAATATTCTACACAGAATCTGGGAAGTCATTGGAATCCTAGGCACTTCATCACTTAAGAGGAGTTGTAACATTAATCACACGGAAGGTCTACAGAAAGTAATAGAGCTCTTGTAGTGCATGAAAAGACTAGAAAACTGAAAACATTGATCTTTAAAGAGTCAGAATATTTGTGTATAATTTCCTTCCTATCCTCCCTTTCGTCCATTCTAAATTGTCTGGGCTTCTTTCCCTCACCATTGGACGTCTTCAAGAAACACCCTTGCACTTCTGCCTCAGGAAACAAGAGGAAATAAAGAGAAAACGCAAACAGATCCTACAGTAGAGAACAATAAAATTTTATTATGTTCTCACAAAGTTCACTCCTCCCTTTTCTCTCAACTCAAATCTATACAGTTAACATTCAAATAAATTTTATAGGCCCCCCAAATCTCTTCTAATCCACCTGGATTGTTCAAAGGTTAAGTACTTCCTAGTTGTGCCATTTCTAAGTAAGTCCTTACACATAAATACAAACGCATTTATTACAAGTATGTCAAACTGCGTGTTTCGATTGGCACATTTCTGCTCACAGTTGTATCTATGTCTTACTTGTAAAGATGTGTGTGCAAAGGAATTCAATACCCCATTTTAAAATGCAGCACAAGAGCCAATTTCTGCAGAAAATTAACACTTAGTGACAATAAGAAATCTATGAATGTTACAAAAGAAGAAAGGAAAGTACTACAGGGATAAGATGAAACACGTAAAACGTTATTTTATTCTGGAAATGAAATTTTAATTATGAAGTCTGTGAGAAGAGTGACCTGAATGAACCTGAAGATCGTTTAGTGTAGTCATGAAAGGCAGAGAAATCTGGGTCTGCAAGATAGATGGCAATAGAAATAAGGTGAATCTTCTTTTATCTTTGTTTCTGTTATCTTAAACATGGTATTCCCTTCCTATATTGGCCTTTCAAAGGTACCTTTTATAAAATATAAATTTATTTATTTACTTTTGGCTGTGTTGGGTCTTTGTTGCTGCCCGCGGGCTTTCTCTAGTTGCAGCGAGCGGGGACTACTCTTTGTTGCGGTGCACAGGCTTCACATTGCGGTGGCTTCTCTTGTTGTGGACCATGGACTCTAGGTGCGTGGGCTTCAGTAGTTGTGGCATGTGGGCTCAGTAGTTGTGGTTCATGTGCTCGGTAGTTGTGGCTCGCAGGCTATAGAGTGCAGGCTCAGCAGTTGTGGCACACGGGCTTAGTTGCTCTGCGGCATGTGGGATCTTCCCGGACCAGGACTCGAACCCATGTCCTCTGCATTGGCAGGCGGATTCTTAACCACTGTGCCACCAGGGAAGCCCCCAAAGGTACTTTGATTTGTATTTTCTATTCAATCTTGTTTGCAGTTGAGTTTTATTAAGTTGTTAGTTACCTATCATTTACCAAGAAGTATCCGTAAACCAACTGAAGGTAAAAGGAATGCAACTTCCTGTTACTTGTAGTCCAACAAGATTGCTAAACAGAGCCCACCCTGCCTTCCTTCCATAAGTAATTTTTGACAGCATACTATATGTCATCAGCACTCTAGGCTTTGGAGATATGAGTAGCGAATCAACTCATAAAGTCCCTCCCCTCACAAAATTTACATTTCTGGGGTGAGAGATGGCCATTAAACAAAAAAAGAAACAAATTGACACCTCATTCTGACAATTCTAAGATGTACTATCATGTTTCATGTGTTAAAAATCTTTGCATCAACGTGCACCTTACAATCACTGTTGTCTAGGTGGCATTTGTGATATGTCATTTAATTATAGGCTTTCCTATTTTCAACATTTCCATAGAATTCTGCAAATTACGTCCATGTTGAGTGTATTTGCCATGTAAAACTATTATGACATGACACTGAAATTAGAGTTATTTTTACACAGGTATAGAGCATCAGGCATACATTATATATTAAACAAATATTTTAAAAATTGCAGAACACTGATATTCTCCTGAGTTCCTTATTTTCTTACAGCACAATAACCACGTTCTTTATATGCCTGAGAAAAGGTAGACACCAACATATAAATGAAGATTGTCTTGCGATTTTGTTCCAGCTGAGATGTGAGCAACAGATGTTGGATTCATTCAGATCAGGCAATCCAACTGGAGGCATTGTCAAGCTCACGATACGAGGCAAGGCCGAAGCCCAGGTTGGATTCGGCCAGTAAAGATTTGAGCCACTTTTAGGTTCAGACACTTCACTGCTTATGAAGACAGTAAAAGGAAGGGCAGGCAGAAGTGCCAGCTCCCTGTGGTCCTTGCCCTATGAGCCAAAAATACAACAACAAAACTGAAGAGGCCAGAAGATAATCCCACGTGATTTGTGGGACATCCTGACTCCCAGAGGACATTGTAGAATTCAGCTGAGCGGTTGTAGTCTACTGCTATACCTTGAAGAGGTGGAGCAGAAACCAGTGAGGCAGTGAGAACTGCCCATGGTGGCACCCAGAGGAACGAGGGAGGCAGTGGGAGTGACTTTGGGGCAGCTCATCAGAAATCTCCCATCTCTCTCGCTCCTGATATATCACAGGGACTCTGCCCACACTCAGATAAAGCGTAGTGAAAGCCTTTGCACGCATGCCTATGGACACGAGCAAGATCACCATGGTACCTTGGTGAAGCGGTCTTCCCACGTGCAGAAAATATTGCCAAATTCCTTGGAGTAGATAAAAAATAATTCAGAGTAATGAGTCTACAGTGACAGATTCAGGCATTTGACTTCAGTCAAAAAAGGAAAACAATATATCAAAACTATAATAGATATCATTAGCTAAGAAGAAAATTAAAAAAATAAACAACCAATAGTGGAGCATTATTTTGAGAAATGCTAGACGACAAAAACTCTTGAATGTGTATAGGATGATAGTGTAGAAAAACATAGACATAGACAATTCATTGTTTCTTAATGTGAAGAAGTTTTAAATAACTCAGTTTCTTTTATTGTACTTTCCCTTTTTTTGTATGTAGAAGGGTGGTTAGGTGATAAATATCTATGCTTAATTAAGTCTAAAATAGTTCTTTTAGTATAGTCAAAATAAGAATTCTAAATGAAGAAAAAATTATTTCACTTTTTATTTGGCAGTGATGTGTAAAATAGCCATGTATCTTACAATCATTACAACTTATATTCAGCTAAATAGTTTATGTAAGGGAATAATAATTGCTATGGAGAAAAATGAAGTGGGCTAAGATGCATAAGGAAGCAGGGGAGATGAGCCCATTTCACAAAAGTCATCAGAGGAGGCTTCTGTGGTGAGGTGCTATTTGAACAGAGACCTGTGAGAAGTAAAGCAAAGGCCACGTGGATATTTCGGAGAAGAAGATTCTAGGCAAAATTCACAATACTTGCAAAGACCCTGAGGTAGGGGTTGGCTTCATGTACCTGAGGGAGAGCCTGAAGCCAGAGTGGCTCCAGGAGAGGGAGAAAGAGGTCAAAGAATCAGCAAGTGGCTAGGTCTGGAAGGGTCTTGTGGGTCATGGTTAACACTTCAGCTCATTCGCTGAGCTAGAGGGGAAGCCATCAGAGTGCCTTTAGGATAAGAAGGACATGCTCTCACTCAGGTCTCAGAAACATCATCCTGGTTACTATTTTTAAAGCAGATGGTAATAGGGGAAGAGGAGACAGCATGGCGGCCTGTTAGTAGGTCTGAACTCAGGTAGTAGCAGTGAAGGTGAATAGAGATGGTTGGATACTGACTATATTTAGAAAGCAGAGCTGGTAGCGTTAGCTGATGGATTGGATATGGAATGCAAGAGGAATAAAGGAATAATGAATCACTCCTTATTTTATGACCAGGAATCAGGGATTCAGTTTTCAAAGTGTTAGGTTTGAAATGTCTTTGATTAATTCTCCATTATCAAGTTGAAAAATGGATATGAGCATCTGGAGGTCAAGGAAAGGGGTCTAGGAGCAAGATGTTAATTTGGAAGTCATTGATGGCTTTAATGAAAGTTCCCTGTATCTCCATCTAGTCTGAGTGTTGACCCAGAAACCCACACCCCTCCGCACATACAGAGAGGAGAGTCCATATGTTACTCAGGTAAATACCCACAGATTCTGATCGTTGGCGATTCTGTCCTCTAAAGAGTCTCTGCTCTGAAGAGTTTTCCCTTCCTTCCCTACCACTAAGTTTACCAATTCTGTGGTTCATCCTCTTCAGAGACTAGTTCTAACCCAGCTATTTGAATTTACAAGCAGACCTACTTTATTTCATAAAGGAGAGTCACACTGGGACTATAATTTTGAATAAGGTGAAAAAAATAAAAATGTGTTCCTTTTCCACTGGCTACTCAAAAGCCAAAGAAACCACTGAGAGAAACTCATTGCCAATGTCTGAATGGGCAGAACCAAATAACAGGCTCCAGCTCCGTCAGTAATGAGCTGTCTATAAAAAAAAATGTGATACTCATCAAATCTTAGGTTTCTCATGAAGCAAAAGAATGAATATGATGACATTACAAGACTGAAATCAACATGTTATTTTCATTATTGCCAGCAATCTCCATGATGTAAAAGTGACTAGCAGAAATACTTTTTGTTAAAATGATAGAAAATTTTCTTATAGATTATGTATAAAGAGCACCATGGTGAAAACTGTAATTATGTCTTTGGTTTTCATTTGTTTGGAATGAGTGAGTACTTGTGTTTCTAGTTAAAACCATTACTTGATTCAGCAGTTCTTGAAATTCCCTGGAGAAGGGATGGAACTATAAAAAGTCATTTTCATTACACAGTGTCCTGTAGTTATATCATCAGGTAACTTTGATACAAATGTTAGTTTGGGGGATTACAGAACAAAAGCAACATATTCAAATGAATTCCTATAATATTAAAAACAGATATGGACTGATGTAGCAGGAATTTTACTCTTGTTATGCATTTGAAGTTCTGTTCTACCCTCATAAATCAAAAACTCACCCAAATGATATTTTCAGTATGTGCAAATGTGGATATAAGCACTGTTACTTTTCAATTGTGCAGAATTTCTGAAAACCCATCATCACTGTTGGTGTAATATTTTATGTTGGAAATTCATAAATGATTGGAAATATTAACTAAAATGTTTCTGGTCATCAATTGTTCCAAGTTTTAAGAAAAAATATCACTAACCACAGCTCTCTTTCCTGCTTGGGTTTATTTCTTAGAATAGGAAATAATATCTCTTAATTTCTAGAGAATTTCAGAAAAAGATTGTTGAACTGGGGACCTGGTTTTAAAAGGATTTTTAAATCATAGAAATAAAAGGACTAGCAATATTTAACTTCTTAAGCTTGGTGATGGTATATGATCTATCATATTGTACCCTGTGTTTTGGGGGAGGCTGGAATATTTCATAATTAGAAAAATATGTGCCAGTAGTTGAGCCATTCAAACAAAAGTTAGTATATAAGTGAGCGTTTTTTAAAAATTTATAATAATGTCCATAAATTTGTCCACATGTGACATAGCTAGCTCTGCACTCACAATTCATTTTGTAATTCACACCATTTTAGATTATAATTGGCAAATTTGAGGAAAACCAACAATTCTGACCATAGAAGAATGTTTGATTTGCCAAAATTAGTTACAACATAGAAAATAGCCTAGTTTGCTATTTTCTCCTGATTAAATTGTATTACCTTACCTAACACCAGTTTGTAATAGCAAGGTCCAATCTGGGAGAAATTCTGGAATTGGGTAATGAGGACCTCTGTAAATCCACACCGCCATAAAATACTGCAATGTTGGCAAAAAAGAGTCAAAATCAAAATTTTCCCATCTCTAGAAATTAACCGAAGGCTTGCAACATTCTGAGGAATATTAATTGAAGAAAAGGTGCTGAACCTTGTTGAGACCAGCAGGGTCAGTGGCTTGGCCCTTTCCATTCTCCTCTCACAAACACTGAGCCTTGAAGACCATCAGCTACACCACTGCAGTAGCTGTAAAAGCCAGCAGCCACTGGAGGGGGCAGACCACCACAAAAGTTCCTCAAAAGGTGCCAGCTCCCAGAGCAGGGTCACTTTTGTGCTGGCTTAGGGCTCCATTCTGGAAAATCCCCATTTACAGGGGACTGTCATTATCTGACCTGATTCAGAGCTTGCTCTACAGGAAAACCCCTATTTCCAGGGTGTTTCTTGAAAATCAAATCAGCAACAATTACGTAATATTGCAGCAGCCTGAACAAATCATATATAGTCCCTTATCAGTGATTTGTATCTAGTTTTATCTTGTATCAGGACTTGTACCTAAATATATAAAGAACTCTTAGAACTCATTAATAAAAAAGATGAATAACCCAATCTGAAAATGGGTAAAATAATTGTATAGAAATTTCTCCAAAGAAGATACACAAAAGGCAACAAGCGCATGATATGATAATTAACATCATTAGCCCTTAGGTAAATGTAAATGAAACCACAAAGAGATACCATGTTACACCTACTAGAATTGCTATAATCAAAATAGTAGACTGTAACAAGTGCTCGTAAGGAAGCAGAGAAATGAGAACACTGAGAATGTAAATGTTCCTAAAACAATTTGGCATTTCCTCAAAATATTAAACATGGAATTACCCTATGATCCAGCAATTCCACTTTTAGAAATGAAAACATATGTCCGCATAAAGAACATACAAAGATGTTCTTTACATTATTCATTACAGTGAAAAAATGAGATTAAGCTCAAATGTTCAACGCTAATAAATAAACAGATGTGCTATATCCACACAATGGAATATTATTCAACACTAAAAAGGAATGAAATATTGATACATGTTAAAACTTGAATAAACCTTAGATAACCTATACTGAATGAGAGAAGGAAGTTAAAAAAGACTGTGTAATTTATTATTTCACTTATTTTAAAAGTCCAAAAATTGCCTAAAGCTATGACACCAGTGAAGGCAAACAAGAAACAAGACAAACATTTAAAAAGAAAATCTGAAAACAAAGTGTTTATAGGGTGCTTTATAAAGCCCTAACGTACTCCTGTGGAGGTAGAAGGCCATAAGAGGCCATGTACACATGCACGGAGGGTTGTACATAAGCCCAGAAAAGACCTTAGGGAGCACCATTCACTCCCCAGGCCCAACATGTGTCCCTGTGCAAGGAGGAAGTGAAGGCTAAAGCAGACTTCTAAACTGATGTAGTGGAAATGATTTCCCCAGCACACACACAGCCTCTTGGCAAAGGGTGGGAAACTTGCAGGATGGAGCTAATTAAGGAAGCTTCTCCTTTTTTTTTTTTTTTTTTTTTTTTTAGGCTGCACGGCACACAGGATCTTAGTTCCCTGACCAGAGATCAAACCTGGGTCCCCTGCATTGGGAACGTGGAGTCTTAACCACTGGAACACCAGGGAAGTCCCATCACCAATCTTTATGTGACTACTGAGCTAACCAAACCAAGACTTCAGTGGCTGCATACTACAGAGCCTATGGCATAATAGAATTAGTCCAGAAAATGTACTAAGCAAACTAATCACTTCCAACAAAACTAGTAGAAAATCGAGAAAATAGGATTTCCAAAGTCTCATATCATATTACCTAAAATATTCAAGTTTAACAAAAAAATTATGAGGCAGGAAAAGAAATGGGAAAAAAACGACCCCCCCCCGAAAGCAGTCAATACATATTTCTCTTGAGGAGGTCCAGATGTTTGATGTATTAGACAAAGACCTTAAGTCCCTTATTATAAATATGTAAAAGAACTAAAGGAAATCATATTTTAAAAAATTAAAGGGAAGTACAACAGTGATGACTCACCAAATTGAGAATATCAATAAAAAGATTTTAAAAAAATGTTTTAAAACATAACCAAATAGAGAGTTTGGAGATGAGAAGAAAAATAACTAATTTAAATATTCACTAGAGGGGGTCAATATCAGATTTGAGCTGCAGAGAAAAGAATTTTCAAAGTAAGAGATAGATCTATAGTTATTCCTCTTCCAATCTGAGATACTAAAAGAAAAGAGAATGTAAAGAAATAAACAGAGCTGCAGAAATATGTGGATCACCATGGAGAATAACAACATATGTATAATATCAGTCCCAGGGAGAGAGGGAAAGGGAGAGAAAAACCATTTGAAGAAATATATTTTATAACAAGTTAATAAATTGAATTAGTAAGTCAAGATCTTCTCACAAAGAAAAGTTCATGCCCTGATGGTTTCACTGATAAATTTTAGTAAACATTTAAAGAAGAATTAATATCAATAGTCCACAAATACTTTCAAAAAATAAAGGAGAAAGAAAACTTATAATTCATTCTATGAGGTCGGTGTTATCATGGCACCAAATTAGACAAATCCATCATGAGAAAAGAAAACCAATATCCCTTGTGAATACAGATGAAAGATCAGAAACAAGACGAAGATACCCTCTCTTCCTCATCTATTTAACATGTGTTTTGTGGTTGCCCCTCCGATGGCGAGATTTACCACCCTCACATGTTGAGACAGATCACGCCCCACACATGTTGTATTAATTCCATATGGCTGCTGTAACAAATTACCACAAACACAGTGGCTTGAAATAAAATATATATTTTTTAGATTTCAGGAGTCTAGAAGACTGAAATCAGTCTCACTGGGAGAAAATCAAGGTGTCAGTAAGGCTGCGCTTCCTCTAGTGGCTACTAGCGGAAGGTCCCTCTCTTGCCTCTTCCAGCTTCCGGTGCCTGCTGGCATTGTTGGCTTGTGGACTTACCATTGCAATCGCTACCTCTGTCTTCACATTGCCTTCTCCTCTGTGTGGGTTTACTATGCCCTTCTGGCTATATCCAGTCTCCCTCTGCCTCTTACTAATAAGGATACTTGTGATATGATGTACTAGGACAACAGTCAGAGATGGCAAAAGTATTGGAATTATGAGACCAGGAATTTAAAACTGCTATGACTGATATAGTAAGAGCTCTAGTGGAAAAAAAATAGACAACATACAAGAGCAGATGGACAATGTAAGCAGAGAGAGAAAAGTTCTAAGAAATAATAAAGAAGAAATTCTACAGAAAACAAAAACAAAAACAACGCAATAGACATGAAGAATGCCTGTGATGATCTCATTAGTAGACAGACGCAGCCAAGGAAAGAATGCATAAGCTTAAAGATATGACAACAGAAACTTCCAAAACTGAAAAGTAAAAAGAAAAGACTAAAAAAAACCAGAACAGAGTATCCAAGAACTGTGGAGCAACTACAAAAGGTGTAACATATCTGTAAAGGGAAGACTAGAAGAAGAAGGAGAGAAAGGAACAGAAGAAATATTTGACTCAATAATAACTGACAATTTCCCCCAAATTAACGTCAGACAGCAGGATAAATGCCAAAAACTCCATCTACACACATCATACTCAAACTTAAGAATGCGAACGATAAAGATAAAATCTTGAAAGAAGTCAGAGGGGAAAAAACAACTTACTTATAAAGAAACAAATATAAAAATTACATCCAATTTTTCCTCAGAAACCATGAAAGCAAGAAGGGATTAGAGTGAAATATTTGGAGTGTTGAAAGAAATAATATCACCAACCTAGAATTCTGTATCCTGATATTATCCTTCAAAAGTGAAGGAGAAATAGACTTTCTCAGACAAATAAAAATTCAGGGAATGTGTTGCCAATGGACTTGCTTTGGAAGAAATGTTAAAAGAAGTTCATTATAGAGAGGGAACATGATATCAGTCAGAAACTCAGCTCTACATAAATAAAGGAAGAGCATCAGAGAGAGAACAAGTGAAAGTAAAATAAAAACTTTTAGTTTTCTTATTCTTAATTGATCAAACAGATAAGAGTTTGTTCAAAAATAATAATAGCAACAATGTATTTAATTATGTATGCTTATGCATAAGTGAAATGACACTAATGATACAAGTGACAGGAGGCGTGAACTAGAAATATTTTGTTATTAAAGGATATTTGCACTCTTCATGAATTAGTATGGCGTAACTTGAAAGTGGACTTGGAATATTGTAAATATAAATTGCAAACTCTAGGGCAACCACAAGAAAAAGTAAAAAAAAAAAAAGAAAAAGAAAAATAAGAAATAAGAAAAATAAATACAATTGATATGCTAAGAAAGGAGAAAAACAGAATCATAAAAAATGTTTAACTAAAGCCACAAAAGGCAGAAAAAGTGAGGAAGACAAAAATAGAAACAAAGAATAAGGGAAACAAATAGAAAACAGTAACAAATATGGTAGATATTAACCAACAATATCAACAATCACTTTGAACATCAATGCTCTAAAAACAACAATTAGAAACAGAGATTGTCAGAGTAGATCAAAAAACAAGTCCCAACTATATGTTATCTATTCAAAATGCACATTAATTATAAGTGCATATATAGATTAAAAATAAAGGGATGGAGAAAAACATACACAGCAAATAGTAATCAAGAGAGCAAAGTTAAATTGATAGAGCAACTTCAGAGCAATGAAAATGATCAGGGGTAAAGAGTGGCATTACATAATGTTGAAGTGGTCAATACTCCAAGAAGACATAACAATCCTTAATGTGTACTTGTCTAATAACAGGGCATCAAAATAAGTGAGGAAAATGCTTATAGAATTACAAGGAGAAATAGATGAATCCACTATTATAGTTGGGAACTTTTTAATACCCCTTTATTAGAAATAGACCTATCCACCAGGCAGAAAATTGATAAGGATATAGTTGAACTCAATAGCAACATAGATCAACTGGATTTAATTGACATCTATAGACTACTTCATCCAAAAACAACAGATTACACATTCTTTGCAAGCTGACCTGGTACACTGAACAAATCAGATCACGTTTTGTGCCATAAAACAGACCTTAATAAATATAAAAGAATAGAAATAATACAATAGACTATAATGGAATTAAACTAGAAATCAATAACCGAAAGATACATGGGATAGCCCCAAATACTTGAAGATTAAACAACATACGTATAAATAACACATGGATCAAGAATGATACCTCAAGAGAAATTTTAAAATATTTTGAAGTAAATGAAAATGAAACACAAATTATCAAAATTCATGAGATGCAGCAAAAGCAGTGATTAGAGAAAAATGTATAGCATTGAATGTATATAGTATAAAAGAGGAAAGATCTAAAATCAATAATATATGCTTCCACTTTAGGAAACTAGAATAAACAGCAGAAGGAGGAGGGGAAAGAGAAGGGAGAGGGGAATAGAAAGTAAGGGGAGGGGGAGGAGAGAGAAAAGGAGAAGGGGAAGGGGAAGTGGAAGATAGCAGGAGAAAAGAAATAATAATAACTAGAGCAGAAATTAATAAAATTGAAAACAGGAACTCAATAGAGAAAATCAACAAATCTAAAAGCTGGTTCTTTGAAAAGATCAGAAAAAATTGGTAAGCATCTACCCAGGCTAAGAAAAAAAAGAGAGAGGACACCAATAACTAATATCAGAAATGAAAGGTGGGACATCTCTGCAGACCCCATGGGCATGAAAAAGATAATAAAGGGATACTATAAACAATTCTATACCCACAAGTTTGATAACCTAGATGAAATGGAACAATTCCTTCAAAGACACAAGTTTCAGAAACTCACACAAGAGGAAATAGACAATCTGATATGTCTATATCTATTAAACAAATTAAATCAACTTCCCAAACAGAAAGTACCAGGCCCAGCTGGGTTCACTCGTGAATTCTAACAAACATTCAAGGAAGAAATTTCACTGATTCTCTATAATCTGTTCCAAAGATTCAAGCCGAGGAATACTTCCACTTCCCATACTGTTAATTCATCCAAACATGTCCTTTCTGCTTCTATCCTGTGGTTTGATTTGCAGTTCTTATTTGTGGATGAATGTAGAAGAGAAGGTGATTATGGGAGAACAAAGTTGGAAGAGAGGCATCACACTAGCTATTTCATTATAGCTGCATAATTTTCTCATCGGTGCCTATTATAGATTATGTTGCCATCCAGGCTGCAGGTAATAAATAAAATATCTCTGCATCTTCTTCAAACTATCACATTTATATTATCTTAAGCAAAATTGCATACATGATTCTCATCTCAACTCTATAGTTTCTGTATCTCTCAAATTTTGGTAATAGGTTGGCCATGAAATCTTAGTTTCATTGCTGTTTTTCTTTATGTCTATGTTAAAGTTGATATTTTATTGGGATGTTTAAAGAGGCTACATCAAGACAGATGACCAAAGTATGCTTTAAGTTAGAGTTCCTGGTTATCTTAGAATTTAAGATATGGCTCATTCTCTTATAAACCATACATTTCTGTCTCAAAGACCTAGTGTATAAGCTATTCTTAACAATTGTACCCTTATTTCAAGTGAAATATAGGAGCTAAATTTATTTATTTATTTATTTATTTATTTATTTATTTATTTATCGGCTGTATTGGGTCTTTGTTGCTGCGTGTGGGCTTTCTCTAGTTGTGTAGAGCAGGGACTACTCTTTGTTGCGGTGCATGGGCTTCTCATTGCGGTGGCTTCTCTTGTTGCGGAGCATGGGCTCTAGGAGCATGGGCTTCAGCAGCTGTGACATGCGGGCTCAGTAGTTGTGGCTCGCAGGCTCTAGAGCACAGGCTCAGTAGTTGCGGCGCACGGGCTTAGTTGCTCTGTGGCATGTGGGATCTTCCCGGACCAGGACTCGAACCCATGTTCCCTGCATTGGCAGGCAGATTCTGAACCACTGTGTCACCAGGGAAGTCCCAGGAGCTAAATTTATAAAGAAATAATGTTATCAGAGCTTTTATAAAGTAAAGAAGTATCTATTTATTTATCTTTTGAGAAAATCCAGGTTTCGATACAGTATAGTATTAATGAAATTATTCACTGTAGTTTGTCTCTATATTCTGGAAAATATTCATTCTTTTAATTTTTGTTCTTAATTTATTGAGTCTCTACCTCCATCTTCCTTTCTGGTATAGTTCTCTATTATACTTACTCTGCTTTATGCTTGGGTTAACTTGCTCTTTCTTCATTTCTTTACTATGCTGAGACCTTCCTGCCAATTTGCAAGGAAGCAATATTCTCTGTTTAATTCTCTTTGAAAGAGAAAAGCAAGCTTCCAAACTATGAAAAATCAAATCAGAATAAAATATTAGTGTAGTATTATATTCTAAAGCAATAAACTTAACTATAAGTAAGGAACACAGTCAAAAAGCACCTGGAACTATTTCATCTTCAATAGCATGCAAAGGCTATAATTAACTATAACATTACAATAATAAAGTTTGTTTTTTCCTTTTATTGTTGCTGAGATTAAAAATATTAAATAAATTGAGAGAAGACCTAAACATCACATGTGAGAAAGGGAGTGAAGAGGAGATTATTCCACAATTTGATCTATCAGCAAAATAAAACGTATAGGTACCTGGAATATTATATATAACATCAAAAATTAATCAAAAAAATTAAAAGAACCATATAATAGGCTTTTGTTTTTATGTTCCTTTCTCTAGCTATCAGAGTGAAATCAGCTGTAAGTAATTTATGAGTTATGAGACAAAGCACTCATTTCATATGTTCAAGGTTGATATACAATATACATTTTGAATGTTTTCAATTATAAACTTTAAAAGGAGAAATATAAATACTAATTCATTTCTAATTCCCTAATTTAAATGTGAAAAAAATCTTTTCTTTCTTTTCACATTCCAAATTTCCAATTATTTTAAATACTTGATTATTTTTCCTTAAGGGACAAGGATAATTCTATCAGGGCACAATGATCGTTGCTTTTAATTGCTCAGTTACTCTATCCAATGACCCAACTTTGGCTTCAGGTTGCTATAGCAATTAAAGTGGGAAAACTGGGAAGAAAGCCTAATAACTCTTCATTCAATCCATTATATATGGTTACAGAAAACCAAAAAGCTTCCTATGGATTCTGAAACGGATGCATCACCTCTGTAGATAATGAAGTGTTTTGGTGGGAATTTGTGCAAAAACCCGATATACAATTAGACAAATATGTTCTCATATCATGTTTCATTGAAGTTTGTGTGAGCCTTCGTGCTTGTCAATGGGTCCTGATCCTAAACGCGTTTATGCCTGATTAATTGTCAATATCGGGCAGGAGTTTGCTCATTAGCTCCTTGCAGGACCTGTTTTAGATTGCAATGAGCTTCATTTAGAAGTGATATGCTAACTGGTAATAAACTGAATTGAATTTTTATCTTGTGGGAACAGATCCTGTTGAAAAAACATATATGAAAATCTTCCAAGAGCACTGAATAAATTCATATTATTCTCTGTTATGAAATTTGTTGCTTTATTATGCATGCTTCCTTAGTTAAATAAAATCTTTGTGTTTCCTCTTTATTTTATATTTTGTTTCAATCTGTTTAGTACCCCACCATAGATATACTGATGCATTCAACTAATATCACTTCTACATATAATAAAGCAAATTTGTTTTAACTAACTTTTTAGGTAGAATTCAATTTAAATAGACCACATGTATTGTTAAAAATGTATATTTAAACCATTAATCAGAACTCCATAAGGCAACGTGCTCAGTGTTTTTCCTTTAAATTCATTAAAATTATTAGAAGACCTAATAGTAGACCTGCTTTATCAATATATGTTGACTGTACTAATGGGATTAGGAAAAAGTCCTTTAAAGCACTGAGGAAGATCACATTAATAGGTATGGCTAAATTAGCTCAAGATAGAGAACTCAGAAATGGGTTATGCCCACAATTATTCCTAATTTTTAAATCATAATTCTTTTGTCTTGTTGTGCTTTTTTTTTTTTTTTTGCATTAAGCCCAACACTGACTAAATTCTGTGATAAAAAGGATCATCCTCCCAAGAATCACAAGTTAGAAGTTTTCAAAATTATTGAAGCACCACTAAGAATACTTATTTTATTAAGCTCATACCTACACGCTAAAAATAGACTAATTTCACTAAATAATCTAGTAGTTGCTATTCTCATTATTTTATCTAAAGTGGGAGAATTAAAATAAGAAAATGTGATAAAATACTTTTAAATTGGGGCCCCTTTAAGAGAGAAAAAATTTGTGACAAGGCGTAGAATTTTGTTTCAGAGGAGATCTGCAAATATACTAATTGAGTCAACATTAGAAATAATTATATATATATTTAAGAATACATTTGAAATTATTCTCTCTAATCAACACTTATCTGTACTCATAAAAATAAAGATGATGACCGTCATTAAATACAATAGCAACTTTCCTTATTTTTTGTCTTTGATACATTGGAGTTTCTATGGAATGATATGATAAAAAGTTAAAGAGAATTCCAATTATTCCACATGTAGAATTAAAAAAAAAAAAAACATCTTGAGTAGATTGTGGGAAAGTACCATCCCTACTGGCATTTAGAGGATAATTAAAGATTTTACACACTCAAATCAGTCATGTGCTTAAAGAAAAAATTCCTTTTTTAGTGATATTTTACGGTTCTCACAAAGACATAGTGAAGGAAATAATAGAATTTTCTTATTTGGTTAAAATTTACAAAATAATGCAGATCCTTTCTTGGAAAGGAGAGCATACTTGTCAATGGAAGTATGCATTTGAGGATAGTTTATCCTTAAATGAACGAGAGATTATGTTATTTTTGTCTCTTTTTAAAAAATCAATTTCAGGACACAGACTTTTAAATTGTCATAGAAAGATAGGAATACAGGATTCCTGAGAATCTCTTTTTCTCTAAAAATTTGCATTGTTCTCATTATTCAATAATTTAATTTAAGGAGCTCTGTGACTACATTCACCAATGACCAAGGTGAAATTAATTATATATTAATTTTTTTATCACAAGTTAAGATGAATATATATGAAAATATTGCTTTGTGCCTATTTTCAAATACGTCACAACAAAAAACTAACAACTTCTATGAAAGTAAAGTAAGAATTCACAACAGAATCTAACATATGATTATTGGAAAATAGATCATTAGGAACCTTGGAAATAATAATAGCAGTGTGATGTGAATTCCCTCTTCAGAAATATATTATCTTTGATTTCTAAAGTAATGAGATCCTTCCATCCTTGCAAAAACTCCCATGAAGGGTATGATGTTCTCTCACCAGTTGAAGTTCAGGTCTCAGTTTACCTGTTCAACTTTCACAACTGCTCTTTCAGAGACCCCCTCATTACAAGTAGTAATTGCTGCTTTCTGAACAGTACACTGGGGATTTTCTCTTGGGATTTTCTCTTCTGTGCCTTTCTTATGAGTATCAGGAATAAGTGCTATTCATCTCAAACTTCAAGATCATGTCCACCTACTTTTCTTGGTCCCTTTCAGTTCCACTAGCTTAATGCACTCCTGAGTACTATTAAAAGACATGATCCCCCATACTGAAATCCCATATGATATTTTTATCGTGCCCATCTTATTCTACATACCTTGCAGTAAAGCTATGTGCCTTGAGTACAGTCACAGAATCCTGTAATATTGGAATACATCTTCACTATTAACAGAGAGAAAGCAAACACAGTAATAGCAAACTCCACAATGAGATATGAAAACAATATTTTGTCTAGTGGGAGGAGGGATGGAGAAAACACCTAGGAGTGAAATTGGTGGGTTATTTGATAGGTTTATGTTAACTTTTAAAATTACATGCCGAACTTTTTCAAAATGGCTAAACCGTTGCACATTTTTCACCAGTTAACAAATGTGGGTTCTAGTTTCTTCACATTCTTGTTTGCATTTGGTGTTGTTTCTTTTTTTAAAAAAAGAAACCTTTCTGGTAAGAGTGAATTTGTATTGTTTCTTTAATTTGCATTTCCCTAATGTGTAATATGTGTGCACGTTTTCATGTGATTACTAGCCATCCATATATCTTCTTTGGGAGAATACTTATCCAAATATTTTGCCCATTTTTAAACATTTATTATTATTATTATTGTTATTACTATTATTATTAAGTTGTAAATGTTCTCTATATATTCTGGAAACAAGTCCTTAGAAATATTTGATTAGCAAGTATTTTCTTCCAGTTGTATCTTGTCTTTATTTATTTACTTATTTATTTTTGATGGCATCTTTCAAAGCTTAATTTTTTTTTTTAATTTTGATGAACTCCAATTTATCTCTTTGTTGTTGTTATGGATTGTGCTTTTGGTGTCCAAGTGTCTTTCCCTAAGCCAAGGTCGCAGAGATTGTCCCCTAAGGTTTCTTCTAAAGTATTATGGGATTGGCTCTTATATTAGCTCTGATTCATTTTTGGGTTAGTTGTTGTGTATTGTATGATGGGACATGAAAGTCTGCATTAATCTTTTGACATGTGGACATCCAACTGTTCTACTTATATAAGACTATCCTTTCCTCATGAATTGTCTTGATGCATTTGTTGAAAATCAATTTGCCATAGTTGTGTTTGTTCCAGGACTCTCAGTTCTGTAGCACTGATCCATATTTCTATCCTCACACAAATAGCACTGTTTTGCTTACTGTAGCTTTACAGTAATTTTGAATTTGGGAAACATAAGTCCTCCAACTTTATTCTTCTCTTTCAGAATTATTTTGGCTTCTAGATCTTTGCAATTCTATATAAATTTTAGGATCAGCTTCTCAGTTTTTATAGAAAACTATCATTCTGAGATTTTGATACAGAGTGTGTTTAAATGTATAAATCAATTTATGAAAAATTGACATCATGAAAATGTTGATTTTTTCATTCAAAAACATGGAAATTCTCTCCATTTAGGTAAATCCTCTTTAATGTCTCATAGCAATGTTTTGTAGTTTTCAGTGTATATGTCTTGCTCTTCTCTTGTTAAATTTCTTCCTAAGCATTTTATTATTCTTGATGATTTTGTGAACAAATAGTATTCTTAATTTTAGTTCTGGATCATTTTTTACTAATTTGTTGCCTGTGCTTTGTTATCATATCTAAAAAATCATTGGCAAATCCAATGTCATACATTTTTGCCTCTAGGTTTTCTTGTCTCTAGGACTTTTTTAGGTCTTATGTTTAAGTGTTTGATCTATTTTGAGTTAATTTTTGCATATGGTGTAAGGTATAGGTCCAACTTCATTCGTTTCCATGTGGTTATCCAAGTTTGCTAGAGCCATTTATTGAAAAGAATGTCTTATCTCTATTGAATGATCTTGGCACCCTTGTCAAAATCAGTATTTCTGGGCTCTTTATTTTATTCCATAGGTTTATATGTCTGTCCTTATGCCAGTACCACATTGTTAGTAACTGTACCCTTGAGGTACATTTTGAAATTTGGAAGTGTGATTCCTAAAACTTTGTTCTTTTTCAAGATTGTTTTGGCTATTTGATGTCCCTTGAAATTACATAGGAATTTTAGGATGGGTTTTTCTATTTCTGCAAAACAATGCCATTGAAATTTTGTCAGAAATTTCATTAAATCTGTAGATTGCTTTGGGTAGTGCTGTCATCTTAACAATATTAAGTCTTCCAATCCATGAACATGAGATGTCTTTTTATTTATTGGTGTCTAATCTTTTAGAATGTTTTGTAGTTTTCAGTGTACAAGTCCTTTGATTCCATGTTTAAATTTATTTCTAAGTATTTCACTCTTTTTGATGCTATTGTAAATGGAATTTTCTTAATTTCCTTTTCTGATTGTTCATTGTTAGTGTATAGAATCACCACTGATGTTTTTGTGTGTTGATTTTGTATCCAGCAACTTTGCTGATTTCATTTTATTTATTAAGTTCCAACAGTTTTTTTGTGAAATCTTCATGGTTTTCTACATATAAGATCATGCCGTCTGTGAACAGAAATAATTTTTATTTTTAATTTCCAATTTGGGTGCCTTATATTTCTTTCTCTTGCCTACTTCTCTGACTAGAACTTTCAATACTAAGTTGAATAGAAGTGACAAAGTCAGGCATTTCCGTCTTATTTCTGATCTCAGAGGAAAAAAATTTTGTCTTTCACCATTAAATATGTTAGCTGTGGGGATTTTATATATAGCTTTTATTGTGTTGAGAATTTTTTTCTTCTATTCCTAGTTTAGTGAGTACTTTTATCAAGAAAGGATATTGAATTTCATCAAATTTTTTTTTGCATTAACAGAGATTATCAAGTATTTTTATTCATTCTTTTAATTATTTTTCTAGTTCCTTAAAGCGTAGTTATGTTATTGATTTGAGATATTTTTTCTTTTTTAATGCACATATTTACTGTCATGAATTTTCCTCTTAACACTGCTTTTGCTGCATTCCATATGGTTTGGTATGTTGTGTGTTTGCTTGTTTCAAAGTATTTTCTAATTTCCCTTCTTGTTTTTCTTTGACCAATTAGTTTTTTAAAGGTGTTATGTCTAATTTCCACAAATTTGTGAATTTTGCTGCTTTTTAAATTGATTTCTAGCTTCATTCCACTGTGATCAGAAGTGATACTTTGTATGACTTCAATCTTTTAAAATTTATAAAGCCTTTTCTGTTGCCTAACTTATGTTCTATACTGGAGGATGTCTCATATGCACTTGAGAAAAATGTGTAAACTGTTATTTTGGGGTAGAATGATTGTATGCATCTGTTAGGTCCAATTGGTTTAAGATGTTTTCCAGTCCTCAAATTTCTTATTGATCTTTTGTATCATTGTTCTATTTTTTATTAAAATTAGAAGTACTGATGCTCTACTATTATAGAATTGCCTATTTCTCTCTTCAAACCTGTCAATGTTCCAGCGTATACATTTTGGCTATGCTATTTGGTGTATATATGTTTATAATTGTTATATCTTCTTGGTGAATTGACATTCTTGTCATTATATAATGTCCTTCTTTATCTGTTGTAACGCTTTTTGATTTAAAGACTATTTTGTCTGATATTAGTGTAGCTGTTCTTGTATTAGCATTGAATTTCTTTTAACATTCTTTCACTCTCAAATTATTTATTTCTTAGATATCAAGTGAGTTTCTTGAATACAGCATATACTTAGATCATGTTTTCCCTCCATTCTGTTAATCTGTGATTTTTGATCAGAGAGTTCAGTCCATTTACATTTAAAGTAAGTACTTATACAGAAGGGCTTCTGCCATTTGCTATGTTTTCTGTATGTTTTAAACTTTTTGGTTCTTTGTTTCCTCCATTATTGCCTTCTTTTACATTTAGTGGATTTTTAGTGATATGTTTGCTTCTCTTTTTATTTTCTTTTGTGTATATTCTACAGATTTTTTATTTGTGGTTACCATGGGGGTTACATATAACATTCTAAAATTGTAATGATTTAATTGTAATTAATACCAACTTAACCTCAACTGCATGCATGACTCCTATAAAGTTCCAACCTTCCCTTATATTATTGATGTCACAGGTTACATATATATATATAGTGTACCTAATAACATAGTTTTATAATTGTTTTTCATATTTTTGTCTTTTAAACCCTGTAGAAAATGAAAAGTGGGTTATAAACCAAAGTTATAACAGTAGTGGCTTTTTTATTTGCCCATGTGTTTACCTTTACCGGAGAAGTTTACATCTTCATACTTTTTCAAGTGACTGTCTTGGTGTCTTTTCCCTGCAACCTAAAGGATTCCTTTTATAATTTCTTATAGGGCAGGTCTAGTGGTAATTATCTTTATCACCTTTTTTTTTTTTTTTTAAATCTGGGAATGTCTTAATTTCTCATTCAGTTTTGAAGGACAGTTTTGCCAGATATAGAATTCTCAGTTGACAGTTCTTTTTTTCTTTTAGCCCTTTATATATATAAATATCATCCCACTGTCAGAAACTCCAGGTTTCTTATGAGAAATTGGCTAAAAATCATATTGAGAGTCACTTACACATGTCTTATCAATTTTCTATTGCTGAATTTAAGATTCTGTATTACCTTTGGCTTTCAACAGTTTGATTATAATGTGTCTTAGTTATAGGGTCTTTTTCAGTTTATTCTACTTGGAATTTACTGAATTTCTTTGACTTGTAAATTAATGGATTTCTTCCTATTTGAGAAGACTTTGGTCAGAATTTTGGTCATATTTTAAGAAATAATGTTTCTTTCCCTTTCTTTCTCTCTTCTTCTGGTACTCCTCTTTTGTGTATGTTAGTCAGCTGGATGGTGCTCCACAAGTCCTCTATGCTCTGTTCACTTATTTATTTCTTTTCTGCACCTCAAACTCAATCATTTCCATTGTCCTATCTTCAAGTTCACCCGTTCTTCTGCAAATCTGCTATTGATCCCCTCTAGTGAAGTTTTCATTTTAGTCATTGAAATTTTCAGCTCCAGAATTTCTGTTTGGTTCTCTTTTTATAATTTTTATCTGTTTGTTGATATCCTCCTTTTATTCATATATTATGTTCTGAATTTTTCTTAGTTCCTTAAGCCTATTTAAAACAGTTGTTTCAAAGTCTTTGTTTAGTAAGTCCACTATCTGGGCTACCTCAGGGATGGTTTCTGCCAATTAATTATTTTGTTCCTTTGAATAAACCAAAACCTATTTCTCTGTAACACTTGTGATTTGTTGTTGTTGTTGAAAATTGGTATTTGATTTTTATAATGTTGTAACTCAGATTCTATCCATTCCCTAGGGTTTTCTGTATTTTGCTTTTTGTTATAGCTGTTTTGATTATTGAAGGCTGTTGTATTCCACTTATTTCGAGACTTTTCCAAACTACTTTTTCAAAGACTATTCCTTGGTGTATTTACTCACTGTTTTGTTGTTGTTGTTATTGGTTTAAGTTTGTGCTCAGCAAATGTTTTGACAAAGATTTTCTTGAAATCCAGGAGCTGAAAGAGAAAAGCAAAGATCTCCAAAAATAATAATAATAATAATAATAATAATAATAATAATAATAATAATAATAATAAGACAACCACCTCTCTCAGTCTTTAAAGACTAGCTCTGTGTGGATGTATTCCTTCAGCAATTAGCTAGGTTTGCTGTGAGTCTAGAGATCAGCTGAGGTGAAGGCTTAAAGTCTTCTCAGAACTTCTGAGTGTGCATCTTGCCTGGGCATGAACATGACTTTCCAAATTCTCCAGTGTATGCAGTTGTTTTTGAATGCCCTAATTTCCCAAAGAGTCACACCCTAGTTTTAACTATGGGCTTTAGATAGTCTGTTGTATATCTCTGTCCAGAATCTCTTGTCATAGGTGTCTGTGGATCTGTTGTCCCTTGTAGCTTTTACTGGTGGCATCTCCTATCTATGTTCCAAATTATGTGAGACAGAGATGAGCAAGTCACTATTCATGTATCCCCCAGCCAGGTTAGAATAAACATACACAGTAATTTGCAAATAACCTCTGCTCTGCTCCCTCCAGTTGAAGGAGGGTGATTGGTAACTAGGCTTCCCTTGCTCATGATCAATATGCTGTGTGCTGGGGAGGGGATGAGGGAATGCAGGGTAAAAACACTATGAAACTGCTTAACATTTTGAAGATGACTTTTTCTTGATTGAGCATTTGCTTGATTGTTGTAAACCTTTGATTGTGTTCCAGAGCACCTATGAAGTTGATTCACATAATTTCTCTTTATTTGTTGTTGTTGTTTCTGTTTGGAAAAGAAGGCGTGGGGCTTCCTAGTAAGCCATTTTGTAGACATCACTCTCCCAAGGATTCTCATTTAGCTATGTCTAGAAATCTTTTATTTATTCTCTCATTATCTTCTAAGACCTCTAGGAAAGGGCCAAAATCTTTATAATCAAGTTCAACATTTCATGACCAACTTCTTTTTCTTTTCATTGTTCTAGATGTTTTCAGTGATTACCTAACATTGTAAGTAGGTTGCCATTTTTAAAATTTCAACAACTATGAATATAAAACACAAAACTTTAATAAGTTCATTAGTTTGTCTTCCTATCAACACATATATAATGGACATTTCTTGGAATTAAGGATATAAGTATTCTTTCTCTGTACATTACTTGAGTTCAGGTACTAAAATAGTGAGATTTTTATGTGGCTCTTTCAAAATTCTGATTTTTCCCCCCATAATATGCTATTCTTTCATTGTGATTTCCATACCAACTTCTGTTTCTCTAATGATTTTAAATATCAGTGTTTTATTCTCACTTCTAGAGTATTAATTTTAGAATATTAACTTAGGTATGTGAGAATGGCAATTTTCCTATTTATTGTGTCTGCTGGTTCTCTTGATGCTGGTACATTTTCTTACCTGGTTTGTACCTTTGAATCATGAGCTCACCTTACCTTCATTTTTTTCCTAAGTGAACTGAATGCCCTGTGTTGTAGAATCATCTTATAGACAGTTTTGTCTTTGTTTCTGCTGGGGTATCCAACTTGAGATATACACATACAAAGCACCCCAAGTTAAAATGAATACCAGCCCCCCAAGCTGAGTGTGGCATAGATTTAGTGTTTTTATTTCTCATAGAAAATATTTCCATATGGAGCTTTGAAAAGTGAAAGCATATTTTCTTGTACTGTGGGATGGTGGAGTGGATATTTTATTTGCCTTTTTAATGAAGTGAGCAGAACTTCTAGATTCCTAATTTTATGCAGGAGGTCTCAGTTGCAAATCCCTACAACATTTTTCAACCTAAAAGAAGCTCTAATATTTTTTCTCGTTTTCTCTTCATTTCTCAAGTTTCAATTTCTATTCCAAACGGTTGAAGGGTATTTCCCATGGGAAGTTCTTTTCATTTCATTGATTAATTACATTTCATAAAAAGCACAAAATTTGTATATGCTCCAGACAGAGTTGAATAATGTCAAAATAGAACAGTCAGTAAATACTCACTTTGTGAGATTTTAGATTTTATCCAATGCTGATGAATGAATACAATTCATTTTTAAAATGCTTCAGAAGACACATATGCATTATTCAAAGTATTGTATTTTTCTATACCTAGATACATCTTAGCTTAACACACAAATAAGGGTAATATTTAATATCACTATTTTATAATTTACCCTACTGACCAATGCATACCTATACACAAGGATGCTCAGAAATAGTTAAGAGCATAAGCTTCTTCAATGAGATTCCTAAACTCTTTTATCCCTTATTCTCATTGAAAGTGGTAATATGGCTCTGAAAATTAGGACCTCTTTTTCATGTATTCCATTTACTGAAACAACTTGGAAATTTCACTGTAGTATTTTTCTATTTGGTGTCCTGTGGTATTACATAAAATTTAATATTTATTTTAACTGTGTATGTGTGTGTGTCTGTCCTTATCTCTCTTTCTGTATAGATGGGTACCATAAGTGATAAATATTGAACATCAAATTTAGACCTAAATGTCCTACATTGAATATTTCTCCTTACATGAGAGAGTAGGGGATGAGTATTTTGGGGTCATTAGAATTGTCATAAGATGCAGATTGAAGGATGTTGGAGAAGTTCAGATGCAGAAGTCCCAGGAGATGTCATCTGCATAGGAAGGATTTCATCTCACGAAACTCCCACGTCCTATCAGCCCTCTACTTTGATCCTCTACTTGATGACTAAACTTTTGGATAGCTCAGTGGTAGAAAAGGATATAATTCCATCTGTAAGATTTTCCCTCACCAAATTTAATTGAAATCTCTTTTTTGTTGATAGGTATGGTTGCTAAGCCTCTAATTGAATGTTTGGAAAACAGTTCTACAATTGCCGCATTTGTTGTCGGTAAGAAGAACGAACACAAGGTCAACTAGCTGAATTAACTAACTCATAAAAGGTATTTAATAAGCGTGTGTCTGTCTGTCTGTCTCTCTGTGTGTGTATGTGTGTAACAAGATTCTTCTTTATTATTCACTTGCCCAGTGTAAATAGCTCTAGGATAGTGGGATTGTGTATAAGTTGATATTATCAATGCCGAATGGTTTTTAGCTACAGTTTGTGTAGGACTTTTACCAAGGGAGACATTCTTTCCCTATCCTTCCAGTAAGAAGAAATGGGCCTGGGGGTAAAGAAAGGACAGAAGGAATGCTTCATTTTAATTCTGGGGGACTGGGGACAGGGGCGGGGGATTCCACACAAACTTGACTTGTCCTAATTGCATTTTTTTCTGACTTAGTTTTTTTGTCACACTTGTATATAACATAGTCACACTTCACCAACTTCAATCATGCTCAGACACACACACATGCACACACACCCACACGTACGCACACAATTAAAAGCATAGGTGGTGCCTCTTCAGTGTAAAGAAGTACTGTGAGGCCCCAATTGTCACAATTCTTAAAATAATAACTTGGAACCCTAACTCTTTATTTTCCACTTTTCCTTCCTCTCTTCCCTCAAGGGGTTTGACAGACTCTAATTTTTTTAACGTGGAAACGCAGTAATAATTTGAGTCTCCATTATTACAAACGTCTTTTAAAATGTGCTAAGGTAGTGAGACTCTTGGCTGTGCTTTGTGAACATGTTTTGGTGTGACTGATTTTTGGTTTTCTCTTATAGTTTATGGCATCTCTGACTGAGTTTCAGGCAGATTTTTCCATTATGCACCAACACCCATTACTGGTTTTACTCTACTTTTAGAAGAAATATGATTTCCCACTAAGGGGCTTTTTTCTTCATAGTCTGTACTTTAGGAGACTGAGGCCAAATATGTGCTGTCCAGTATGTGGATCTAGATGTGCGGATAGCAAAACAGTTTCCCTTCCAAAGAATTCTTTCTATAAACCGTAGCTTTGTAGATTTGGCTCTAGCAGTGAACAATAGCCGAGGTAAGATAATTCGGCCTTTACAGCCAGTGTGGGAAGCTGAACCAGTCTCACTCTTCAGGTAAGCAGTACATGAAACCCACCTGGGGATCTTGGGAAAGTCTGTTCCACACTCCCTCTATGCTCCGTTTTGTTTTGCTTCTACCGCTGCCAAACCCCCGTGAACTCCAGAGGACATACAATCTTTCCAGGTTCCCCACCTGTAATGAAACAGACAAGGGTAAGAGCCCCATTAAAAGGGCTCAAGTACAATGGCTCTTCAACCATTACGTTTAAACCAGTTGAAAACCTACTTAAATAGTCTCATCAGAGCTGGTCGCTGAACCACAAATCAGGAAGAAATTTTTTTCCCTCATAAATGCCATTCCATCGATATGCTCTTGGATGTTGTCAAATGTAAATTATCAAAGGAAAACAAGGCAATAGCATGTGCTTGGCAATGATCGTCCCTTGGGCTCATTTTATACCCACGTATCAATACGAGAGCCTTTTATAGCAATGTTTCCCTGGCTGGTCTCCATCCATCCTTTCGCCTAGCTGCCCAGGGCTGGGACAGTGGTCCATGGACAATGCCACACAATTACTGGGGTATAATTCCAATCGAATCGCTGTTTATAATTTTAAGGAAAGTTAGATATCAGAAATACAACCTGTGAGGCCAGGTTTATGTTCATATAGACTTTTAAAAGTGTAAGGTTTCAAGGATGGTTTTATAGGAATCATCAACTGTTTAAAAGGCACCAGTTTCCTTCTGTCATTAATGACATGCGTAACAGTTTAATGTAATGCTACTTTTAATTATCACAGCCCTTTCTTTTAAATATCAAATTTCCCTCTCTCAACTGTCCTGCGTTCTCTTTAGATTCTCGTCTGTCACTGTAAATGCCATCACTTTATTCCTCCTTTAGATGCAGTGACAGGCCCACTCTTATCCCAAGCTTTATCTCTTTTTCTATCCTTTATTGTACTACAAAGATCCCTTTTTCATAGTTTACAGCTGTATCCGCTTTCCACACGTGGCAAATGATTGCCTCGGTAAAGGTATTTTCTGTTTCAATCTTACATTTTCCCAAGGGAGAACAAAAGGGACAAGCTTTCTGAAGTTGGTTTCACTGAGAAAATTGTTTAGAATTGCCTCATTCCTCAGCAGATTAACGAATGCATACAATCCCAGCTTAAGTGCTATTGTACTGCACAATTTGTCCATTATACTTTGTCCTTTCCATTTAGAAAACCCCTCACCAATTAAAGTAATACAGCCTTCCAATACCTGCTCCCAATTAAATCTGAGCTGTATTACCTGCCCCGATGCAGCTGGTCACAGATTCCTACCACTTACCCGCATTCATTAGGGCTGTTCATTATCAAGGGGATGGTGGCAGGAATTCAAGCCATGGCGTTTCTTTTAGGGCTCACCAAAATTATCAGCTTTCCACCCAAGGCCCCAATAAGGACAGGATTAAGGGGAAGGAGAGGGAATTCATACAGTAGCAAACTTTCATTGTTTCTGCTTCACTCCTGTCCCTAACACATCAAAAAGATACAGTCCAGGTACAAAAGAACACTCAATTAAAGGATCACTTTTCCCTCACTCTCCAGCCTGAAGCGTACCCCACCTCTCAGCTTTGTTCCTCTGTCTTTCCTGCCCTTCCCCTTCAAGCTCTGTCTCCAAGACCACGGTGAGAACCGTCAAGAAATGCTCTGAAAGTGAGCAAGAAGCCCACTTACTGCGAGCTCTGTCACTGAAGAGCAAGGTTTCCTAGCTTCAGGCTGGACTCCGGTTTTGAGAAGTGTCATTTTTCTATCCAAGGCTTAAAGAGAGCCTGAAAGGGAGGAAGGTATGGATGGTGGGAAGGTGCTGGGAGCCGAGACTTAATTACTCACGTGGCATGATGGTATGAGTGGGGTCTCCCAGATAAATTTGATCTGCTAATAACAATAAACAGACATCTACAACTAACACGCTGTACTTTCATTTTAAAGAAGGAAATATGGCTGTTAACTCCCTGGAAACTCCTGCAGTTCTCTATCGTAATTATTAGTCTGAAAAAAAAAAAATCAAGTTGGGGGGCATGCCACAAATGGGAAAAGATCACTGATTAAAAGGGAACAGTGAATTAAAAAGCGCTAGGGAGAAAGCACAAGCTAGCTGCCGGGGGTAGCAAAATTCAGGTCCTGAGACTGTTGACAAAATAAATGTCATAAAGTCTCGATTAAGAAGGGCTCCGTTAGCCCTGAAGAGACCAGACCCGATGGGTGAAACAGGCACTGGTGGTCTTCCGGGGGGTGAAGGGGATCCAAAGCCAATTCCACTCGTCTCATCTGGAAGGAAGAGACTGAGGTCCTGCATTAAAATGTCCCTTTAACATTTCATTAAGAGATGGAATTAATATATATCCTCTCCTGAATGCTGGAATAATCACCCATCCGTTAGTAACATTTTTAAAGGGACTTCAATGACCCCCATACCTCTAGTGAGGAGGTGTTGTGGGGAAATCCTGATCCTAGGGAAACTCTAGACATTCACAAAGGGACAGATAGATGTTGGGTGGATAATCAGTGAAAATCCATCGTAAGCAATCTTGGGATCGACTTTACTGTAAGTCTCTATTATATACATACAAATCTTATCAATGAACAGCACTGTATGCTTATCCATGGCTTTTTTTTTTTTTTTCTTGAGGGGGGAGGTTGTATATTAGTGTTTTCCTCTCAATTAACTTCCAGGCAATTTTCCCAGCTAAACGCATAACATCTTTGGCAAGATGCCAAACAAAACCTTAAGACCCAACACTAAATTCTGCACTTATACAGGGAGCTTAGATTTTCATGCGGTGAACTGGACCAATGCCAGCAACTCCCACTATAAACCCAGCAGTGGGAAAGCTATATATTTTTTTTATCAAGAAACTCTACTTTAGACTTCCAAGACCACTTGAAAATGGCACTATTTTAATGTGCCTTTTAGACAAAATAAAAGAAAGATTTAACCTGCTATTAAATTAACCCAATTAGCTATTTATTCCATGTAACCTTACACTCTGGAGGATGTTAAATCAAACATACTGGCAGGGAGTGAATTTTTTTAGTTAATTATGGAAATTACAAGATGCATTCTAGACAATAAGTTCTTATGCCTTTTTCCTCATCCTTTTCGCTCTCGTGATTATTAGAATGCTTCTTAATATTTTTCCTTTTTTATATATGAAATGGAGTACCCAGGGCACAATGGGGCTGAGGGACCAAGGAGGAGTGGCTGGGGAAATTAACAAGAAAAGGAAAGCTAGTCAAATAGAAATGTATACAACAGTCATTCCTTGCAAGGCTTGCCATCAATCCCTCAAACTTCGCTTTTTTGGGTGCGCTTTTATTTGTACGTTCCATTCAACACATGTGTTCTTCCAATAATGTAGTGCTTTTCTAAGGGCTCACTGCAGCTGGACTGCTTTGGGTCTCAGTCAGTCTTTCTTGATGTTAAATTTAGAACCAAACTCTAGGAGTTTGAGTTCATGTCCAGTGGGATCCACAAGTTGAGGTAAAAAACCCTTTTGAGAACTTGTATAGTGTCTGATAAACCTCTTTTAGCACTAGAAAGCCTTTGGAAAACAACATTTTGAGGATTTAAGAGGCAATGAACCAGAAACATACGGATTAAGTTTCCCCTGAAATACTCAAGGGTTTAAAAATTAAGAGAGAAATGCTTGGCCAAACAAATCTTGCCAAACCAAAAAAATTTGCAAGACAGTCCAAGATAGTTTGCCAAACCCAAAGTCCTGATGAACTCTCTTTCCTTAATATTAACCTTTACTATTATTTAAAATTTTTTTTTGCTTGACAAATCTGGAGTTTTAAACACGTCTGGAGGGGGTTCAGAGAACAGCAGTTCACATCAAAGTGATTTTGCAATTTCAAAAACAAATCATAAATCACAACCAAACAACACTGTGAATTTGTCTACATAAATTCGAGAGCCAGGCTAGTTTGGCCATGTACAGGCACACAGTTGCACCCATGGCAGGGGGCCCAATGTCTGTTAAGCAGGTCAAGGGCTCTCCGAGGTGGGAGGACTCTGGCTGGAGAGAACTTGGAAGCACTTATGCAATGGACCATGGCACAAACTTCAACTAAATAGGCACAAGACAGATGGTTGGTACCAGCGGAGGGTTTAATATAAAAATATGCAGAAAGATGACCTCCTAGGTCACCTCACTGTTTTGTCACTTGAGGGCTTTGAAATCTGCCTAAGAAGCTATTAGGAAACTATTGATCCCCAAAGAATTCTTAACGTTTATTTTTAGTTGTCAACAACTTCAAGAATCGACTCAGTGGTTAGTCCTGCATCTTTGACCCTCTGTAAGTTTTAGCAGCACCATGAGACTCTCAGTGCACAAAACAGCTACAACAAAATAGCCTAAGGAGGAAATAAACGATCTCAACCATCTTTTCCTCTGTCTTTTCTGAGATTTATTATCTGTTCTCTCAAATCACGTTGGAAGAAGGCAGATTCAGTGCTGCTTATGGGCAGCTCTGATACTGGAAGAAGTAGAAGGAGCCCGGACTTGTAACTAAGGACAGCAGAGGCAAAGAATAAATAAAAGATAAAGAAAGGCAGAGGGATAATGAAAGGATGAAAGACAGAACAGAAAAAAAAAAAGCAAAATAAAGTAAAGAAGAAAGGAAGGAAGGAAGGAAGAGAGACACTCAGCACACATATAGTATTAAGGAAAAGGAGACTATAGTCAATTTGATAAACACTTGCTGTACATTTTGTCACATAGAATTTATTTGTCACTGATTTATTTTGGCATTTAACTACCATTCTTCAAGCAAGTCAATTATAGTCCCACATAATATGATGGTGATAGAGCTGGTAGTAATAGTAGTGAAAAGATAGATCAGCATTTAGAAACTTTAAAACTGTCTCTAAGATAGAAGGGACAGTTTGATGTGGAAAAACTTCCTTTAAATATTTCGGAAGAGCCATGAGGGTCATTTGACATTTTAAGACCCATTTAAAGATACAGCAGGAGTTAACTAGTTGACTATGGAGAACTGATATTAAAGAAAAAAATGTATCCATGCTGCTAAAACACCTCAAAATCCCTGCAAAACTCTGGATTATTTATGCAATAACTGTGGTCTATACGGTTTATTCTACATGAGAGGCTTTTGTGCCCACAGAATATAGTGACTACAACAAAAGATCTTACACTATTGATAGAAGGGTAAATTAATTTTTGTTTGAAACTCTTGGAAAAATGGAAGAGAAGTAATTTTGTTAGTGTATGAATTTCTTAAATGTGTATTAAGGAGTCAATTGGCAATTGAGAAATCGCTTAACATATAATATTTTCCATCTCCTAACTAGAAAAAAAAATTTTTTTTTCATCCATAAGGGCAGTCTAAGAAGATTGGGCATGATTCATACTGCATCTTATTACCCCCCTTAATTTGTATCTATTTATATAAAAATTAGCATAATTTGACTTAAAACTTCTATTACTTTGTAAAAGAGTTATTTCACATATTTCTCACCACAAGCAGCAGCAGGCTTTTAGAAAGAATTTTCTGCTGGGAAGTAGTCTAAGCTTGTGTTTATACATAACTTCACTCTAATCTGTACAATCCAAAATTGCAGGGAGACAGACTAGGAAAAAACTATTTGCTCAAGATTCTTTGTAAGGATTTTAAGAAATATCATTGTTGATTTTTTTTTTAAAAAAGGTAATCTGATTTTAAGCACACTTGCTTTGATGTAAAATGCATTTTTTAAAGGACCAGATCAAGCTTCTTTTGGACGTAGAGGAGGGCCTGCTTGCCCACTACAGATGGGGCCATCCTTAGAAGTTGAATGTGCTCGTTTCCACCCAGCCCAGCAGGTACAGTGAAGTCCCGTGAGGCAGAGAGGTGTAGCATGCACGTCTTTGTCTGTGAATTGCTAGAGAGCAGGGATTACCTTTCTTAGGCATGAAAGCCGTTGTGCAACATCTAAATAAATAAATAAATAAAACCTGGAAGCCTTTTGAGTCTGGAATCAAGAGTCAGCAGCCCAGGTGGGGAGGCAATGTCAGAAAGCCCAAATCAGAATGTCTGATAAAGGTAAATGAAGGGTGACATGTCATTCCAAAATCCAGCCACAATCAGAAACTAGAGAGGAGGCATTACCTCAACTTGAATCAGAATCCAAAGTCAGGGTCAACAGGCACATGAAGAGGCAAGCCAAGAAGTCCACCCGGGGCAGGGCATGGGGACAGTAGACCGCAAGCCATGGGCCCAGGGCTCCTCAGGCTTTTTAGAGAGAAGGAGTGAAAGAGAAGGCAAAAGCAGAGATGAAAAGGCAGCCCGGAAACCAGGGCTGGGGGTGGGGTCAGCAGGTTACGGTGCCCTCATCCGTCAAGGTCCACACCTGGCAGCCAGGCCCTGGACCCCGGCAGGCTTCGAGCGAAGCAGGGGGAAACCTCCTACAGAGCACGGAGCAGTAAATAATATAGATCAACTTAGGCTGCTGTTTGTTTATTCAGAATCTAGTCCTTATGAAAAAGCCGCTAACTACAAGGAAAATGCTCCTCGCTCCGAGCAGGGCAGTTTATTTCTGTACAACAATTACTTCTGAAAAGCCAAGATTTCTTTGCGCCGTGGAGAAAAGCTATTGTGAAATAGGCTTGATTTAAAGACCTCGTGCTCCCGTCTTTGGACTGATCTTTCTGTTCTTTTATTGATTCAGGTCTCAGTGTCTAAACATAATCTTGTCTTTTGCAGCAGAGTTCAAAGCAGAGGAGATGTTATCTCATCAGTTTTCATAATTTCCATATGACTCACCATCTGGCTCTTAGTGTGTGCCGCGTCCCTCCCACTATAGCGCTCAGCTCTGCACAACCCAGGCACACCTGTAGCTCCTTCTCAGACTCAGCCTCATGTGCCTCGCCTCAGCCTGGACAGCACTTCTCTCCTTCGTTATGGTGTAAATATTTACAGACACCCAACCGCGTGTTTAGTCTGTGCTAGGAACTGATAGAACAATAGGTGACCTCTGGAGCTTGCCTGTTACTAATGGTACCGAACTTGACCCACCAAGACTCATTTCTGCTTTCCTTTGGGAAACCTCTGCTGACTCATTTTGAATTTGTCACCTCTTTCCAAGGGCCACCACAGGAAAAATTCTACATATTTAGCACTATTTCATCGGAGTCTGTATTTTAATTTCCTGCATATCTCACCACTAGGGGATAAGCTCTACCCACCATATCCTACTGGCACCAGGGTTTTGTGCGCTGTAGTTATTCATTTCCGACAGCTCTTTGTTCAATGGTTGGTTGATGGATAGATGGACAGATGGTTGGATGGATGGATGGATGACTATTTGGATATAAACAATTTATATTACGCTATATTTGTTCCTTGAGTTCACTGTGCACTGCCCATCACTTTTCAAGACGATAACTGCATTACTTTCCTGCCTCAATCTGGAATTAATGACTTTTAAATTTAAGCTGTACATACCTATCAAACAACAAATAGAATAATTCCTCATGTGTTTTGTCATAGAGCTACTCACTATAAACCTTACCGCCTACATAGTAGTTTTCTGTTACCACGCTAAACTTTTTTGTGATGTAATGGTGCATATTTGTCAAGCTAACAATACAGTATTAATTTAATAATTAACAAAGTTGTGATTGTCAAAAGAGGGTCTGAATTGTGATTTGATATATTTCTTAGATGTTTAAGAAAATATTTTTGTATAAAAAGTTCAGTTAATATGTCTCCAATTTTCTTTGATTATGCAAAGATATTGAATCTGAATTATCAATTTACATATCTTTAACTTTCTTTTAGAGATACTTCAAAATGAATACATGACTATCTTTATACACTTAAAATTCACATATAGTTGATATTCATATTTTAGTACATCCTATGTGGAAAATGGAAGTTTGCTCTATCATGTTTTGACAATTTAAAAAATTCGTTTCTCCATCCAAAAAATCCTTGATACAGTAGGCTGATTCTGGCACAGGTATCATAATTCAGAAATGTGTAAAAAAATGCTCAGAGAAAGCCATATCTAATATCACCGTCCTAACACATTTGATATAGATATAGTATCGCCGAGCTCATTATAGCAGACCCTATACTATAATTATATTACACACATTTTAAATTATCGTTATAATTTAAGTCTGCAATTTTGTTTGGGGCTTAGATTTTCCATATTTGTTCACACATGTGAATCATTTAAATTGTTGAAGTAGAATCTGTTTAGCTGTTTTGAATTATATGAATGAAAGAAAAAATACTTTCTCTTCAAAGCAAATTAAGATATTTGAGGATTCAAGTGAGACTGTCTGAATTTATAAGCTTGAAAATTTTGGAGTCAATGTGAATTTTAAAATATTTCCTAATTTCCCTCAAACACAATTTAAAATTACAAATGAACTAATTCTTTGGTATAAATGAGATGAAATTATCAGTTTATGTAATCATTTTAATTTCACTATACCAACAATATTGAAGCTAAAATTAATGTCATAAATTATTAAATAATTTTAGATGTTTAAAAATTTTCATACTATTTTGGTGTATATAAGTACATGATTAAAAAAAATTAACATAGGACAGGACATTCAGAGGTAAAAACTAAATAGCTCTCTATTATTGTTCCATAAATGGAACAATAATACTTCAATAGTAAAAAAAAATTCTTATTTCTAACAACAGGAAATAGAAGCGTGAAGAATAAAATATATTACTTTACTTTTTGTATATTCGACAGACTAATGTGGTCTTTTACTATAGAGCTGTAGTAATAGTCCAATTTTAAGGTTGTTTCTGTATAAATATATAAAAATTGCAAAAGCCAAAATTTGCTCATCATTAATTTACCCTAAACAGATTCAGTGTCTGTTACTGGTAGGTGGAGTTTTTAATTGGAGACCTGGATACCATCGGTCCTTGAGACCATGCATTGATGTATTTATACTTTATGGAGAAACTTGGCAAAAATTCCAGATAAACAGAAGAGTTTTAGGCTAAGGTTTTAAGGAATGGAGACCACTATCACCCTGTCTAAAACTGACCTGAAGTATAAGCTTTCAGATAATGTGAAAAATCACTTCGTCTGTGTCAACTCTCACCTTACTTTGTGTTTTAAATTTCATAATACAATAATTCTCGTATTGTTTTTTCTTTCCCTTAAACATTCATCTTTGGAAGTTAACAGAGACAGAACGATCAGCCAGAATTTTTACTCTTGATCATGTATTTCAGGTTATAATAAAACTCAACATGTTAAAATGTGCTTTCTTGACATTTATAAAACAGCGGCAACAACAAAGGGCACTTGTTTATGAAACCCCGAAGACTCACAGTAGTAGCAACATCTTTCAGGTTCTCATTCAGCACGAGCCCTTGTCTTACCTGGACCAGGTCAAGCAGGGATGGCTACATGAGCTCCCAGACGCTGGCCAGAGGCTCCAGGAGGATCTAGGGCTACAGCTGCAGGTCCAGACACTTGGGAGAGGGAAGACGGAGGAAAAGTCAGATAGGACTGCAGAGACGAGATCTTCACAATTGGCATCCTGAACTTACTGCTTAACCTTTTCTTCTGTATTAGTAAAGAAACTTTATTAAATGTCTCAGAGACGATAGGACACATTTTTCTCTCCTAAACACTCCAACTAGCCAGAGGCCCACAGAGTTTTCATTATTGTTAACAAGATAGGAAGGAAGGAAAGCCCTGTCTGGAGAGCTCTGACATTAATACCCATTTGGAAATCCTCTGACGCAAATATAAGTAGACCCACCAGGTACAGTGGACCAACATCATTAGGAAAAATGTTGTACGTTGCATGTCATAATGGAGATTCAAATACAACCTGTGAAGCGGTTAATGTAGATTTAAAACTAGAATTCTGAGGGCAGATTAACCTTAGGCAACTCGCACAGATAGTAAGTTTCCCTAACAGTATAAATTACTGCATGACAACCTCACATAGGGATTATATCGCCATTTAAAATTTTAGCTCACTCTATTTTGAAATGTATTTTAGCACAATTACGGGCAAATAAAATTGCCATTTTTTCCCTCAACGTTGCATTTCAACTAAACAGCCTTCTAACTCCTCTGGAGATTTTGTAATTTAAGTGAATTTCACTGTTCAATCTTGAATAAAATAAAGAATATTGAAATAATTGAAATCATTTGAAATATTTATTGAAATATTTGAAATATTCATTGAAATAGTTGAAATATTGAAATGATTGTTAATTCCTAATTTGCTATAAAAATTATTTCCATCTCCCAAGCTTTGAAATGTATCCTCTAATTTTCAGTTTTAACTTAAATATATGTAATGTCAAGTGTGTTTTTAAAAAACTGTCATGCCATTATTGTATTTATAAGCTGAATCCCAATGTTCCAACTGCTATTTAAGCATTAAAATGTAAGCAGAAATTTTAGTTTTTAAAAAATTTCTTAATTGTAATTTTGTAATCCCTTCACACTCTCTTATGAGCCATCTTTCCTTGGTGAGACAGGAGTTGGCAGCACTTTTAATCTGGTTAATTGTTTCGGCACATTTCCATGATACTTCAGGCATTATTTAGTGTCTGTGTGTAGAATGTGGTAGTCGTCACTTAGGTTTTGTCAATGAAAACATTTTGCCTGTGTAATGGTGATGTAATGAGAAATATTAATTGTTGTCAACAAGAGAAAATAATCAGCAAATTTAATAATGTGGTTATCATTTATAAAGTCATTTGTGGTTAAAATAAAACTGCAGTTTAATTTTTTCTAGTGGTTGGTAAAGCAGAGTAATCTAGAGCAGATTTGGCTTGTGAAACTGAGAAACCAAATTTTAAATTTTCTTTAATTTTAATTACTCTCTATTTATATTTAAATACCAACTGGTCTAGAGCCAGACCCCGTGCATTTGAAACCTGATTCCATCTGTTGCTGTGTGATTGGAAGAAGTTGTATTCCCTGAGCCCCAGTCCATATATCTGTGAAATGGGATAATAATACCTACCACATAAGTTCGTTACAAGGATTAAGAAGCCAGTCCTTAAAACAGGGCCCAGCACGTGTTAGGCACTCAATAAATGTTAGCTATTAATATCATATAGGTTTGTATTTTGCATTTCACAGCAGTCAGCCCAGCTTAGCTATGATTTTCTTAGGTCATCACCTAAAATAAATGGAATATAATTGTAGCTAAACCAACCAATGGGATGGGATTCAGCCTTTACTTATCACATAAGTAAGTGAGGAATCCTCGAACTCTCTCTGTTAAAGGGGTACAAATGACAGACCATCAGCCTGTCAGGTGTAAATAGCAATGTATGTTTAAAAGATTTGTTCAATCTGCTTCAAAAATACTATTTTGTGTGAATTTGACTATCTGGAGGTCTGTATGTGAAAACAAAACCATAAAATATTTTTAAAAATCATGTTGTATTTATTGCAGAAAATACACTGCTTTTATATTAACTGTATACCTAGTGGTCCTCAGGATATTAAAATTAAGAAAAATATCGTGTTTAAAGGAATTTATATCTTTATACTTTTGGACATTTAAGTACTAATATTAACAAATCTATAACTCATATGATACTTTTCTTTCCTCAAGGAATAGGGATAAGCTTAACTAGGTAGCACCTCCCATAGTCAAAATTAAGATTTGCGTTTTAATGAATAAAACTCTAGACAGAGGCAACCTCTGAAACTAAGCAAGGGAGAAGGAAAGTTAATAGAACCACACAGGTGATTTTCTTTATTGTCCTATTTTTGATTGTTTTGATGTTAAATTATTTCAAAGTAGAATATGTGAAATACTAAATTGCATACAATAAATTCTTCATGGAAAGTTTCATCCTGAGTTGAGATAAGAAAATTTGGAGTATGAAAGCAAAAATCTGTTCGTGGTGTGTTCAGAATGGAACGGGGCTCAGCCTGATAGGTGTTTTCTCAGTCACTCTGGTCTATTACAAAATGCTTTCAGAAGTATGTTGAAAGTGGGAATTTTCATCCCCTTCCAAAATGATATTTTCATGCTGAGTTTAGGTTGTTTGAAAATGGCCATCAAAAAGCAATGTGAAGGAAGACAAATATCTGATATCATCATTAACAAATATTTGCTGAATACTGAACATCCATAATGTACAGTGTGAGGGGCTTTCAAAGCAGGGGGAAGATGTGATTCTTTCCCCTTAAATCTGGTGCGCTTAAATTTGATCCATGAAAACCTGGGCATCACATCCAGAATCCTCTGAAATTATTATGCAAACTTAGGTGTGTGAGTGCATATGCACTTTTATGTGGGTGTGGAGCAAAGGTAGTGTAAATTATGAGAATATCCACATTTTTTGTTAGATCCTCAAAGTATTCCATGACTATAAAAATGTTAGCCATTAATCTCCTTGGATCACATCTAAATGGTAGCTACGAAAAGCCCAAGTATGAATCTGAACCTGCTTTTCATTATGATGTTACTGTGCTGAATAGTCTTAGATATGGGGGTTCTTATGCAGCCCAGCGTCCTTAGCGATCACTCGTATTAAGCCTGGCTTAAGCCCTGTGAAATTAGTGATAACCTGAGCTGCATCTCACTGCCTGTTCAGTTTCTTCCAGACAACCAAGAGGATGTTTGTTTTGCCCTGAAGTCTAGGACAGTGAGTTAGACTGCGCTATAAATTAGTGATTTTCCTTTTTTTTTTTTTTGATATTCACATAACACCTAAAATTTTGGACAATCTGTGTACCCTCTAGCATATAACAAGTAGATATGCAAAATATTTTCTCATCAATCTAAATATTTTCAAAGCATGTAATTTCTGGTCTATTGTAAATACTGACATTTACAAATGAAAGCGCTGTGCCACTCTTTAAAATGTATCCAATGAAATGTAAATACCATAGGGATTTCCTTTGGACCATCATCCATTAAAAAAAAATATATGCAGGGATGGTGGTGGGATGAATTGGGAGATTGGATTGACATATATACACTAATATGTACAAAATGGATACCTAATAAGAACCTGCTGTATAAAAAATAAATGAAACAAAATTCAAAAAAAAATATGCACAGGATGTTATTGAATAGTCAGGAATTTTATAATGTTTCTTTCTCTTCTTGAACTCAATTTCCATTCCATTCCCGTTAAAGAAGTTTATCCTACTGTAATATAGTTTGGGGCTTAGAAATCTTTTATTGATCATGGAATCTTGCAATAGAAGAATGTATGTAATTGAAATTCTAAAAGTAGAATTCTGTGACCACAACAATTTATATTTTATAATTGTCTCTCTGGATGGAGTTATCATTATAAATCTATTTAGTACACAGTTGATGAAAATGATGTAAACATATTACAAGACTGACAGCCAAAGCATGCAGCTTTGCAATGAGTTAAAGTAGGTGGCTCACCCTGGAGTATTTCCTTCAGAGGCCTATTTGTGTAGCTCTCATAGGACTCTCCCCTTAAAGTGATGTACTTTTTGACAGTAACACAGGTAAAAACGCAAGAAAAATCCTTTAAAAAATTACTATGACTTTTTCTCCACTCTGTAGTATGCCCAAATTCAAGAATACCAAGGAGTCCACTTCACTGACAACAATATTTGATACGCCCCCTTTGTTTAGCATCTCAGAATAATGAGCTACAGTGCAATGATGGCTGGGCAAGAAGTATGCTTGACTTTGTAAAGTGAGGGAAGATTGGTTGTGATGAAAGCATGTCACCTTAAGGAAAAGAATGGAGGAAATTAAAAAAAAAAAAAAATTGAGGGAGGCCTTTAGAGTCTCTTGCAAATTCTAAGACTCCTGGTGATATATCCATAAAATAAGGTCTCCATCGAATTACCTCTCCCTGTGTACACACCCCCCGATGTTGCTACTTGCTCTCCCATGGAATCCTGGCTGTCCTTTTCCCTTGTTTAAACAATAGAAAGTCATTAAACTAACGTTATATGAGTTCTGGGGTCGAGACTTTGAGAGGCCTTGCAGCTTCTGCTTGGACACTCTTGGGAACGTCGGTTCAGCATGTCATACAGGGTTAGTGAGCTTATGGGTGTCTAGCAGGCACATGGAGAACAGAACAGCCTGCACCAGCTGTCAGGCATTGAGTGAGGCCATCCTGAACCTTTAAGCCAAGCTGACGTCTAACTGAAGGCAGGGAAACATCACAATTGCCCACCCGCCAAATCATGAAGACTTACATTGTTGTATTAGGTCACTAAGATTTGTGATGGTTTGCAAAGCCGCAATAACTAACTGATACACTGTCAACTTGTAAGACATCCTCTAAAATTTTAGGTATATTTTTATTTAAAGTGATAGTCCCTCCCAATGAAATAAAGTTGTTTTATTTTCACAACTGAAATAAAAGTTGTTCCGGATTTTTGGTTAAAAAGTATGTCTTAACAATGAAAAGCTCTGTAAAAAGATCTTATTTTTTTTTTAAAAAGTTCTAAAATAAATTGATATAAATGTCTAAAGCCAGGCTTTGAACACATGGAAACACATCACATACACAGGTGTGTACACACACACACACACACACACACACACACACACACACACCCTCCCATAAAGTCAATTAGAAATCAGTCAGATTCAATTTAAAGTATTGATGTCAGGAGGAATTCCTGCCTATGAAAGAGCAGAGTCTGGCTCATAATATGTATATAAGAACATTACCGGGAATAATCAAATGAGTTATTTTATTGTGTGAATAAGATCGACCACTTCTAACAAAAATGACATTGATTTGGGAATTTGGGACACAACCACAACATCTGTAATAAAGTATTATTTTCCATCTTTACACAGACAACATCATAAAGTATTTCTTTTAGTCTAAACCACAATTCTTGTAGAGGTCTAAAAGGTTTTATGCTGTATATTAAAAAGCCAAAATAAAAACCAAATGATTTGGGAGAACCATGAGCTAATTTGCAAATACAAAGTTAAAGTTCTTCTCTTCATTTTATGTCTAAATCAATTTTCAATCGCTTTAACATTTCAATATTTTTTCTTTGTGGACACTCTGGGATTAAGAAAATAAATCCCCTAAATAAACTCATCACACCTTATTTGACATGAAGGAAGCTGTGTGGTCCTGGGGACCTCAGGGCTGTGCCTATCCCCTAGAAAACGATTCTGCTTCAAAGGACATAATGTATGGTATTAGAAGTTAGTAAATGTGGAGAATTTAGAGGATCGAATGTGAAAATTAGTAAAGTCAGAGAGCACTAGCAGAGGAAAACACCTTGGAAATCTGTGACCCACACACACTTTTGACATTGCAAATCCAGGAGATGGAGCACGGAGAGGCAAAATTACAACTAAATAGTGGGCAGCAATCACTACACCCAGGGCTTAAACCCAGACCTCTTAATTTTCACCCAAATGGGCTTTTGTCTAGAGGTACGCAATTTCTTATTGGAAATCCTTGGGGCCAAATGCTTTGGATTCTTAATGTCTCAGAGTTGAGTATAAACTGTGCATATTCTAGACTTCACAGCACCCTTACTAGGATCTGAGCTAATACTCCATAAATAAATGTTAACATTTCTGCAATGAAACACATAGGTATTTACTCTAAGTGGGATGAATTCAAAATTAAAAACCTCTTATCAGTTCAGGTTGGGTTCTGTTTCTAATGAGTTTATTGCCAAACTGACAGAAACAAAACACTTTCCCTGGGATTTTGGAACTCGAAACAGGGGATTTGGGACCCTATACATTTCTCACTCAGAAATGTCTTTTAATCCCTGACCACAGTTTTCTCTTTTTTTCACCCTGTTCTGAATTCTAGGTTCATATAGAGTATCTTTAAGAAAAATCTCGTTTCATCTGTTCTCTTTTCTAGTATCTCTTTTCCCCTCATACTCTATAGCCATGACTACAAATGGTACTTAGTTGGTTTTTTGTTCAACTTAATGTATGCAACATGGTTCTAATGAGAAAATAGGTGAGTTGATGTTTAGAGAAGCCCTAGATACCGGACTACACACATAAAGTGAGGACCCTATATTGAAGGATCCAAATGCACTTCTAACACTAACAAGTCTTGGTCTTCAGATGCTGGGGCAGCTTAGATAAAGGATCATCATCAGGGTCAAGATCTGTGGAAAGCACTCAGTGATTAAATGATGCAGTGATTTTACATGACTCAGGGGTCACACAAGTATAGGAAGACCAAATCTGCCATATGTAACGGAAGTTTAATTTAATTATAAAAAATAAGGACAGTGAAGACTAACCTTCGCCATTCTGCCACTATGGTGCACATATGGGCATTTTGGGTCACATTACAATGGAATGGAGGGCCTATGAAGGGGAAGAGCACTCACTATGTCTCTGCTATAGATTTTTAAAGTTCTCAGTTAATTATTCCAATTTTTTGTGAGATATTAAAATTCTAGTTTAATATTTGATTTTAAAAAAGAGCCTATATGGGACTTCCTTGGTGGTGCAGTGTTTAAGAATCCGCCTGCCAATACAGGGGACATGGGTTCGAGCCCTGGTCAGGGAAGATCCCACATGCTGTGGAGCAACTAAGCCTGTGCGCCACATCTACTGAACCTGTGCTCTAGAGCCCATGAGCCACAACTACTGAGCCCTTGTGCCACAACTACTGAAGCCCGCGTGCCTAGAGCCCCTCCTCTGCAACAAGAGAAGCCACCGCAATGAGAAGCACGCACACCACAATGAAGAGTAGCCCCCGCTCACCACAACTAGAGAAAGCCCACACGCAGCAACAAAGACCCAACGCAGCCAAAAATAAATAAATAAAATAAATAAACATTAAAAAAAGAGCCTATAATTTTTTTATATTCCTTTTCCACTTTTTCTAAAATTCCCAATACACTTAACACTCAATTAATTGGTACTGGTTTTTGTGGAAGATATTACAAATTCACCAGCCTGTCCTATACTCCTCTCTCTGCAGGTCCCTGGAAGTTACACTTCTCCACTCCCTTGAAGTAGGGCGTGGTTATATAACCAGTTTTGGGAAATGATACATAGGAGAAAAGTCAGGTGTCTTTTCTGGGCAAAGCATTTCAAAGGCAAAGCATAACCCCTGTTCTCACTCACACTGTCTCAGCAGATTCCTGTATTTAGACGTCAGCAACATCAGAGGCTGGAGCCTCTCCTAGCCTGGATCCCCGAGTGACTTGGTGGAACACAGCAGTTTTCTTCTTCCCTCTCTAAGACCAATCCGGCACTGACCTTTAGCCAGACTGAAAATTAGCTTGTTGCTTTAAGCTATGTAGATTTTTCAGATTGTGGGGTTATCTCAGCATAATCCAGGACATCTGACTGGAAAAATAATTTCTCTACCAAATGACTGTTTATCCATCCATCACTCTGACTCTGGACTTTCTCAGTCTTTTAAATCCATATTCTAAATGCCAACACCTAAGAGATGACTTTGCTCTTTGAGGTGAATATATAAAATACTGATACAATCCCCTCGGATGCTCTGGTAAACTACAGCCCCAAAGTAAAAATCTTTCAAGACTATTGGGATATAGCCATATTTACATAACAATGTTGTACTCACAGATCCACAAATATTGAGCGTTAATGGCATTTTTTTTCCTCCAATTTTTTAACTGGTTGTAGCAGTTAAGCATTGTAGCGACTTGTTCAAAATAGAGATTCTGGAAAAGCATTAGAAGTGAAGTATCATGTGAGAAAAGCCAACTCTTGTACATGATTTAGAAGAAAGTATATTGATACTATAGAACAAAATCAGCATATCTAAAATCCAAAAATTGGAATATTGGAAAATGCAATAAAATTGCATTAGAACTTCAGTGGTATATGTGTGGCTGTGTTTGTGTGTGTGTGTGTGTGTGTGTGTGTGTGTGTGTATGATTAGCAAAGATTTTAAAATTGTTTCAACAATTTTAATCTGAAATCTGAGAATTCAGATTTGTTGAAATTCAGTTTTTCCCTTACATGGCGATCCGAAATGAAATTTTTGAAAAAATAACCTTGAAAGTCTCAATATTAATATGTGCAATGAGAAAACTAAAAGGTGAAACAATATATTTATACATATGACTGTTTTCAGTTATAGGAAAGGAGCTGAATCAATGGAAAAGATAAATTTTTCAGTCTTACAACATATTTTTAAAATCAGTTAATTATCATTTTTTTAAAAATAGGAAACAAAATCCGTACAATTTGTGAAACCAAGGTTTATTTTAAAGTATCATTATAAGCAGATATACTTTTCAATCTGTAAAGTGGGTATAATAAGTTCCTCTTAAAGGTGACTGAAGTTCAGATGAAATAAAATTTGTAGACTATTTTGCAATGAGAAATCAATTTACGACTGAATATAAGATATGGTTTTAATTTTCTATTCTCCTTGCTGACAATTTTAATGTAATTCAATATGTTTTCCTCATCAATCTGCCTCTTTTATGTAAGGAATGTACTTCTTCATATTAACTACAGACACATTCAGGGTTTGGACTTGTCAAGTTGTACCAGGCAAGCTGAGTTAACCCTTATCCCGGCTAACCCGAGTTTAGCAAAATGAGGTTTGTAGATATGAAAATCGAACTACTTTATTCCAAAACCCAAACTTGATTATCGGCTTTTTCAAGAACACACACCGCATCCAATTTATCACACATTTCACTGACCACTTGGATGCAAATACGAAAATGTAATTGTAATTTCATTATTTTAAAAATTAGAATTCTTCAGTTTCTCTGTGGTTATATTTTATTAATTGCTGCGTACAAGGAGTCAATTATGTGAGCAGACATGATGCTGTAAAATTTTTAAACAAAATCAACATTTTCTCCAAGCTCATGAGAATATTTTTATGAGCCTGTACTTTTGTATTTTTAAGTTGACTCTGAGATCCACACACATCAATTCAGCTACAGTTTACACACTGGAAAATATCACAAAGGGTTTTCAATAACTAGAATTCGTCTGTGCACCATATTTAAAATCCAGATACTTAAAGTACATTGGCGTATGTTTATCAAAATTCTAATTGACAGCCAGCATCGTACCTAAGATGCTAAATTAACCCACATGCATTAGAGACCCCTCCATTCTGCTCATTGACAAGTCTTTGTTTGTTTGTTTGTTTGCCTGCAAAGTAGTTGCTTCCATCAACTTCAGTTTGCTATTTCCTTAAATCTTACCTCCCCCTGCTGGCTGTGCATCATGGAACGTGTCTAGGTAGACTAAAAAATAGATTGCAAAGGTTGGAGACCTTTCAGAAGAGCCACTAGTAAAAATAAATACCTTCATACATGCATATGTAACTACATGCACACACGTGTACACATACACACCAGGAAACTAGACCTTTTGGTAAACTAAACCAAATCTTAGATTAGAAGTTTTTAGGCAATGAAAAATAAAATTTTATTTGAAAGGGTAATATCATATTTTTAACAAGAAAGACACCCAAGATACATCCTTCATTCATATATGCTAGAATAGTGAAGTCTATCCTTTACTTTTACTTTACTTTTAAAGTCTATACTTTAGTCTAGCCATAGATTTAGTTATATTGTCACATACACGATTTGCACACTGCTTACCAGAAATACTAAGAAGACAGATACTCATAGTTCTGTATGTTGATTCATATTTTAGCAGGCCAAAACCATTGATTATGCAGCAAGAAATTGAATTGTTATGTAGAACTTTTATTGTCTTATAGGCATAAGTAAGTTTATAGGAACTTTTGACCGTTCCCTGCCTTTCTGAATTATAGACTGGTCCTTCAACTAGAATATCTGGCCTCAAATGCTGAAAGTGCTCGCTAAATCCAACACATATGGGCCCACAAGATGCATGATTTTCAGAACAGTGTCTACATGGTCGGCAATTTACATTAAATTGCTATGTTTTGGTTAAATGGCACCTTAGCTTCCCAGCAACTCTTTCAATAGTTGTTTCTTTAATTATTACTTAATTTTGTGGTTATGACTGGTTTTCAGTTAAAGAGGGTACTACTGACAAATTCAATTAAATGAAAATAGAGGACTTAATGGTCCATGCTAATGCTTCATTTCATACATAATATTTTATCATTTTCTGTGCAAATTTGTAATGAGTGCTTGGTTTGTATTAATAAATGCTTACATTTAGGCCACATAAAGTACAGTAATTAAAATATTTTGCTAATAATATTTACTTATAAGTGCTTTGGAAACAATTAACCCATTGATTCCAATTACTTTTACGAAACTAACTTCCAAGAATACAGTTCTTTGGCATCAAAATTATTATTTTAATGCTACTTTTAATAAAGTGCCCTGGGTGCTATTTCATTATATTTTAATAGAGCATGTTATACATCTGCTGCTTTCTGGAACACAGATTTCATTGAATAATAGCAAACAAAAATTTAAGCAAAACTACCATTTTTTGGAATTTTGAACAAAAGAAGGCATAACACATATGTTATAGATCTCCTTTCCAAATATTTAAACCAAGAAATGTAACTGTTTATTGTATTGAAATGAGTAAAAGTTGGTCGCCGTTTGCTCTTTAAAGTAAATGTTGCTCTATGGTATTTTTGCTTATAACCTATAACAGAAATCATCTGTAGACAATTTACATTCCTTCTCAGACTAAAAGAAGATATGTTGCCTTGCCAAATGAATAAAGATCTTATTTACAAATATGTTGCAGAATATGTGTTGCTCATAATTCAAGGAGATTACAGCGTTAAAAATTAAATACACATATACAAAATGTATAAGCAAACATAAAAGAGAGATCATTTTATTTTATTTAGAAAGTTGGAATTAAATTTGTGCAGGATGATTCAGTTTCTAGCCCACATGAAAAAGGAACAGTAAAAGACTTTTTAAAATCTCACCTTTGGAAATGTGATCTGTAATTGGCTAATCAGTGTCTAAGGTTCTTTTGAAAGTGGCTATCAAAATGTAAGAATAAGGAAAAGCAAGACCCCAAAGCATTGAGATTATAAAATAAGTTAAGGAAAATGAAAAAAATATTTTGCTATAGTCTCGTCCTTTAAGACCAACAATGAGAAAATTAAAACCCCAGCTGAACTCTTCAGATTACTAAAGCATTAGGCATTGAGCTTTAAAGAGTTTTAAAAGGCATGAAGGTCTGGTTCATTAGGAGAAGCCCTTAGTTTTAAAAAACAAGTTGGAAAGGATAGTCTTAGTTTTCACATCAAAATTCAACCTACATGGAAGGAGAATTTGAAAAAGAATAGATATATGTACATATTTAACGGAATCATTTTGCTATACCCCTGAAATTAACCCAACATTGTTAATCAGTTGTACTCCAATATAAAAAAAAATTAAAAAAAAAAATTCAAGGCATCCAATGATTATGCTTCGGTCGAAGCACTACTTCAAACATTTCCTTGTAAAGAAAACAAACACAACTTCAGGTCAAACACTGAATAATAGGACGGCTAAATTTGTAACTCAGATGTATCTTGGCCCCCAAGGTTACGATTTAATTGTCTCATAGACCCTTTGGAAATATAAGTCTGTAAATGTTCACTTTAGAGTGGTATTTTCAGTAATTTCAATGGGGTTGGAATACCTCTTCCTCTCCTTCTTCTTCTTATTATAAAGATCATCTAAAACAGAGTAGAAATTTAGATATTCATGCACATATATGCATGCACAGAAAAGGTGCATTTAGTCCTTGGAATTGATGACAGAGCAGTTCCTTCCACCAACAGCCAAACAGGAAGAGGCGTGGCCACCGACATGCTCTTGAATATTCATGCACGGTTTTTGTGGGTTCATGGAAGTAAACAGAAAGTAATCGTGATCAGTCACCATGATCTACAATGGCTTTGTGTGTCCGGACTACTTTCTGCTGACTAAATGGCCAGATTTGATGGATCGTGGCAAAATAGTTTCCCCAAGTAAAAGAGTTAAATTAAATATGTTCTATTGTTTACAACATCATTAAACTCCTCCCACTTTCACCCCAGAAAATTCTCCATCTGGTTACTTTTCTTTTATAATATTCAGTATGGAGTAAATATTTCTGTATGCTTTTGCTTCTTCTCCATTTTGAAAATAGCTTTAATTTGTAAAATATTTTTTCTAATGCCTAAAGTAAATCATTCTGTAGACAATGCTTCTGTCAAAGTTATAAATGGCTGAATCATTTCTCTTTCTGAAGCTACTGTTGGTACAAGACCTGATTCTGCCTGTAGCCTGGCAAAATATGCCAGTGGGATCAGGAAACTAGGGTTTCAGGACTCAGGCATGCCTGTTCTTCTCACTTCATGCCTGTTACAGTAGCCTCGGCAACTGTGGCTCAAAGCATGGGAGATGTGAACCTTTTCTGTCTGGTTGCCTTTGAGAAGTGGATAAATATTCCAGCTCAAGTCCAGGACGGTATCCTTGTGATCACAGAGAAAATAAAACAGCATGCTTTCATTGGGGTGAGGGGATTAGACAGTATCACCTTCCTGCGCAGAGGAAGACAAACCTTGTTCTTTCTTTGCTACCTTTTTAAAATCTCCAGTGTTTGGAGTTCGACAGCCCAATTATTGACAGTGTAAGCAAACTTCTTCATTGTATATATTTTTGAATGAATGGAAAAGAGTGCTTATCAACTATGTGATCATACTTAAATCCAAGATGGATAAAGTTAAAGACCTCAACCTGACATTTGAATGCCACTTACATTAACTAAGTACAAATAGGTGTTGGCCATCTCAAAAAACCCTCTTGAGGAAGCACTTGTTAGTAATGACGTTTGTCTCATGTGTTTGTTTAAGCAGTGAGTAAGGTACAGAATTCACGTGCATAAAATCCTGCTTTGCTCAGTTTTGTCTGATCCTATGGCTCTTTTGGGCTTCATCTCACTCAGTGCCATTAGGATTTTACCTGTTGGTTTCCTTGTCATCTCTTTGTGCTTCCTTTCTTCAAAGTACTGTTCCTTTACTGGATAGTGACTGTGGATTTTTGCCTTTCTGTGTTTTCTTTTTTATTGCACACTGTGACGGGAGAGTCAGCGATTATGCTAGAACTTTGAGAGCGAATTCCTCTTTCGCTGGTCAGTGGATGTAGGGCTTAGGCTGGTGATCAGTTCCTGCAGCCCTCATTTAAAAGTCAGTGAATTAAGATTTGCTAGGTTTCTTCCTAATTTTAATATTCCATGAAGTTTAAACTGTCGCGCTACAGATACATGACTGACAAGTTCTCATTCCTGATAAAATGCTGCGATGTGGGAGCTTGGTCTTAGACCTTGGAAGCCGAAACATCAAGTCAGTGCTTCAGCTGCAACACAAATTGCTAAGTAAAGAAATTTAGTTAGAAACAAAATATATCATTTAAGAAAACAGCCTTCAGAATAACTTGATCAGATATTTCATTGGCTGAGAAGTTAAACAGGAGTCAAATTAAACCCATAGCTCCTCTTTTGTTCGAGGAGTTACTTCACTGTCAAAATAGTTTTGTTTTGTTTTTTTGGAGAGGTGTTCGGTGGAGAAATTAGGAAGAGGTAAAGGAAGAAGGAAGAATACTTCTCTTTCTAGGTAGTGACGGGGCAAACGGGCTGATAGGTGAAATACTTAGAATATATTGTGGTTGGTTTTTGCTACGTTAATTTGACTAGGTTGACTAACATATATGAGCGTTAAATTAGGAAACACTTGGAACAACTGATACCTGGCAGAAGAAGGAAAGCTATCAGAAATAAATCATGGCTTTTGGGGGCAAGATTGGCTTGATCATTTTGAGTAGCAAGCGGAGGAAGAAAAGGCACATGAAATGCAGGAGTTGGGGGGAAAGGAGAAGGAAATAAATGTTAATATACTTAAATATATTTAAAAAATGCAATGCAATGCAAAACTCTAAACAGAGCAGGTACACAATCAGTATTTGCGGCACGGCTGAGTGAATGAATTAATGAATGAATGAAAGACGCTAAAGCCAGGGAGTACTTAAAAAGCAGGTAGAGATACAGCCATGGTCCATGGCCTGGTTATGGACTGGACCCATGGTTTAAAAAAAACAAACAAACTTAAAAAAAAAGATAAGAAAGTGTTTTCAGAGAATGCTCTAAACATTGACAGTTTTTGTAGCTCAACAAACTCAGTCATGGTACGTTTTGATCCAAAGGTTGTATATATTATTACTAGGACCTGCTCAGGCTTTACTTAATAGAGATTTTGAGTAAAATGCAATTTATAATAGATCTTTTATGGTCAATTGTTTGTATTATGCACTAGATTTTTGGTAGAATTTCCACGTTTGGAACAAATCCAGTGCATCGTACCAGGGCAGTTGGAACATGTCTGTTCAGTAATGTCCATGTGCTAAAAATCCCCCAGAGAGCTCTACTGGGAGAGGATTAAAACTTGTCATTATGCCAAATAACAAATCTTTGCTGGTTCTCTGCAGTGTGGGGCGATGTTAGAGCTCATGTTACAGGTTAATTGCTTTCAGTGGTGGAGTAGGCTGAATCAGGTTTTCCTTGGCTTAGCAGAGTATGAATAAGGAAACCCAACACAACGTGACCACCAATATCGGGAACGGCACTCTGACCAGCCAACACAGCAAAGAGCCAGTGGGAAAGCTCCAACACTGGGTTTCCATCTGATACGCAGAGCACAGAAGAATTTTAGCCTGACTTGGTCTACTAGCGTGGAGCAACAAAGACTTCTTCGTGAAGAGTGTGAGATTCAGACAAACAGTACACAAAAAGTTGTGTTTCAAGTGCAAAATGGAAAAGAAAACGCATGCAGCTCATCAGCCAGAAATCCAGAGAATGTAGATGTTGTCCACTCACCAGATTTCTTTAGCCTGGAAATAGCCTTGATTATTTTACTTCAGATTTTCTTACAGAAAAATAAGATTGTCCATCCCTGAAAATCGGGTAACCAGTTTTTTGCTACTGTCTTTTTCCAGCCTGATTTTAAACCCCTGAAAATCAGCATTCTTGGTATAATGGGAATACTGTGTATCTTTATCACTTCCTGAACGGGACTAATTACTCATTCTGTACTTAAAGAGTAGAAGTTTGGGGGCTCTGTGCATTTACAGCACCCATGTTTGCAGAGGTAGCTGGCCAGTCAGCATTTTCATTCTGCACAAAATGCCTGAGATTTTAGAAATCGCAAAGCTGCCTCTTTAGCATCAATCTACATTGCAATTTTAGCAAAACAGCATTACTCAGAACACCATACAGTATATCCCAGAGTACACAGTCAAAAGTCCAATTTGAAGCTGTGGGATGAATTAAAATACCATATACTAAAGAGCCGTTCAAAAATAGTAAACTACGGTAGCTACCAGCTGCAATCTCTTCTTTTTCTTGAAAAATCTTCTCCATTTAAGTAAGATCAGCATATGGCTTCTCCAAACTATACCTTGTAATAACTCCATAAAAAAGGACCGACTTGTTGGACCCTTACACAGCACAGGTACAGAGAAGGGCTGCTAAATTGTGCTCCTTAAATTGAGGTCTCCCTACCTGCTAAAAACCGTGCCAGCCCAAGATCCATGACAAAAATATCTATCTAGCTGATCTTTTGCCTTTTTCATTCCTCTGCATACCTCGCATCCTGCATTTCTACTGCAGCGATTCTGTAGCAAGATGCACACACAATAACAATGGTCAGAATCTGTGCTCCACGGCTGACCACCTAGAAAGAAATGTTCTCTGCTGGGACCCTGGCCCCGTGCACAGCCAGCGGGCTGCGGTTTCTGCATGGCTTGTGCCGGACAATGTCGTGCAATCAGTTTCAAAATGCGGTGTCAGTCAGCGCTCTGGCACTTGTGCAGCCTCAAAGGGTGAAAGAAAACGCGCCCAGGCCCCGGTCAGTGGCTGGTAGCCGTGCTGGGCGGTGTGTGGATGAAGTGGGGTGGAAGGACGCAGGCTGGGGCGCCGCCTTGGGTTTTCCCAGGCTCCGAGGACCAGCGGCCCGCGTCCAGCTTCCCCTCCTGGTCCTGCGCACCCACCATCCCCTCCTGCCCTTTCTGCCCCTGCCCCTCCCCCTCCCCTCTCCCCCACCGCGCCCTGCCTTCGGTGCAAGAAAGAGACCAAAGTGCCACAAAAGGCCAAGGCCAGCTCAGTTTCAGACCCGAGGGCAACATGTGTTGAGCGAACAAGAGTGTAAGAAACACTGAATATAGCAGTTAATACTTTAGACAGACGTTTTTCCGACTCCGGTTTTCTTTTGAGCCATGCATATTTATTGCCATTCAAAGAGACGATGCTTGCATACCAGCAAACAGCTCTTGAGAACACAGCAAATCTTAAAATGATTAAGGCACTGGAGTTTGCTAAAGATGTGGCATGCAAAGAATCATGAGAAAGCCATGGAATATTAAAAAAATATTAATAATGTCAGTTCTAATAATTCAATCTCAGCTTTCTTTTGGTACGGTCCTGTTCCCAGTAGTGTACCCTGTCTTTTTTCTTAAGAATGAACAAAGATCATGGAACAGATTGTAACCTAGGTAAATTGCGTGTCTGTTTACAATTGTATTTCACATATTCTATATATCATTTGCAAACTATTCCCCAAAGAAATATGTATCAAACTTTTGAAAAAAAAAATGAAGATTTGATGACAAGCTGTTTTCCTTTCATTTGTTTCAGATGCTGCGTGAGATTTCATCTGATGCTTAAATTCTTTGTCTGTATTTTGAATATAGTGTCCTGTCATGTTCATCGCTGTTTTCTTTTGTTCTTTCAGCTTTTACATTCATAAACTACATTTCTTGAAATGATATCACCACAATTAAGCAAAGAAGAAGGAAAAAAAGACTTTATTGAGATTGTAGTGAGGTTTACCTACACAATGCGATCACAGACTTCTGATCAAAAGTGAATGTCAAATATGTTTTCACATCCCGCTGGAAAAAAGAAATCAAATTGGCCTCCCCACCCCCAATTATTTTACTTATAGGAATATGCAATTTGTGAGTTTTAGGAATTGTTGCAAAGACGTCTTCGGCTATACTTTGAGGAAAACAGTGAAGAACTGTAGCATATTTATGAACATGTTTTTATCGTCTGTACTTTTGGGACGGGAAATTATTCCCTAGTAATTAATTGCTGCAACTGTTTTAACTGTCAAAACTAAAGATTAATCCTGCAATAGCAGTTCAACCAGGATAGCAACCAATGGCAACTGCTCAGGCATATGACTCACAGAAAACACTCAGAGAGAGCAGAGATCCTGAACTGCGCCCTGCATGGATCTAATGGCTCGGCTCTAGCATTACTCACAAAGTATTAATAGAATCATTTTACTCCTAAGTTAGCACTGAAATCAGGCAAAATCACACTCATTCAGAAGAGAACTTTCTATCCCGCTACAAATAAGGGCTCTGAGACCCTACTGGACACCATTGTCCACTATATAGTTAATTATTGCTTGTACTGGAATTCAAATCATTGGGAAAAAAACACATTGATTTTTTAAATGTCTTCAAAGATGATCAGGAGAAAAACAACACAATGTTATCATGTCAGTTTGACGTATAGGCATGTAATAAACATGTAGGATGTAAACAATCGTGTGATGAATTGTAATAAAGCTTGGGTGTAAAAGTTGGCTTTGGCTTAGAAACCAAATGCACACATTTAGAAATATCTGATAAGGCTCACTGGTGAGGCAGCGTGTTACGGAGCTTGGGAAAAGAAGCAGTTACTCAGTGAAAATGCTTTTGGCAACTATTGACCTTTGAGTTCCTGACTTAAAGGACACACAAACAACACCATTCTCCAGCAAGTTTTCCTTGATAACCTGCTGCAAAGGGGACAGAATATCCTGAAGCCATTTGACATGCACAATTTAGCAATTATGTGGTCAGAGGAGGAATGATTCTGTTAAACCAATGGGAATTGCTGGTGTTTACAGCCTTTACACATTTATAGAAAAATCTAAAATCTAACACAACATAATCAATATCGGAATGGCTTCTCCTTTCCAGCAGTGAATGATAACACACGTTCTACAGGGAAAGCAAATTTGGAAGATTTCAATTGTTTGATTCAATATCAGCCAAAAACAAAAAAAAAGGAATAAATGAGGGTGTAAGACCATGTGGTAAGGGGATATTCATTACTATATTTAAGTAAGGAATAAAAATAAACACAAGTCAAAATTACTGTGATGATTTTTTAACCTTGGATTTAAAAAAAACAACCTTTCTCCAGGTGAAAAATAATTAAGTTTATTTAACTTTCCAACTAAAAGAATTTGTTCTTTTTCTAAGTCAGCCTTGATCTCATAGCAATTTTCATTTAATTTCATTTTACTGTGCATGCAGAATTAAGGACCAACAACGCTAATGCTTTAAATATTTCAGTCTAATTGGGAACTCTCAATTCATTTCCCCTCTGAATAATTTAAAGCTGTTTTCCTTTTGTTTAGTTTTCTCGATATGAAAATATTGTCTTTGCATTTTTATTTTTAACAGAGAAATACATAGAAAATAGTTTTCTCCTCCTCTTAAAAAGCAGAGTGTTTCCAAGCTTTTTATTCACAGACAAGTGCTTCTCAACTCTTTCACTGTCCGAGCTCCACTACTAATGGGTCGTTTCCACAATGTACTGCATTCATCAATCAGATGTCAATTGCACCATGGCCGCAGATGTCAATTGCACCATGGCCGACGGGGTCGTTCCCCCCACCTCTGTCGTTCCCCGCTGCCCGGGCGCTGCCTGCCAAATGTTGTAGGAAGTGACTTGAATAGTGACAGCAGATGCAACAGCACCCTCAGTGTGTGCTGGGGGGTCACTGGCATCCCCACAGAGGGCCCAGCACAGCTGCCGTCTCAACCCAGGGTCTGAAGCACAATCAGCTTGCAGAAGACCATCCCTCACTGTGCATCATAAACCCTGCTACCCGGACACATGCAATCAAACCCTCTACCTTCATCGACATCTGACTGCAACGTCTCCTTCAGGACACTTAATTTGCATTTGGGATGCAGACCCTAGCTTTTAGTTAGTTTTTTTTTTTTTTGGAAAAAAAAAAAAAAAGCCAAGCAATCAAACATACACGGATTAAAGAATAAATTAATGCCTTTAATGATCTAATTGAGAGTATGTACATATGAAATAATCACAGTGAGAGAGGCAAGTTTAAGTGAGGAAAGATGGTTGGTGTAGAAATTGGATGTTGCTGCTTCAGACATCCCAAAGTGCACTATTTTCTCTGATGCAGTCTTCATGCAAGTGTGATTTTTCAGCATATGGAATGTAGAAGGATAGGACTCCCCAAACTCAGTCACACAGAATTGATATTCACCCATCGGGACTTAAGAAATTTTTTTTGAGAACTACCTGGCAAGCAATTTTATGTGAACATTCCTCACAACGCAAAAGATAGTAGAGTAGCTCTTGAACTATTTCCTCATTGTGTTCCTCTCCAGCAGATGTCTTTTTGTGCCTTGCATCCCTTGCACAGACATCCTGGCTGCTACCTTCTGTTTCAGAGGGACGAAACATGGTGATTTTCCACACGCCGAGACGCTGAACAGGAGTGTACGTGTTCCTTGTTTGATTACTTAATGTCTCAGTGGCCAGAGACAACGTCAGCCTTACCTTTGATACCATTTCTCATAGGAATCAGATAAAGCAAATTTAGCTTCTTTTATTTTTCTTATTAAAATATCTTTGAATGATCTCTTATACCTTTCTTTTCTTAACATATTAGAGTGAATTTCTAATTCTACCTCAAACTCTTAGACACACACACATACACACAACATATTGTCTGGTAATAAACAATGTCTTGCTGAATATAAAATCATGGTACTGAAGGCTGCCTAGTGATCAACCTGGGTGCAAATTTCTGGTGCCTCTATAGTTTAGCTCTGTGACCTTGAGCAAGTCACCAAACCTCTCTGAACCTCATAGTCCTAAAATGAGGTAAAATAGAACCTACTTCCTAGGTTTGGCAAGGTGTAAATGAGATAAAATATATACAGTGCTTCTTACAATGACGGGCAGTATTATCCCATTTATGTCTTTGGTGAAATTATGACATCTTCATTGCCTAAGCCCCACCCTCACTCCTAAGACAGGTTCTCTTCCCTTTCCCTGCTTTTCTTTCTTTAGAATATTTTTCACCCTTGAATATGCTCTATAATTCCCGTTGTTTTTTGTTTTTTTTTAAATTTATTGTCTGTCTTCACTTCACCGCAATATGAGTTCACGAGTGCAGGGATTTTTGACTGTTTTATTATTCTCTCCACATTACGAGGACTCTGTAAACATTTATTGATTGAATGGATAAATGAATAAATACATTAATAAATGAATGAAGGACTGGATTATTTAAAATACCTCCTTGCCATCCCATGGGAGTACATGGAACATTTTGCCATGAATTTATTGAAAAGATGTCTTTCCAAACATTTTGGGCCAAATAGAATTATTTTCTTCCAAATGTACAGAGTCAAGTGCATATTTTTAAGCATGTTTCCTAAGGCACTACTGTTGTTAAACCTTGAATGGAAATTAGTCTTTTGTCCACTTGGGAAAAGGCTTCCCTTGTTGAACTTGGACAGCCTGGTGTAGGAGCCTGACTGCTGTCTTCTGAGTCAGTGAAATGGACAGCCACTGCGAGACCCAGCAAACTGGCACAGAGACCCGGGTGCTACAGACTGCATGGCCGAGCCTAGAGCCACTGTCTGGTCTCTGCCTGTTCTGAACAAGCTGTCCGACCTTTGGAGACTCAGGCGAGCCCTCAGGGCTTGGATGTCATCATTTGCAGGAATCATGCACTGAATTGATGTCCATTCTAGCTCTACAACCACTGTTACAAACTCTCGGTATTTCTTTAGCTCCCTGAACGAGATAGGTCAAGAACGGATCCTGGGAACCATCTTGCAATATATGAGTACGTCAAATCAACACGTTGCACACCTTAAACTTGCACATAGTTATATAGCAATTATATCTCCATCAAGCTAAAAAAAAAGAATGGACCTGGCCTCATATCTAATCCCATGCTATGGTGAACAATGTCTTCTGGTGCATTAGTACCATTTAGGGCTCACCTTTGGTAGTTCCCCTGATCACTGGGAGGTCTGAGAGAAAACAAGTACTAGAAAATCAAAACAAGAGACTGTGGCGGTGCCTGGGGCCCATAGTCCCATATTCTACTTTTTTTTTATAGAACTTCATCTACAGATTTATCAACTTAGGGAAAGCAAGAGGATAAAAGAAAATCCCCCATTTTAAATGCATCCCTTAGCACCAACTATTCTTAATGTAGATGAAAGGTAAAGTAAGCCTGCACTGAAAGGCATATGATTACAATAAAGAGAGGGAAGAAAATCCTTTTTCAGGAGAGAGGTTATAACTGACACATGTTTAGAATTACCAAGAGAGCGATTTGTCCTCCTAATGCACACAGAGGGGCGCCCATGTCACCCCTGTGCACACCACCTTGAACAAGTCCTCTGGTCTTTTGTGAAATATCTATGTCACTTACTTTAAGTGGGAGCGTTAACAACTTTGCTATTTCTCTAAAAATGGGGTTTGCTTCTTTTTGAGTTAAAAAAAAAAGATTGCTATAAAAGGGAGCATTAATCAAGTTAAGAAAGTACTTTTTTTAAAGGCTCAAGCTCAGGAAGACAATACTTCCTTAAAAGGTTTCACTTACTCCCCACCTTCCTTAATTGTATGACAGAACACTCCATGGAAAGGCTCAAAGGAGAAATATGTTGAAACTCAATTACCTATGTTAGGGAACCACCTACCGATATTTAAAAATATTCTCTTCTCACAGGTATCCAGTATGATCCAAGTGCTTTATTTGTGTCTCTCATGCCCCATTACCATAATGAAATGCCATATGCCTTTTTCACAGTGGGAAGAAAGGTCCAAAAGGGTGATAAAATATCCATACTAACTGTAAGCTGGTGAACAGCACCTCTAACTGCTTCCTGGTTGATTAGCACGTGTGGAATACCAAACAGGCAGGAAGACATCCCTATCTGTGGTTCCCAGGGAAGCTGGAACTGACTTGAGTTTTGATCTGGACAGGAGCCCTTTGGTCCCATTGATTTTTTGAAACTTGTGAAATCAGCAGACTGGATTTACAAACCAGGAACTCTTTAAAGATTCGATTAACTACATACTTTCCTTTGAAATAGAAAGGTTATAGGTATGAATGCAGTCTCCCTGGATAAAACATCCCGTTTATGCCTACAGATCTGGCCACCTTCAATTTGCACTCGGGGGGGGGGGGGAGAAAAAAATGCCCTCAAATCGGCATTAATCTGTATACTCAATATTGTCTTTGTACAAAATCATTCTTGAAGTTTCAGACACCAAAGATTCCTGGAGAGCCACTAAGGCATTCTTTCATTCATTTGTTCTAAAAGCAGTTTGGGAGTTTCTGCTACACACAGAATACTGTGCTTGAATATTCTTCATTCAGCTGTTGATTTTTCAAAGATTTTTTACTGATTATTAATTCAATTTGTGTCTGTTCAACAAATATTGACACACTGAATCTTGAAAGGAAGTGTGAGTGAATTACTAAGTTCCCACTGTGTCCCAGATGCAATCGTGTGCTCACTGTCTACATTCCCTGTTTCTCTTGCCACACTGGATAGAACCAGCTGACCTCCAGGTCTAACAGCTTCCTACAACCCCTGCCTCGCTCCTGTCAATCCATCCTACCCATTCTCTCCTTTATATCACATTCTTGATCAACATTGTTCAGTCGTTCTCCATTGCCTGCCCACAGGGTGATTCAACTCCTAGATCTTACGTTCCAAGGAAGTTCATAATCTGATCCCTCCATCCCTAAGTCCTTTTGCGTCTCTGCACACGCATTCCGTCCCAGTCGTACTGTGCTCTTAACTGGACGTCTTTGGTCATCTTCCGCTTCCACGCCTCTTTTGCCTACCACTTCCCTCCCTAGGATGCCTTCTTCAATTGTACATGAACACCGCACTCAAACCCCAATCCTTCACCAAGCCTTTAGGAAAACTTCCAGCTGGAAGAGGCTTCCTCTTCTACCCTGTTTGTGCTCTGAGCACTTTTTTCTGGAACACCCATTCCATTCCAGCTACTGACATTTATTTTTACATTTATCACTGCCCTCTCTCCCCAGCTACATCATAATCTTTACAATTAATCTTTACCTTACAGAAAGCAAGGGCTAAGTCTCATTTTACATGTATTTGCATCCTTATTCCTTCTCTGGACCTATATAGTGAGGACATGAAATAAGCTCATTTCAAGATGAAAAACAAAACAAACGGTTAATGTACATATAAACAAATAGTTGAAATTTTGAATGCTTTATTTACAAGTTGATTTCTCACAATACTTATTCCTTTGCTTTACTAATAAAAATGCATTATTTATTATTCCATTTGATTTTTAAAGCACCTCTATTAAACAAATATCCAGAGTAAGAGAAAGTAAATAAACAAACAAACAACTAAATAAATAAATAAACTAATAAATAGGTTAAATTTCCAAAGAACCAAGTTAAAATTTTCTATGAAATAATTGAAAGTTGAATGACCCTGTAGTCGATCACTAATATGGCTGTGTCTCATAGATTGGAACGTAATATGTGTATGTCTGTGTGTGAGGGAGGAGGGGATAAATGTGTTGATGGAGAAGTTAGAAGCATGGAGAATGAGAGAATATGGCCCAGGAGCTGCAACCCAGGAGATACTAATATAGAAGGGCAACCATCCATTAATTTAAACCATCTAAGTGTTAGGAGAGGCTACATGCAATGGAGTATTTTATACTGAGGAACTTGATTGAGCAGAGGTCTATGGGAGGTGCCACAGGGTTTTAGGCACAGGTGCAGGAAAACACCCTTCATAGTTCAGGCTGGAAGCCAACATAAAGTGAAGAAGCTAACACTGAAAGCAAAGTACACTAATTCCAGGGAAGGGGAACACAGCAGGGAACTGTTTCAATACTATTTACAATAGCCAAGACATGGAAGCAACCTAAATACCCATCAACAGAGGAATGGATAAAGAAGATGTGATATATATATATACACACACACACACACACACACACAATGGAATATTATTACTCAGCCATATAAAAGAATGAAATAATGCCATTCGCAGCAACATGGATGGACCTAGAGATTATCATACTAAGTGAAGTAAGCCAGACAAAGACAAGTATCATATACCACTTATATGTGGAATCTAAAAAAAAAAAGATACAAATGAGCTTATTTACAAAATAGAATTAGACTCACAGACATAGAAAACAAATTTATGGTTACCAAAGGGGAAAGGTTGGGGGGATAAATTCAGAGTTTGGGATTAACATATACACACTACTATATATATAAATAGATAATCAACAAGGACCTACTGTATAGCACAGGGAACTCCACTCAATATTCTGTAATAACCTGTATGAGAAAAGAATCTGAAAAAAGAATAGATATAAGTATATATATATATATATATATATATATATATATATATATATATAAAACTTAATCACTTTGTTGTATACCTGAAACTAACACAACATTGTGAATCAACCATACTCCAATGTAAATTTTTTTAAAAAACAGTAACAAACAACTAAGTAACAATTAATTAATCAATCAGAATTATTAAACCATTTATTCATCTACTGAAAACCTCAGCCTAGCTGTGTAAACAAATATGCACCCATGACTTCCTCACCTATAACACTGTGTTTGTTAGACTTCTTTATAACATTCTCCAGGAACACAGAGTGGGAGACAATAATCTTCCATGGGGTTTCAGGGACTGCTTCATAGACACACCACTTTCATCTTTGTAATCCATAAATGGGCAGGAGATGAGCTGGCAGTGAATTTATGCTCTATGGCCTATGAGAAAGAGCCCAGGACCATCTCAAAAACACTGACAGAAATACAATGTAAGCCATGTGTGTAATGATGCATTTTTATGTAGTCATATAAAAAACAGAGCTGAAATTAATTTCATTATTTTGGGATTTAATCCATATAAAACAATATTAATGACCTTTTTACATCTTTTTGGGGGGAGGATGATACAAAGTCTTTGAAATCCCATGTGTATTCTACACTTACATACATCTCAATTCAGACTAGCTGTGTCTCAAGTGCTCAATAGCCACAGGTGACCAGCCGCTACTGTATTAGATAACAAATTTCTAGACAGAGGTAAGAGAGTAGGTGAGACCGAAGCTTAATTTTGAGTCTCAACAGGAAGTATTGATTTTGAAAGGCTACTCTTTCTTACCAAGGATTTTGAATTTCACCTTTTGGGCCACTAAGGAGCCTGTGTGTGTGTGTGTGTGTGTGTGTGTGTGTGTGTGTGTGTGTGTATGTGTGTGTGTGTGTTTAGTAGTGGTAAAGGACTGACATGAATAGTTTAAAAAGCTAAATTTGGCTAAAAATCAAACATAAATTAAGCATCTACACTGTCCCAGAATGATCATGGGAAATGAAATAGAAATATGTTTTGGTGTCTATATACAAAAGTTCACAATACAGTTAGATGGGCAGTTTGGACAATAGTTAAGATCAGGGACAAAATGTTAATTAGATAGTAACAATTAATATGCCATTACATAAAATTCAGAAAGTTGGGAAAGAATCACAAGAAAAGAAAGATTTCAGTAGAAACTTGGGGAGATGGGCAGGGGTTGGGGTTAGACACAAATATGGAAATGAAAAAGTCAATTCCAGTCTAAATTAGTATAAGTTGGCCAGATAAAATATAGGATGCTCATTTAAACTAGAATTTTATATAAATATAATTTTGGTGAGTATAAGCATATCTCAAATATTACGTGATTATTATATATTAAAATATACTGATGGTTTTTATGACATTTACAACTCTATAATACCCAAACAAAATGAGAAAAGCTGAGAATAGAAGTTCATATTAGAAAGCCTATTGAGAGAATTTTTAAATCAATTCATGTACCTTATCAGATTTAATTTTAAAACAGAACTATGTGGTACTCCCTTTGTATTATCATCCCTAACTTAAAGATGAGGAAACTGAATCTTAATTTAGGTAAAATGTAAGAGGTCACATAGTTAGGAAATGATGAGCCAGTATTTGAAGCTAGGTATGCTTTCTATCATAAAATATTCATTCCAAGCCTGATAGGTATTGAAAAGATATAGGTTAGAAGTTCATGAAGGGCACAGAAGGTGATGATATCTAAGCTCTCTTGTGACTCTAAGATTTAGAAATCACTTCTGGCAAAGATGTGCTAGATCCTGGCTAAGATCGGATTAACCTTACTGCCAAGAATAACTAGAAAATCTGGATAAAATGTGGACTCAGAGAGCTACCAGGCAGCCAAGACTTGAGGGGCTGAAATCTTGGAAAGGGAAGTCCAGTCAAGTGAGTCAACCTTGGCTCTGCCTTTTCTCTGGAGGCATCTGCTTCTTAGACAAAATGAGCTGACAGATGGAGCATTCAAGATAAAGTAGCAGCTAAGAAGCTCAGGCACTGAGCAAAGTTTCAAGTAGTCCCATGGAGCTGAGAAAATAGCATATTTCAAATGAATCATTGTAGTCAAGATTGAGAAATCAGGATTCCAAGGAGGCATGGATGCAACATTCCATACTGCTTTTTTTTTCAAAACATTTACCTGTTTACAAGTGATGGCCACATGACAAGAAAGTGATCACAGGTTTTGGTAGTCTCACAGTGCTGGGGAGACAAAAATTGGAGTTCAGGGGCTGCCAAGGGGAGGGTGCTAAAAAGCAAACCAGATTTTTATTGGAACCATTGAAGGACTACACTTAGATGTAAGACTGGCTTGAAAATGAACCAGGACTCACAAAGACTAACTTCAGGGTCAAATCCGGTCAAACCCAACTGGACTAAAGTAAAATGTTTCTATGCCAACAGACTCCAAAAGAAAACACAAATGTTCTCTGGGGAAAGAACATTCATTTCAAGACTATGCCATATTTAATATCAAGTTCTCCAACAAATTTCTTCAGAAATTATTGGACATACCAAGAGATGAGGCCAAAATAAAGAAAAAAATGCAATGGAAGTATATCCACAGATAATCTAGATATTGGTGTTATTAGACACAGATGATAAAATACTATACTTAATATAATAAAAATGCATGGTTAGATGGAACAATTTCAAAAGGAAAATGGGACCTATACAAAGAATCAAATGTAAACTCTAGAAAAAAGAAAGAATGAAATTAAAACTTAAGAAATGATCTTAATAACAGACAAAACACTGCTGAAATGAAGATTAATTAACTGAAATAGGTTAGTAGAGAATATTGGACTATAAAACAACTGAGAAGAAAGCCTATGGAAATATTAAAATGAGGATAAGAAATTTAAGGAACATGAAAATGCTTATGTAATTGGAGTCCCAGAAAAAAGGAGAGACAAAATTTGACAGAGTAACATTTAAGGGATGATTTTTGGGAAATTTTAAAAATCAATTAAATGATTTAAGAATAGAATATAAAAGCAGTTCAAATCCTAAACCAGATTATTAAATAAAATACAAATCATAATAAAGCTGTTGAGAGCCAAATAAACTTTAAAAGCATCCAAATGAAGGAAAAGAAAGATAACCTTCAAAAGAGAAACAATGAAACTAAAAACTAGCTTCTCAACTTAAAGGTTAAATCTAGAAGACAATTAAATGATACTTTTCAAAAATTTTAATAATACAATTTAATCTAAAATTCTATAACTGGACAAAGTCTACTTCAAAAATAAAGGTGAAATTAAACCATTTTCAGAAAAAGAAAAACAGATTTTTTTAAACCAGTAGATCTGAACAAAACAACAAAAAATGTTAAAAAAATCTTTATGATCTTTTATGACCCACCTCCTAGAGTAATGAAAATAAAAACAAAAATAAACAAATGGGACCTAATTAAACTTAAAACTTTTGCATAGCAAAGGAAAACATAAATAAGATGAAAAGACAGCCCTCAGAATGAGAGAAAATATTTGCAAACAAAGTAACTGACAAAGGATTAATCTCCAAAATATATGAACAGCTCATGCAGCTCAATATCAAAAAACAAACAACCCAATCAAAAAATGGGTGGAAGACCTAGATAGACATTTCTTCAAAGAAGACATACAGATGGCCAACAAGCACATGAAAAGATGCTCAACATCACTAATTAGAGAAATACAAGTCAAAACTACAGTATCACCTCACACCAGTCAGAATGGCCATCATCAAAAAATCTACAAACCATAAATGCTGGAGAGGGTGTGGAGAAAAGGGAACCCTCATGCACTGTTGATGGGAATGTAAATTGATGAAGCCACTATGGAAAACAGTATGGAAGTTCCTTAAAAAACTAAAAATAGAGCTACCATATGACCCAGCAATCCCACTACTGGGCATATATCCAGAGAAAACCATAATTCAAAAAGACACATGCACCCCAAAGTTCACAGCAGCACTATTTACAATAGCCAGGATATGGAAGCAACCTAAATGTCCATCAAAAGAGGAATGGATAAAGAAGATGTGGTACATATATCCAATGGAATATTTCTCAGTTATAAAAAGGAACAAAATTGGGTCATTTGTAGAGACGTGGATGGATCTAGAGACTGTCATACTGAGTGAAGTAAGTCAGAAAGAGAAAAACAAATATCATATATTAATGCATATACGTGGAAACTAGAAAAATGGTATAGATGATCTTATTGGCAAAGCACAGAGACACAGATGTAGAGAACAAATGTATGGATACCAAGGGGGAAAGGGGTGGGGTGGGAGGAATTGGGAGATTGGGATTGACACATATACACTGTTGATACTATGTATAAAATAGATAACTAATGAGAACATATTTTATAGCACAGGGAACTCTACATAATGCACTGTGGTGACCTAATTGGGAAGGAAATCCAAAAAAAAGAGGGGATATATGTATATGTATAGCTGATTCATTTTGCTGTACAGTAGCAACTAACACAACATTGTAAAGCAACTACACTCCAAAAAATTAATTTAAAAAAAAGTCTTTATGCAGAACAAAAACAATCTCAGATGGAGACATGGAAATACAAGAAGAAATTAAAGGTAAAACTCGTGGTAAGTCTAAATAAATATTTTCTGTGAAAAATAACAATAGCAGTTTCTCTGGTTTAATATACAGATACAATTATAATAAATAATTTAAAAACACAAATGGCAGGAAGGGATAAATTGCATTAACATGTGGAAAGTCTGCACTATCTTAAGTTGGAAAAACTCTAATTCAAGATAGACTGCAATATTTCAAAGACAATTGTTGATGTATTTAGAACAATTAAGAAAACATGATAAGGAGCTTATAATTAACACCTTATATAAAGAGACAGAGGAATGCTTAAAAATAAATACACTATTAGTTGATGCAATGAGACAAGAAAGGGCAATAAAAGATATATTGATCGGATGGAGGAAATAAAACTGCCTTTTATTTTAGAAAAATTGAAATACTCAACAAACATACTTCTGTACTAATAAGTGATTACAGCATGTTTGCAGGATACAAGATTAATATAGAAAAGTCAATCATTTTCCTCTATATTGGCAATGAACAATTGGAATTTAAAGTTAAAAATACATTACCATTTATATTAGCACATTACATTGAAAAAATGAAATACTTAGGTATATATCTAACAAAATATGTAAAGAACTATAAGAGAAAAGCTACAAAACTCTGATGAAAAGAATCAAAGTAGAACTAAATAAATGAAGAGATAGTCCATGCTCATAGGAAGACTCAATATTGTTCAATGTTGGCTATTCCCAAATTGATCTATAGATTTAATGCAATACCAATCAAAATTCCAGCAAATGATTTTGTGGATAAGAATAAATATATTCTAACATCTACATGGGAAGGCAAAAGACCCTAAAAAGCCAACTCAATATTGAAGGAAAACACTAGACAAATAGATCAATGGAACATAATAGAGAGCCAAAAAATAGACCTACATAAATTTGGTCAACTGATCTTAAACAAAGAAGCGAAGGCAATACAGTGGAGATAAGATAGTCTTTTCAGCAAAGGGTGTGGAATAACTAAAGGTCCACATGCAAAAAAAAGAAAAAAGAAAAGAAAAGAAAAAAAGAATCTAGACACAGACTTTACACCCTTACCAAAGTTAACTCAAAATGAATAACAGACCTAAATGTAAAATATATAACTATAAAACTTCTAGAGAATAAAACTTGGAGGACTTTGGGTGTAGTGATGATTTTTTAGATACAATACAAAAGGTATAATTCATGAAAGAAATAATTTACAAGCTGGACTTCATTAAAATTAAAGACTTCAGCTCTACGAAGGACAAAAGAAAGAAGAAAAGCAACAGACTAGGGGAAAATATTTGCAAATGACACATCTCATAAAGGATTGTTATCTAAAATATTCAAAGAATTCTTAGAATTCAAGAATAAGAAAATGAAGAACTCAATTAAAAAAATGGACCAAAGGCATAACAGACACCTCACTGAAGAACATATAGAGATGGCAAGTAATGTACGAAAAGACATTTAACATCATAAGTCATTAGGGAATTGCAAGTTCAAACAATAATTAGATACCACTATATACCTAGTAGAATGGCCATAATCAAAAACACTGATAACACCAAATATTGGTGAGAATGTAGAGCAAAAGGAATTCTCATTCACTGATGGAGAGAATACAAAATGGTACACCTACTTTGGAAGATTGTTTGGCAGTTTCTAACAAAAATAACACACTCTCGCCATATGATCCAGCAGTCCTGCTCCTTGATAGTTAGCCAAATGAGTTGAAAAGCCCTGCATACTGATGTTTATAGTGGCTTTATTCATAAATGCTAAAACTTGGAAGGAACCAAGATGTTCTTCAGTAGGTGAACGAATAAGTAAACATTTGTACATCTAGACAATGAAATATTATTCAGTGCTAAAAAGAAATGAATATCAAGTCATAGGAAGACATAAAGGAAATTTAAGGGTACTTTTATTAAGTGAAAGAAGACAATGTGGAAGGGGTAAGTATTGCGTGATTCAACCTATATGAAATTCTGGAAGAGGTAGCTATGGAGATGATAAAAAGATCAATGGCTGCTGAGAGTTAGTGGGGAATGGGGGTTGAGTATGCAGGGAACTGAGGATTTTTAGGACCATGAACTATTCTGCATAAAACCATAATGGTGGATACATGTCCAAACACATAGAATGTACACCACCAAGAGTGAACCCCAATGGTAGTCTTTGGACGATGGTGCTGTGTCAACGTAGTTTATTAATTGTAACACACGCACCACTCTGGTGGGGTGTTGATAAAGGGGGAGGTGATGCATGTGTGGGGCAGAGGATATATGGGGGACTCTGTACATTCCTCTCGATTTTGCTGTGAACCTAAAACTGTTCAAAAAAAAATAAAGTATATTAAAATAAATAAATAAATGCATGACTAATTTTTTTAAAAGGAGGAAATAGAGAAAACAGAACAGATGGGACAAATAAAAATCTAACAGAGAATAATAGACTTACACTGGAATATGTAAATAATTAAATTAAGCATAACTAAACTAAACAATTCAAAATTAAAATTAGATATTGCCACACTGGATTAAAAGCAACTAAATGCTGCTTGCAAGATTTACACTTTAAATGTACAAAAATACATACTCAGAAACGTTGCCTGATATGAGACTAATCAGATGTACTGACATAAGATTGATTAGACATTAATGAAAGAAACATCACTCTTGACTCATCGTTCAATTCACCAGGAGATAGTAATTCTAACTTTGCGTGCACTGATAACGAGGGTTTACAATATATGAAAGAACTAAAAGGACAAATATATCATCTATAATATTGTGGAAAGTTTTTACACACTATTCTCATTAACTGGGAGAACCACTGATGCAATTTGGTAAGGAAATGCAAGACATAAATAATATGATTGATGAAATGGACCTAATTAACATACTTAGAACACTGAGAATAACAACTTCTAGAGACATCATGTTTGCAACTGAACATAGAATATTTTCTATAATTGACCATAAGCAAAGACTTGATAAATACACAAGGATTAAAATTATATGGTGGTATATTCTCTGACAATAGTAGAATTAACTAGAACTCAATAAAAAAATAAAACTACGTAATGAATTCTAAAAATATTTGGCAACTTTTAAATAGAACATAGGTCTAGGAAATAATCAGAATGAAAATTTGGAGGCGCTTTTAACTGGATAATAATAACAATAAGAAGAAGAAGAGGAAGAAGAAGAAGGAGGGGGGAGGAGTAGAAAAAGAAAAAGGAGGAGAAACATACTAAACCTGTGATATGCAAAGAAAGCCATACCTACAAGAAAAATGTTTATCCTAAATACATATGCTAGAAAAGAAGAAAGGTATAAATCAATTATATGAATAGTCATCTTAAGAAATTAGCCAAAGAATGATAAATTGAATGCAAAGAATTTAGAAGGAAAAATAAGGTAAGAGTACAAATGGAGAAATTCTAAAACAGTATTAAGGAAACTTAATAGAGCCACACTTAGTTTTTTGAAAATTAATAAGTTGACAAAATCGTATTGAGATTATTAAATTTAAAACATAGAGGGCACAAACTACTAATTTCCGAATGAAAAAAAGGCTATCACTAAAGATTTTGCAGGTATTAAAGTGATAATATAAAATATCATCAACAACCATATGCCAGTATGTTTGATTATGCACATGAACTAGACATTCTAATTCTTAGAAAATTACAATTTAACAAAACTGACAATGTAACAAAACTGAAAGAGGGAAAACCTAATCCCATACAAGGTATGTGAAAAAACAAATATTACACTTAATGTTAGCATATTAACTGCTTTCCCCAAATTAAGTTGGGGAAGAGACAGAAATGCTCATTATCACCACCTCTATTCAACATTGTGTTGGAGGTTGTATGCAGAGCAATTGGCAAGAGAAAGGCATAGATTTGAAAAATAAAATAAGAATGAATATTTGCAGATGGCATGATCATGTTTACAGAAAATTTTAAAATCTACAACCCATATGTCTTATCATGTGCATTTGGTAAAGTCACTGGGTACATGGCCAGTGTACAAAAATCGGTTGCATTTCTCTATATCAGAAATCAGCCAGTCGAAATATTTTTTTAAATGGTGCTATTTACCTTAATACCAAGAAACACCAAATGTCTAAAAATGAATCTATCAAAATTTAAGTATGGCACAAAAATCCTGTAGAATATTGAGAAAATTATTGTGCATGGATTGAAAGAGTCAATATTATAAAAATGTTAATTCTCTCCATAGTCATTTGGTCTAGTAAAATCCCAATGGAAATCCTAACAAGGGTTTTAGTGGGGTTTTTTTGCTAAAGATGATTTTAAAATTTATATGGACATGCACATGGCCAAGAATAACTAAGGCAGTCATGAGAAAGAACAAAGTGGAAAGATTTCACTTCCATATATAAATAAGCGAGAGTTAAGACAGTATGATATTAGCTTAAATATATATAAATAGACCAATAGAATAGAATAAAGATTCAGAAATATATCTACCAATGTATATGGACATATATTTTATGAAAGTTTGACTTTCCAGAATAGTGGGTAAAGCTTTGACAGTCTTCTCAATAAATGTTAGTAAGTCCATTGGCTATTCATGTAGGAAAAATGAATAGTGACCTTGTCTCACACCACATACACAAATTA